>NC_139713.1:20884085-21451585 GCF_964188405.1 Protomyctophum parallelum
GGCCCAGTGTTTGGGTCCCTCCTGGCCCAGTGTTTGGGTCCCTCCTGGCCCAGTGTTTGGGTCCCTCCTGGCCCAGTGTTTTTTAGTCCCTCCTGGCCCAGTGTTTGGGTCCCTCCTGGCCCAGTGTTTGGGTCCCTCCTGGCCCAGTGTTTGGGTCCCTCCTGGCCCAGTGTTTGGGTCCCTCCTGGCCCAGTGTTTGGGTCCCTCCTGACCCAGTGTTTGGGTCCCTCCTGGCCCAGTGTTTGGGCCTGCGGGTCCCTCCTGGCCCAGTGTTTGGGTCCCTCCTGGCCCAGTGTTTTTTAGTCCCTCCTGGCCCAGTGTTTGGGACCCTCCTGGCCCAGTGTTTGGGTCCCTCCTGGCCCAGTGTTTGGGTCCCTCCTGGCCCAGTGTTTGGGTCCCTCCTGGCCCAGTGTTTGGGTCCCTCCTGGCCCAGTGTTTGGGACCCGCCTGGCCCAGTGTTTGGGCCCGCGGGTCCCTCCTGGCCCAGTGTTTGGGTCCCTCCTGGCCCAGTGTTTGGGTCCCTCCTGGCCCAGTGTTTGGGTCCCTCCTGGCCCAGTGTTTGGGACCCGCCTGGCCCAGTGTTTGGGCCCGCGGGTCCCTCCTGGCCCAGTGTTTGGGAGTTCCAGCAGCGTGGCTCTGTGACATTCTGAGAAGGAAGAAGGGATCTAGACTTAAGCAGAGGAGGTTGAGTGACATTAAGCCCGGGTCCAGCCAGTAGGAGTCCGGTCGGCCCCAATGATGCATGTAAATCCAGCGCTTCGCTTCACGCTAAGCCGACAGACAGCCTGTGAGGCCCCGAGCTCCTGTTACTGTGACAAGGAGGAAACCACGGTGTGTTTTAATCGGTGGTGGGAAGAAGCACTCACATTTTTTTACTCACTGTATAAGTAAAAGTATCAATACTGCAATATAGAAATACTCTGTAAAAGACAGGAATTCGAATTTCACTTTAGAAGTTTACTAAAGTAGTATTCGTATGAAAATGTAATTAACGGACTGAAAGTAGAAAGTACTCATTATTTTTAAATGTATAAGACTTGTAGATAGCTTGTAGATCGGCTATTTTGAAATGGCAGAAATGTATACAGGGCCCAAGTAGTCAATGTACGTTTTGTAATAATCTTCCTAATCCACAAAGGAACTAGTGACAAGAACAAGAACTAGTTTCCCACAATAACCCTGCCGTTGAACAATTGCATTATTCAAAAATAGCAAAAATAGCAGATCTCTAAGCTCGCAATGTATCTTTCGTGTATCATCAATGGCCAGCCATGCTCTTGTCTCGGCTCACAATGCGTAAGGTAGATAGATCTGCTATTTCCGTTATGTGTTTTTAGGTATTTAAGAAATTGTTCCCGACTCCCCCCCAGTCTGTTTTTTATTTAAATCTGCTGTACTACCAGCACCTTTTCAAGCTAAGCCCTCTTTGTCACCTATTTTAAGAGCATCATTTCAAAAAGGTCGGTGTTCCAAAATGACCCTTACAGGTATGTAACTTTGAGAGCGAACGATACGGGCCCATTCGGTTCCATTTGTAGTAACACTCTCAGAGTTATAGCTGGGGATCGTTGAAATTAAAACAAAGTTTGAGAAGCACTAGATATAGGGGGGTTGACAGTCTGGGTTTATGTAACCCTCATGAAGTTTTAATGGAGCCTGGCTATGGGAGTCATGCCAGTGACTCATGATTCCAGCAGAGGTGTAAAGGCGGGAAATATGGAAGTGCCGTCACCTGAAAAGAGCATGTGGGGGAGGCATTTTTTATTATTTCTTTACCTCCTCTGAGATCAACCTCCTACATAAATGCCAGAGATATTCTCAGCTACAGTTTCTGGTTATGAATATACTGTAGATATGCAATGTTTGGGCACAGTAGGCCTACGTTTTATCGTTTTTGTGAGGTTTTACCACTGGTTATCAGTGGGATTATGTTTGAATTGGTGTGTGTGTGTGTGTGTATGCGTGCGTGCGTGCGTGCGTGCGTGCGTGCGTGCGTGCGCTATTTACATAATGTTTTAATCTCTTACAGCGGGAGGATATGCTATCGGGATATGTACAAATTGTTGCGTTTTATTTCGCCTCCCCTCGGCCTGGGGAAGAAGTGCCCGAATAGAGTTGCCTACAAGGTTTGCACTCCCACACAGTGCCCTTTGTCCTCCAAAACAAAAAGGCACTTGTGTGGATCTGGAATGTGAATGCGTGTCAAAGAATGATGGAGATATACGCGACCTGGTCCTAATGCCTGGGTGTCAGTTACAGTGCTGAGCGATCAATGACACTTATGGTGGAAGAAGTACTAAGATTTTGTTTTACTTAAGTACAGTAAAAGTACAATTCCTGTATTCATAATTTGCCCTGAGTTAAAGTGCAAAAGTACTGAAATTGTCCAAAATGTGTCAAACCTTTTGGAAAATAGCACATATACAGTACAAGGTCACAGTGCATCGCATCATGGCCGTTGTGAGCTTGTAGATAAGCTATTTTCGAAAAGTGGTTAATGTTCTGATTGGTATTGCAATGATTAAAATCATTGTTTTCAAATAATTGTAGTGGTCAGTAGAAGTAAAAAAGTTGAAAATACCTCAAATTTGCACAAATACTTAGTTACTTTCCACCACTGGCGTGTATTGACGCTCAGGAGTTTGCTGTGTGTACACAAACAAATTCCTCCTCTACTAACCAACTGGCAGGTAACCGTGGCAACTGACGGAAACAATGGCCCAAGTCAATCTGGATCGCAAGCCCTTTCGTAGTTAGTCAGATGTAATTGGCGCAGGGCTATTATCCAGCAACACGTACAGTATGTACGCATGCATGGAGGAACAAAAAGGGCCGTGACCGGCTGGCGCCACTCAGCCGGCAATAAACAAGGCCGCAGAGTGAGTGAGCGAGCGTCGTGAGCTCAGTTTCCACCGGCGAACGCGGTTACCGCCACGACTGAAGGGCATCTCAACACAGAAGCCATGCCTTTCATTCAGGATCCCGGCCATTCAGCATGTCTCTCCAGGGAATCCTGCTCTGTAAGCGATGCCACCCTCTCCCTTTACCACCACCTGTGGTGGCATGGCATGGCATGGTATTGCTCCCCACAGGAGCCTAGAAATCTTATTAACACAGATTTCTGTTGTCCTCTTTTTTTCCCCCTCTCCCTCTCCATTTTCTTTTGGGTGATTTGTGTGTTCGTTCATTCTCTAACTACCCCCGTCTCTACCCCCGTCCCCTCCCTCGTTCTTGCACCTCCGGTCCTCTCCATCCCCTCTTGCCGCCATCTTATCCCGCTGGGGGATAGTGGCCGATTGATGTACCGCGATATGTACAAGATGCTCCGCCACATGTCCCCTCCTCTCGGTTTGGGAAAGAAATGTCCGCCGCGAATCGCCTACAAGGTAGAATCACTCCTTTTTTCATCTTGTCTGCTCCCGCAAACCCCCAAGCCTGCCCACCCACCTGTCTCTCCTACTGTTCAGTCGGTTCATTCTGCAGTTGCTGTCGCTTCCTTCCTCTCACCTGTCTTAGGAACTATGTCTACCAAAGCAGAGGTTTTTTTCCTTCCCCAGAGCGCAGCATATGTTTTATTGAATAATTTGTCACATATTTACACCCACCCGCAAAATGTTTTAACAAAGCATAAACAACAGTCTAACCACTTTAACTCTACATACTGTACATACATATCCGCTACTGTATTTGAAAATAGTCTAACTAAAAGCTTTTGGATCTTTTTTACATGGCAGGGCTGCAATTTTCCAAAGAATATTAAAAAAGTGGGAAACATTCTGAATATTTCTGAAACATTTTAACAACCCAAATCTTGTATGGAGGTTGTATGTTTTTCCTTCATTTTTTACGATGGGTTTGCAGATTGGGAGGTCCCCGGCACCGGGGGGGGGGGGTTCCACTGATTTATGCTCTGCTGGAAACAGCAGCAACGTAGCGTGGTGCTGAGCATCTATTCTAGTAACGTTTGTTCAACTCTGGGGGTTTGCTTGCGCGTCGTAGTTGAGCGCCTTGGGTTTTCAGCTGGAAAAACACGCTTTGGTGGACACACGGCCTTACACGCCTCCCGGCTTCTGTCAGATATGTCACAGTCAATGTGTGCTGTCACTTTGCTCTTTCTGTTCACCTGTGGCACGTCTTTTATCCTGCTTTTGGCACAGTTAAAATAACTCTTTATATAAAAAATTATAAAAAATAGTAAAATACGTTTCCCAGTGTTTGGGCCCGCGGGTCCCTCCTGGCCCAGTGTTTGGGATTTCAGCTGGAAAAACACGCTTTGGTGGACACACGGCCTTACACGCCTCCCGGCTTCTGTCAGACATGTCACAGTCAATGTGTGCTGTCACTTTGCTCTTTCTGTTCACCTGTGGCACGTCTTTTGGCACCTGCTTTTGGCACAGTTAAAAATAACTCTTTATATAAAAAATTATAAAAAATTGTAAAATACGTTTCGAGGGCCGCCCACACCAAGGAAAGATATTACATTTTCTTTTTTATGTAAGGACACTAATCTTTCAACATGGAAACGATTGTGATTATCTCAAATAATTGCAATTAGACGATTATGTAATAATTTTGCCAGGCCTATCCACTCACTGATGAATGATGTTGAATGTAAACATGTAAACATGTTGAATGTAAGTGATGCCACGTACATTTTGATTGGCTGTCAGTGTTAATATTGTTCATCAAATTCCCCTCAAAGTGATCCCAGCAATATCGTTCACCATCATTATACTGTACCATACTATCCGCTTGAGTCAGAACCAGTTTAAAATGGACATTGGACTCCCATGGTCATTATTTAAAACAAATTCCACTGATGTGTTTTATCACTGCTACTGGTAAGACTGAATACATGTATTTCCTTTTAATAGGTTTGATAATATCACAATGTAATGTTCTTTTTACAAATTGATGATTATCGTTCTTGGTGTGGATAGCCCTTTTACTGTGTCCACACAATGGTATACATTTAAGTTTGGCAGACAGCTATAGTTTCTGATGGAAAATTGATTCAATAAACATTGTTCCTTGTGTCACATTGAATCATAGAAGCATAAACATTTCTGTTCTGTGCTTCCACGTCAAACATGGAAGAGGAAGTAATGGATCAGTGGGAGCGCCTCTCTGCGGTGCGTTCCTCCATATGAAGATGCAGTGGTTCTGTGGTATCCATAGCAATAAGCATAATGGATCCCCGACACCGCTCAATCTCCCCCAGGCTGCATGTTAGGGACTGACCGACAGATAGACGGACAGACGGACATATATTGATTCAGTGGAGATTATTCAGTTGTAAATAAACTTCTCATCTAGCCGTTTTAGTGAGCAAGGAACTAAGTCTGTACTTTGGTTTCATCTTTTTTAGTCCATCTGTCTATTTATTTTGTTTTACTTCACAAGATTTCTTGTAATTCTTTGGTTTTTACCACTTGTGAAGACCTTCACACTTGTTGCACTCACTCTAACGATGACAGTTATTCTTTTAGGGGTCAAGGGTCCATTTGGTTCCATTTGTAAACTATTACAACTAACTTACTAAGCAACTAAGTTAAGCAACTTAGTTACAAATGGATAAATGAACACTGGAGATTTTACTCTGCATGCTCCTTGTCACTGTTTCAACTCCTCATTTGACATTATTGTGTGTGGCCGCTGTGGCGCTACAGTCCACCAAACGTTCTTTCCTTCTCTCTCTCTCTCTCTCTTGGGAATTCACTGCCTTCCTTCCCATTCTTGTGACTTGCTCTCGCAGCTTTGTGTTGTCCTATACCTGTATAGTGTGGTGTTTGTCACACTATACATATCTTACTATATGTGTACACAAAGCTGCTTGTCTCAATGTATCATGCGTGTGTACAAGTGGACTTTACTGTGTACAGGCAGCTTCCCAGATGTGCTGCTCTGCATGCATTAGTGTGCCTCTTGCTCCCTATGCATGCCTTTGCTGTACTGTGTGTGTGTAAAAACGTTCCTTTTATCGTAATATTGTTTTATTTTAAATGTTTTTGCTATGTACTGTATGTAATAACTCCTACCCTTCACACAATTGTCATTACGGTACAGCATATAATTCATAGTGCTTCCGATAATTGTATATGCTGGCATGCCTACTGTAATTACTAATTAACAGTCAAGTCAGTTGTGTTTAAAAAACAACTACTACTGTGAGAGTACTGTTTTGCATTGTTACCAATAGTACTACATTGATACCGATAGAATGTTGTCTATAGTAACCTCTCATACTCACACCAAAGCTGCGTTATCCATCAGGATAGGGCTCTGAAGGCGCTCAGGGGAGCACAGCGGTAAAGTAGCTGACCACCACCGCAGAGTCTGGGGTTCGAATCCAGCGCGGTGCATCTGGCACGAGCCGAGCGTCTGTCTATACAAACACAATTGGCCCGTGTTTGGGGGAGGGAAGCCATGGGGGGGGGGTGTTTGTCACATTTTGCTGATGTACAGAAATAATTCAAAAGGCATATTATGTTCCTTAATCAAATATTTATTTGACCATTGACGATACAGGGCCAGGCAATGGCATCTTTGTATGTGCGTTCCTCGGCCACACGCGCGCGCACACAGCATTACATTCACAGAAAACCATGACAATGATAGAACCGCATAATTTTCGATTAATTACGATTAGTTATTAACTGTTAAGTTTAACCGACTAATTTCTTAACGGCGATTCATCGATTAACGATTAACTACTAAGAACCCTAATCCGTATCGGCAAAAAAAATCTGACTTTAACCGATGACAGTATAGCCGATAATTATCTTTTGTTGATAAGCATCAATTTTGCACTGGCTACAGTATGTTGGTTACAGTATACCAACCTACCAAGCTGTAGATTATGAACAGTTATTTCTAATAATGAAGATTTATTTGTTTCCCTGGCACGAAAGGGAGAAATAATAACACTAATACTAAAAACGAAATATCGGTAACGGCTATTGACTAAATTGTTATGTTAAACATCGGTATCAGCCAAGAATTTCCATATCGGTGCATTTCTACATGTATTCTTACGAGCTGGGTGGCGGCACCTGTGTTGGGCGGGAGGAGTAAAACGAAGGCTCTACATCCTCCCGGTGGTGGCTCCTCACAAGCAACTGAGCCAGTAGGATACAACAGTGACAATGCACAGACATGTGTGTGGGGCTCCCCACATCCTGAGCACACATTTGCTACTTTTAACAAAAGACTAAGAGCACTGTGGACCAGTTTTGTCTACAGTGCCATAGCAACAGCAGCAACTAAAGCCTAATTTATGCTTAATGATGCCTAAGTGTTGTGCGAGTCATCGCTGCACAACAAAAATGGCATGTTTTCAAATTATGTACGAATCGGGCTCGAACAGATCCTCCCACACGAATGTGCTTCCACTATCTGAAAGAGACAGCCTCTTATGGATACAGGAGGCCAGGCGCTTGGTTTACTGTGGATGTGTTCCTGGAAAAGCTCTTCTGTGTGCTGCTGAAAAACAATGAAGTAAAAACGTCAAAATGTGGATGGACAATCAACGCAATATTTATTGCATTTCTACTAAAACATCAGTAATGATGCCCTACGCGGTGGCCTGAATTCAAAAAGGATTTGGAAGATTTTCCTTAATGTACTGTATATTTAATCTATCAGGCCTGAACAAATTGGGTTAATTTAATACAATGAAACCTTTTAGCCTGTAATGAAGTCTCACCGCCAGCACACAGAACACTCCGTTGCCCTTGAGCACTTTCAACTTGCCGTGTCCCTTTTTGGGGCATGTCAAAAGTTGAAACCTATTACAGAAATATTTGAATATATACATGATATACTTTTTTATATAAAATGTGTATTAGTAAGTTCAACCCTACATACTTAATTGAATAATGAATAGGGTCCCTCTGGGGTCTATGCATGGCTATTTTAGCTGAATGTTTGCTTAGAACGAATAGGGATTCTAGGGGTTTCACAATGTGGCTTAAGTGCTTAATGATTTGATCCTGGCTTCTGTTCCTCGCAGCGATTGGTCAAAATGAACATGCCCATCGCCGATGACAACTCAGTGCACTTCACTTCCACACTGATGGCTCTGATTCGCACAGCCCTGGAGATCAAACTGGCATCTGGTGAGACATACCAGGGTTCCATTTGCTGGGGGGAAGTAATTGTACTTAAGTATAGCACTTGAGTAAATGTACTGGTAATCCATGCCTCTGCTTTTGATATCCCCCTTCTGGTCATTCATTTCTACAGCCGGTGTGGGCGTGTTTTATCCCTGCTTGTGGTCATACACAGGGCTTTAAGTCATTACTGCCAGGGTTTCTCTAGAACAGTCTGACTCTGCACACACTGCCAGCATTTTTACTAATCCTTCAAGACCCACAAAATATTTTGTTCTATGACTATGTAATCACCAAATGTCTCAAAAGAAAGAAGAAAGTCTCTACTTTGTTCAGGGGAAAAAGAAAGGTGTGCTACAGTGATGTTCCGTTCTTTAGTTATTGGCAGTTGAATATAGCTTGTTTTCACAAAAACTCAGTCTGGGAACACAAAGCAGAGATATTATACTATTAGATTAAACTAAGCGGATTATTGCGCATTATTTCCGGGTGTCCTCTTCTTCGGAAGTCCTAGGATCACTCACAGGTTGTGGAAGAGCTCCCTCTAATAATTTAATAAATGACGTATACATGCGTTGAACAATGTATACTGTATGCGTCATTGACAGTCAATGACTTAAGTTTCCTTTACAAATTGAATCCTGGAACTTCCACCTGTACCGTGTATGGCTTCATGGAGGGGTTTGTGGGTTAATGGTGCATATTGGAGACCATTCACTAGTAGATTTGACAGGACATCGTGTTTCTCTGTTTACCCCCTAGGAGTTCTCGCCCAGCAACTGTGTGACGCTGACCTGAAAAGGGAGATAAACCGAGTGTGGCCGAGTCTTCAACAGAAGACTATGGACCTCCTGGTGACACCACACAAACGTAGATATCCTGTCTCTCTCTGTGTGTGTGTGTGTGTGTGTGTGTGTGTGTGTGTGTGTGTGTGTGTGTGTGTGTGTGTGTGCGTGTGCGTGTGCGTGTGCGTGTGCGTGCGAGTGTGCGTATGTTCATGCACGTGTGTGCGTGTGTGCACAAAAGAGAGAGCACTCACTCAGACATCTCATTCACCAGCTAACATTGTTGTGTGCTAGTGCATGCCCACAAACAGACCAGCAACAATCCTTCTTTGCAGGCTCATTCTCTGCCACCTGGTGGCCATAAAGTGAATTGACTCCTTGCACAGTGTTCACCTCTACTGTCCGTGTGTCGTCCTCCAGACAATGAGCTTACAGTGGGGAAGGTCTATGCTGCACTGATGATCTACGACTACTACAAACAGAACCGTGCCAAAAAGCTTCAACAGCAGGAACCCTCAGGAGGACCTAAGGTATGGCTCATATTGCAGATACACACTCCAGGCAAGGAGCTTAACTTGTAGAGATGGGCTTTTAACGCATGGTTGAAATGACTGTAATTGTGGATGAAAATTCAACGCTTCAGGAACAGTGGCAACCTTGAATACCTTGCTATATGGGCGGCCATACTGTAGCTGAATGGTTGGAGAGACCGCCTGGAAAACAACAGAATGTCCCTGGTTTGAATCCTGGCCTCTGTGTCAAAGTGTCCCTGAGCAAGTCACTTATAGCCTGGCTTTGGCCAGACACAGATAATGCGGATTCACTCAGGAAAGGAAGGACGCATCAGGCTCTCATGCTCATATAAATATAGAATCTCTAATGATGAACTGTTATTACATTATTCTAATAGCCCCAAATGTGATATTGTTGAACAACATTGTGTACCAGTCATTGCTGGTTCAATAACAGAAAAAGAAAATCTAATAAAAAGATAATTCTATGCATTTGTCCTGGTTTCCCTGCAGAGCAAGATGGGGCTTTTCCGACCGATGCTGCCCTTAACTCACCTCTACCAGGTGGTGGCACCAGTCTCCAAACTTCAGCCCCCCTCTCAGCCTGAATCAGAACCTCAATCCGAGCAGCTACCCACCACTACCATAATCACCATCACCCCCACCTCTTCCCTGACCAATGGGGGTGCAAAGTTAGTGACCATCCAGCACCAGTAGGATTCATTATTGCTGTCATGCATTTACATATTTACACTGACAAGTGTCCACAGAAGGTGTTTTTGGAGATCATGACAGCACCTGTCTGTCATGCATTTCTATGGTAAAGACAAGATGCTCCTGTTCCCAAATGTAATCAAATGAGCTCTTGTGAACTCTTTGAGAATTACATCATAGACTTTGTATGTGTGCAATCCAAGCATCTTCCCCATCATTCACATGTGAGTGCCTCACAAAAACACACCAGTGTAGTTTCAGTTCAAGTTTAGTTTCAACAGGGAAGCTGAAAATTAAACCCTTGTTGTTCAAATCCTGCAGTAAAGTATATAAATGTGTAACATTGTGTTGTTCTTGCGTGCAGCCTAAGCCAGAGAAGTGCCATAAAACATTCCCAGTCAGGGGATGTAGTATCTCAGGCAGCCCAGAGACCCAGAACCAGGAGGGATCTCCAGAGAGGCCAGTCAGAGGATGTGCCATACTGTAGCAAACCTCAGGTAAATAAACAAGATGTGAAGAAACAATCTATAAGAAGTAGTGAATATAGCCACTCTACAAGCTGGCGAAGCGACACTTTGTGAGCTTGTAGATGTGCTATTTTTGCTAGTTTGTGTCCCGGGCAAATGTCTTTTCTTTTTGGGGTTTTGAGCGAAAAGGTTTGGGAACCACTATGCTATACTGTACTATAAAAGGTTTGGGAACTACTGTGCTATAATGTACTATAAACCTCAGGTTGACAAACAATAAAATGGCTTTTTTTTTAAAGTACACAACATGTTGTTGTTGCGTTGTGCTGTGAACTTGCGAGCCTGTGGATTGGTTATGTACCTTACCCTTCAAGGGTGGTTCGGATTATAATTGAAACGTAAGCGGAAGAAAACATCACAGAACTTCACAGCTTCTGAAAGGTTTTGGGTTAAAGGAGCCATACATTTATACACTTATAATGCTCACTGCAAATACCTACAGTTGTTACTCTGAATTCTAACTCAGACTCTGGCAATTATCTCCCCATTCTTTAAAAGATGAATGGCCTGGGCCGTGGCTCAGTGGTCCAGGCACCTTGGCCGGTAGCCCAAGCCTGGCAGTGTGCCGCGGTTTCGACTCCCGATTCTGACGGCCTTTTTTACTGCATGTCACCCCCCCCCCCCAATCTCTGTCCCCCATTTCCTGTCAGCCTACTGTCTGTCCCTCTATAAGAAATATAAAGAATAAAGGCGAAAGCCAAAAAAAAAAAAAGATAAATCGCACAGTTTCAGGGATATATCTGCTGTGATTAAACGCCTTATTTATGCTGTTACAGGAAACAGTGGAGATGCAGCCAGTGGAGATGCAGCCAGTGGATACCGCTTCGGATAGCGATGGCTACCCGAGCCTCGAGGGCCATGGCAGAGCTGCCTCTATGCCCCGACTCAGCACAGAGTACTATGTAAGCTTTACATTACACGCTGTAGCCCGCCTCCTACTTTAGCTCACAGGAGACGGCAATGTAACCAAAGGGCGATAGTTGTGATTTTTGTTTTACTAAAATACAGTAGCACTCTCTCAGCTCACATCAGCACACGTGGCTTTCTGTGCGCTCTCAGCTTTAACACATGGACAATGTTTATAGAATATAGACCTTTGATAAGCAGAGAGGACCTGACAATTCATCAAACTTGTTGTATTGGTGATTCTAGAGAACTGGGATATATCATTCTGTACGTCCCACAGAGAAATACAGAACGATCGCATGTCTTGACAGTTGACAAAATGTGTGCTGACAAATGGATCACAAAGGATCATAAATAATGAAGTCCAGGATTTGTATGCTATTTGTTGTCTTATGTTTTCACATTTTCAGTTTTCACCTTTTTTAATGCAATTTTTGAAACCATTTTCAAGCCTTTATATGATAGCGATAGTGGAGAGCGACAGGACATGGAAGGAGAGTGAGTTGGGGAAGAACATGCAGCAAAGGGCCTCGGGTCAAATTCAAACCCAAACCAGCTGTGCAGCTGTGCTGGTCTGTGCTGGTACAGTATGCGCTATGCATTTGTATGTGTTCAAACTCCCCAAAGGCCATCTATATCCACATGTTAATGTTTTTTTTCCCCTTCTAAAATCCTCAAAAAGAACATCTGTAATCACTAAATAACACACATCGTATCAGTATCAGTATCAGTTTTGAAAACACTGCACAATATTTATTTTGAGAACTGGGACAATATTCAGTATTTTTGAGACTTTTGTGTTTCGACATTTTATCACATGTCTCATGAGGTATGATATGTCAAAACACAAAAGTCTCAAAAATACTGAATATTGTCCCAGTTCTCAAAAAACCCTGATGCTTTTGTCCATTTCAATCAGTGTCTATTACTATTATTCCTGTCTAAGAAGATCTTACATTTTGTGTGGAACATGATTGATAAGACAAAATTGTGCAAGTTAAGACTGTTATGAACTGACTGGACAACATTGATTACACAACGGTACTAATTTTGTATTGACTGTATAAAAAGTATTAACTTTGAAACTGTGATTTCCCTGTCCCCTATTGAAATGAAAAGTATGCAAAGTTTTCCTAATATCTGTCAATCTTCAACAGTCACAATTAACCCTGAAATATAACACACTTTATATTCAAATAGTATTTTTTTCACAAGTAATTTCATTTTGCTCATTTCTTTCTGTGTCATTCTGCAATCTATCCACGGCTATTTATGGGGTATATTTCTTCCTCCCAACATTTTTTGGGGCCAATTGTTCCACTTGTTTAACCATGTGAATGTTGCCTGTCTAGCTCTCTGTGTTGTCTATCTGTCAGCCTGTCCATCCATCCATCCATCCATCCATCCTGTCTTGTCTGATACAGTACAGTATGATACTGCACATCACAAATCCTTTTTGTATACTCTTTGTCAATTTCCAGTCTCTCTTCTGAAACCACCTCCTCTGCTGTAGTAGGTGTTTAATTTGTCTCCTTTCATGTTCCAGTCCCATTTCTTTGCATCCGCCCATCCACTTCTATGCTTCCTCTCTCTCCTAATTCTGATGCCTGGCTAACGTTTTGCCCACCTCCCCTCCTGTGTGTGCTGTCTGATAGCGGAGCCATCCTCGCCACGCCCCCGGGACCCACCTGGCAGTATGTACCACCTGTTGTGCCGCCTGTCTTATTCTTTGTCTCTCGCTCTCTTTCTGTTGTCAGGTTCACGTCCCCCCCTGTGTAGTTTGCTCTTTCTCTTTGTCTTTGTCTTTGTCTTTTCTTTCTTTCTTTCTTTCTTTCTTTCTTCTGCCCTCTTGTCTTCTCTTCTCCCTTTCTACCCCCTATGTCCCCACTCCCCATATTTGTTAGCTTCCATGTGCCCTCTCATCCCAGAGTTCACACTCGCTCGCACGCACACACACACACACACACACACACACACACACACACACACACACACACACACACACACACACACACACACGCACACACACGCGCACACACACACACACACACACACACACACACACACACACACACACACACACGCGCACACACACACACACACACACACACACACACACACACACACACACACACACACACACACACACACACACACACACACACACACACACACACACACACACACATGCCTTCAATGACAATGGACTTTGGTTATACTCTCGAATACAATTTCCATTGAATTGTTTCTCAGGAATGGGCTCTAGCCACACTGCACACAACATGCAAACCTACTTATTGTTTAGTCCTTGGAAAACAAATATTT
Source organism: Protomyctophum parallelum (assembly GCF_964188405.1). NCBI lineage: Eukaryota > Metazoa > Chordata > Actinopteri > Myctophiformes > Myctophidae > Protomyctophum > Protomyctophum parallelum. Next base: position 20,897,966 of record NC_139713.1, read on the forward strand.
GTACATATATCCAGGTTATGGGAAGCACTATGTCCTCTTGGAGTAGTGCTATGGTTTTGGTCAAGTGTGTGTGTGTGTGTGTGTGTGTGTGTGTGTGCAACTAAAACACACAGTAGCCTAATAACATGTAGTGTTATGGCATGGTTTTTTATCCCTGTCCATTATAGTACCATTGTGATTGATGATTCAAACCATTTCTACAAGAATGAGTTAAAATCATTCATAATGATTTGGTGCCAACTGGTACCACTGTAGATGAGCTGGAATGTTACCAGCGGGTGGCGCCATAGCACAGCTGCTGTTCCAGTGACCAATCAGTGTGTTTTACCTAGTAACTAGTAGCACTGGCCAGTGCAAAGACAACAATGTCCTCACAGACAGACAGACTCTATACATCTCTACAGTACATACGGAAGAATCTTTGGTTTTGGGGGTAAGCATATTGTACAGTAGCTGTGATGGAAGTTCTCTGTAAGCTAAAATATGACGTAAAGATGGTTTTGTTTTGTGGTGTACTGAGCAGCTCTGGAGCAGTAGTCTGTGTGATATTCAAACCAAATCCAATGGTTTTAAGAACAGTGTGAACATCCTAGCGCCTCCCCCCACCCTCTTCACACGACCTGAGTCTGAAGAAGAGTGAGGTGGATGTTGGTCTCAGGTGGAAAAGAGTGCTGTCCAACAAGCTGTGCCTCTTTTGTTGTGCCGTGAACAGTTTGGTGGTCCAGTGGTCGTGTCTTGGATCTATCATGTCCTAGTCTGTACTTAAAGGATGCTGCTGCCTTTTGTTCTCTCTCTGTTTTTCTCTGCATTTGGTTCCATAAACATAATCCATCATTATCCCAACATTGTAAAGTAAAAAATAAATGAAAATAAATACATGAAGCTTTACTTTAGAACAGCTAAAGATGCACCCCCTCAAGGACTCCACAGGTCCTTTAGGGGGGTTCCGGTAGGTCCCCAGCTAAATTATGCACGGGGAGTTAGGAACCAAATGGATTCTTACAGGTAACTTAACTCTTGAGAGTGTACACATTTGTGCACTCTTAATGAAGGTTGTGGTCGAAATTGGGGCTGCCTTGAAATTATGTTTGAGAAACACTGCGCTACCACTGTAACTTCACAGTCACACAATGGCAGCAACTTCACAATGGAGTACGGCAGTATATATGGATTATATCCATGGAACCAGAGCGGTATCCTTTAAGGTCCGGTGTTGCCACCTCACCACTCTAATCTACATGTTCCTGTCAGTCGTTTAACCACTCTGCTCCTCTCTCAGCCAATCGTTGACCTCAGCCCCATCAGGCGCTCTGCCTCCTCGCTGACCCCTCACCGCCCCCAGGAGGTGGATTTGAGCGAGTTTGGCCTGGAGCGTCCCGGTCAGTCCCATGACAGAAGCCACCACCATCACCACCACCACCGCTGTCACCGGCGCAGGGACAAAGACATGGACAAGAAGCAGAAGTCTCTGGACAGGGCTGACTCTGTTCATCCCACCAGCACTGGCGGTGACATAGGTTGGACTGATGATTTTTTTTTTTTATAAGCTTACACTATACTATTAATATTAAAGCGCAAATAACATGCATTTAAAAACTGCTTTTAATATTTAATAATCATATTGTCTATGTCCCTCAAAGTTATTTCTAATGGTTTGAGCCTCAATCACCACTGATATAACCAGGCCTTGTCAACTCTTTCTGGACTTTGAAAGCAGTTTTAGCTGCAGTACCACACTGTCCTGAGGTGGAGAGGGTGCTGATATGCAGATTATTTAATATTTGAGTCATTATAATACTGATGCTAGATAAAACCAGGCTTGTTTCCATTCCATGCCAGCTTGGAAAATCAACAATGGTGGACATTGTAAACAAAGTGGAAATGCAAATTTGCAACTGAAGACTGAAGAAAAGGAGGAATTATACAAAGTAGGGTGACATTGATGACATCACGATGAGACCAAAATCAGTCGAGCTGTTTCTGAGAGCAATTTCCATTAAAACACCCATATGACATGAAGGCCTGATTGTTCAAAATTGGTTATTTGTGGGGATAGAAAACACACATTGGAGCCCCAAAAACACAAAAGAAATTGAAAAAGTTGAATTTTATGTTATAGGTCCTTTAATATTAATAAGACATTAAAATACATGACATTATTCTTAAATAACATTTGATTGGGTTGATTGGGGGTAAGTCCCTGCAACATATAGCGTCATGTCCAGGGGATGTACTTGCACTGTACAATACATCAAACTGTCTCACGCTACAGAAACAGGAGATAGCCTCCTGACCTATGGGTCACATGGCTCAAGAAACCTGTTGGTTCCCAAGGCTATTAAATAAAGAATAATTTGCACATTTAGTTTGAAGGGCCACAAACATTATGAACTGATGAGGGAATAGATTTTGTTTTCACTTATTGTAAAAGGAAAAGGGGAGTTAGCAGGACACCTGCAAAACTCTTTCTAAAATAAACAAAATCTCTTAAGTAGAATTTATTATTAGAATATTGTAATAGATGGTAGAACACAACCGTTGTATTGCTTTCATTCTCAGAGAAGCGTAGACCTGGCTGTCTGTCTCCTGTTCCAAATCACTTGGACTGTGTCACATTGTGGTAGAAATTCCTTAGGATTAAGGGTACATGATCGGGTTATGTATCAAAGGGCTTTTTCTGTGCTCTTCCCTAGATGAGTTAAACCAGGGACTTTCCTTTTATGTCAGGCTTGCCCTCTCACTACCAAAGTTATGCACTGCCAAAGGAAAATCTGCTCTGCTGGGGATTTGACTTTTTGTTCCGTTTTATGTGCAGAGGTTGTCCCCTTTGTTCCCTTACCATGGGAGAAACAGTTTCAGATGTAAGCTCCCTGATAGGTGATTGGGTGGCCACTCACTATTAACACATGCAATCAGGAATGAATGACTGAAGTTAAATTGCCCCCCTTTCTTGCAACTAGAGCTTTGCCATGTTTTGCATATCCTACTGTACTGTTAACACTTTACCCGTTCACGCTCACAGAAACACGCGCACGCTTCCACAGTCACATGCACAGACAAGAAAGATGCAGCCAATACGCTCTCATGTCATACTTGAATACGTGAATAGTGGGTATGCGCGTGACATCATCATCATACCCATCATACAAACTATTTTCATTCCTTGACAGCCCATACATCCAACCATAAAAGTCCTATCTGATTGCATTAAATGACGTTAAACAACATTAAACTCACTTTGCCACTCAATTTGCCACTCGATATGCCATTCACTTGACTTTATGCATGCATGCATACCCTCTATATTTCTACAGGTTCTGTCCATCTTTGGGTGTAGGTGGGGATTGATGTGTAGATTGTATAGGCCTACATTGGAATTTCACTGTGCAAGATACACATACAGTAATATATATATATAATTATATTCTACTGTATAGGCAAGGCAAGGCAAGGCAAGGCAATTTTATTTATATAGCACCTTTCATACTTAACTCAAGGCAATTCAAAGTGCTTTACAGAATAAAAACAAATACAGAGTGCAACAGTGCACTTTAAAAGGAATACAGATAATAGATACAATTACATTACAACAGATACTCCCACCTTTAATAGAAACACTGTACAGTTAATTGGGATATGCAATGTTAAATAAATACGTTTTTAAATTTGACTTAAAAACGGCTATGGTTGGGGATTTTCTAATGTAACCTGGAATGCTATTCCAGGTTTGTGGTGCATAATGGTGGAATGCTGCTTCACCATGTTTTGTTCCAGCTATCGGGTGAACTTTCAGTAGGCCAGCCTCAGATGACCTAAGGGTTCTGGAGGGCTCATATGGCTTCAGCATGTCTGAGATGTAGCTGGGCCCAAAGCCACAAACAGATTTATAGACAAGTAATACAATTTTAAAATCAATTCTCTGGGACACTGGTAGCCAATGTAAGGATTTTAGGATTGGTGTAATATGGTCATATTTTCTAGTTTTTGTCAGGACTCTAGCAGCAGCATTCTGAATTAGTTGGAGTTGACGAAGAGCTTGACGAAGAGCTTTGTATACTGTTAGTGAGACTTCAAGACCGAATGGATGATTAAATTAATTCCCTGTAAAGATAACCATTCATTGCAGTGTAGCATTCTGGGTCGTCTGCTAGAGCCATTAGACAGCGACGGCCGATGGCGACATGTTTTCTTACTTGGCAGGAGGGCAGCAGCTGGGGCTTTATTGGCCAGATGAAAGGCCCCCACGGACAGACTCTAGCCTGGGGATTTATGTGTGCTTCTCAGCAGCACAGCAGAACATTCAGCAGACCCCCCCCTTCTGAAACTAGAAGAGTGCTAGAGCAGAGAGGAGAGGATGCACGGAGAGAGTGATGTAATGAAGTGAAGTGTCTCTGTTATAGCGTTGTGTTAATCTGAAAATGGCAGTAGTAGGTTTTATGTTTCCAGCCTTGAAGAATGTAATGAACGCAGTGCTTGCTTTAATTCTACTGCAGTGGTTTTCAGCCAGTGGGTGTTCCTTCCAGGTGGAGTTGGTAACTAAATGGACCCTTATAGATCTTCTCTCTAGAGGGTAAAATTAAACCGATAATATTGCAGATTTACAAGTTCACAACGCTGTTTATATATTTTTGTGAAGAGATGTGTTGGGGGGGGGGGGGGGGGGGGAGGGGAGAAGAGACCATGCATTGACCCCTGTTATGAAGTACCTTATGAAGTTTAAGCGGTTAATGTATTACAATGGTGCTTTTACAGTACAGTACACAGAGCCTTCATCCAAAGCGCTTTATAATGTGCATTATTACATTCATATCACCCATATACACGAGGAGGAAACCATGAAAGGCACCAACCTGCTGATTGGGAGCAATTAGGCGTTCAGCGTCTTTCAAGACAGATTCAAAGCTCTGCAGCTGAATCTGTCGGCAACCTCCATTACAACGTGTAAAGTTTGGAAGAGGGCTGAAGGTTAGTGAAATTAAAATTCAAAGGAAAGAAAATATATTTTCCTGTTTTTCCCGATGGGTTCTTGCTTCGACACTAACCTAGTGGGAGCCGTAGCTCAACCCGGGTACCTTCTGTTTCCCAAGCGGGCCACTCTACCCCTTGAACCACCACCCGTATTGAGTCGAACTGATTGAAATCTTTCTCCAAGGATTGCCGACTGACCCTTCAGCTGAAGGCTTGTCCAGAGAGCGAGCGAGAGAACGGAGCCGTGGCCGATCCCACGAGAGGAGACATCACTCGTCTGCAGGAGAGAAGCAGCGCTTCTACTCGTGTGAGCGCTACGGCAGCAGGGAGCAGTGCCACACCAAGTCGGCCGGCCCCAGCCGATCCACCTCCCCAGGAGAAGGCCAGGACTCTGGATTCCTCAGACATGTGAGGCGTGCCCCGTTGTGCTGCAACTGTTGGTTTATTTCTTAGCGACTATTGCTTTTTGGATTAATCGAAAAGTGTGATTTTAGTTTTTGCCTAGTGCTTTGGGTTACCTAGGGTTATTGTGAAAACGTGGAGGTGGCAGGGTTTCCCTGGGATTAAACAGATTTGTTAAGTATTTCAGAGGGCACAGTTTCAGAGGGCACAGATATGCTGTATTTGAATGAAACCTAAACCCTCTTAAAATTCCAAAACTCAACTCAACTTTTATTTGTATGGCCCTAAATCACAAGTTTATCACCATAAAATTGCAATCACAAAAACAAAGTGAAAATCAAAATGAAGAGTGAAATGTGTGAAAGCAAAATGAGCAACATCATTGAAAAATCATCAGACAATAGTATTACATAGACATACATACATCAACCGTAACTTAAAGGATTCTCTGTACTGCCCAGCACGGTAGCACCTTGGGGACTACGGTTCACATTTAGGGTCCAGTTTTACATTCTCAGAGTTAAATTGTCACGTTGCAGTGTACTGTAGTCGCTCATCATCACCATTTTTGTTTTGTCAGCAGGGAATCAGTGTGGTTAAAGGCAACCCTATAGTGCTTACCACCAGCTCCGGCACACCTGCTCGTTGTCGGAGGCAACTTCCCCAGACCCCCCTCACCCCTCGCCCAGCTGTGGCCTACAAGACTGCCAACTCATCACCGGTGCAGCCCGGTGTCACCACCACCACCACCGCCACGGGGAATCAGTCTCGCCTCAGCCGCAGCGGCCTCTCTGAGCACAACCGCCTTTTCAGGGGCCACAACGAGTCCCCGATGCCGGTCACCCTTATTGGTTCTGACCCCAACCCGAACCGCCAGCCGCAGGACGCCCCTCACCGGAGCATCCTTGAGGACACGGAGGACTTCCAGGACACGATCAGCACCCACGGGGCAGGACGTTCACCCAGGGCCACTGTCTCTACCGCGGCTTCCTCCGCCTCGCACGCGGGTGCCTCTCCTGCCGCGCCACCGAGTGTACAAGGTCGGGCCAGCGGGGTGCCGAATGGGTACCACTTCACCCTGGGGGTGAACGCTGCGTCTGGGTCCGGCACCAGAGGAACTGGGAGTCTCAGGGAGCAGGACGAGGAAGACTGGTGCTAACGTGGCTAAATGCACCAGGAAGCATTAAGTGTGATCGGCGGAAAGGCCACGTGATCAGCGTTGTCATCATCACCTTTATTTATACTCGGGAGTACATTTGAGGGCAAGCCCTCATTATCAATGTAGCCGAGGTTGTACAGTGTTGAGACTCATTTATACGTCACAATGTATCACATTGCTAGCTTGAAAATCGGATGCCATTGTGCTAAAAGGTATGCCGATAGGCTGCCAATAGTGACGTTACAGGAAGAGTTATTCTAGAAAGAGAGCACTGCGTAGATAGCATTGGCAAGTAGAAAAAAAGAAGGAAAAAGAAAATCATTCCAGTTTTTTAGTGTTATATTCTCCTTTTTATACAAACAACTCTACGGATAAAGATGACCTTTTTCTACCCCCTTTCTTGCACTGAAACATGAGTTTATTTTGATGGTACAGTATGTGTATGTGCAGAATTCAGAGCACATGTGAAGACCCTGTGAATACAGTACGTTTCCTCTGCCAGAGAAATGAAATTGCTTTAGCAGCAACAAAGCCAAAATCTCCTCCTACTCCAAGTGGGGGTCGGATAAAGACTGTGAACTGTGTTTTAACCCCTCCATCCATGTCCGACCTGTTTATTTCTGATAATGTAAAATGGTTTTGATCAATTTTGTGCTGCTGTTGTTCACCTAATGGATGATGACAAATGCACTACTGCCAAATTAAAATACTCTCTGCATCAAATATTTTCAAATCAACACTTTCTAAAGAGGAACCACGAGGAACTACCGTTCTCATACTTTTCACCAGTTCTGAATGGAATGGATATAAATAGGTGTTTATGTAGATATCACTAACTGCTGCTGTTCTCTCATGCTGAACACATTGAGTGACAGGACAAACTGAAGTCTCTGGTTGGTTTAGAAATGGGACAGCAGTAGTTTTACTATATTTTCATGGTGTTCATGTATTTTTTGTAAATTGTAAGCAACTAATTGCCGTATTCAGAGTGCATACAAGGGTTCGTTAGATCAATGCTTTCTAACGTCATGTGGCTGAATACTAAGTGCCTCTTTCAAGGTGTATTAATGTTGGTTTTGGACAGGACAGACTTGCAAGTGGCAAATTGTCATCCAAGAGACATACCTGACAGTGACAGTACCTGACATACCTGTAATGTGATTCAACATACAGACTACAGATCAATATTATACAGTATATGGCTGTAAATAGGTGAAAAGTTGAGCGTTGAATTCAAACGTGATTAATTTCTTGTTTTGGTCGAACGAAGCCTTCAGTCTACAAGGGGCAGAATGCAAAAAAGAAAAAGAGACATTTTTGTAATGAAAATTGTGGTAGGTAAGTCAGTCACAGATACTGTACCAAGTGAGCAGTGTAGTGCATGCCAGGGTCTTGAACTTGTCAATTTGTGTGAGTGTGTGTGTGTGTGTGTGTGTGTGCATGTGTGCGTGCGTGTTTTGCTTAAAGGTGTATGGTAATTGTCTGCCTTCGTCTTTCAAAAGTACTGGCAGAGTGACATGGTAGACACGGAGGTTGAAGGGGGGAAAAGTGCCATTTGTACAGTAGTTCCTGTCAACAAAGATCATTTGACACCAACAATCTTGTATCATTCACTATAATGTCCAAAAGAATACTTGCCTCCTTCATTCATATTTGCTATGGATATGTATAGCAGTATATGGAAGTATAGGGAAATTAATTCAGCCATTTGGGTGTTGTATGAAGGTTTGTATTTAGGATACCGCGCTTGTGTATTCGCACCTACAATAAAGACTTACTGTTGCCGTTGACTGTTGACTTAAAGTAGGGCTATGCAACAAGACAACACTCCATCTGGCCTGTAGCTTTACCCTCTGGAAACTCCAGATTCAGGCATGATTGTGACCAAATTTTACATAATTTATGTAATGTAATGTATGTAATGTATGAGGACGTGTACATTTTAAATGCATTATATTATGTACAGTTGGAAAGACACATCAAGGCACAGTGGTCTGGAATTAGTATATTTGTGAAATGGAGCATTTTCAGGTTGGCAAGTGTGTATGACTTCTATCCAGATGGAATAACTGTTCTTTATACCTGGATCGAATTGTAATTGCAAATTATTGTTTGTTTAATAATGCACATGGAGTACTAGACAGCATCATTCAGGACGATAAGGTACACTATAAAAAATAATAAGAATAAATGGACGCGTCCTTTTGGTTCCATTTGCACACTCAAGAGTTAAATTAACAAGGATTGTACGGTGTAGTGTCAGTCAAGTAGCCATTCAACTTTATCATGTTTGTTAAAATGTGCCATGTGCCAACCCACCTATCCAGGACTTATAGGGAAAACTAAAACATAGTTATGAATAATTTTCCCCAGTCCGTCTATTAGTTTGTGTGTTTAATCAGAATTCACATTTTAGATTTTATATATATTTTTTACTTCCTAGTATTCATGTATTGTGCAATCTATTTGATGGATGGTCTAAATGATAATACTTTAGAATTTGAAGCAATAAGGTCTATAGCTACATTGTGGGCATAGCCCTCCCTATATGTTCTTGGCAAAAAGTACATATTATACAGTAGAGTGATACTGTTAGATGTCCCATAGTCTCTATTGTCCCAGCACATTTTATTTGGAGCCGGAGGACAGATCTGTGCGAGTCCATACAATGAAATACGGACCCTGTATTTTGATCCTTTACATCCCACCTGTAAGCCCTACTTGAATAGGGTGCCAAATGAAGTTGCACCATCATTGTCTGTACCCTCTCCCATCAATTTCTACTGTGACTATTCCCTGGACATGTCTTTGTTTGCATGTTATAACAAAAAAGTAAAAAAATAAATAAAAACAAAATGCATGTGTACAAAAGAAAACAAAAATGGAATGTGTTTGACACATTTTTGCACAGTTCATGATTTATACAATCTGTTTTCTGGTTGTATTTTATAAATATCTATCTGGTTCAGGTAAAGAAAAGAACAGTGCACTTGAATAACAGTGAAACAGTTTGTTGAAGCACCAACGACATGGAAGGTTCTCTCTCAGAAAGGAAGCTTCTGGAAGTGGCTAGACTCCTTTGCTGCCTGCTCTGTTACTTGACTGTCAATTCCACGGTCATTTCTACTGCACCATTACATTTTGTATGAATATGAATAAGCTTGAATAAAAGAGATATGATTTACGGAAATACAATATGTTGACCCTTTTCCATTTAAATTTCATTTCTTTAGTCTGAACACTGGTCAGCGAGTGGTAGGCATAAAGAAATGCATTCATTCATATTTGATCCCTGAATTAAATCCATCATAGAAGAACACGTTTATCCACAGTCACAAGGGGGCGCTCTGTTGTAGTAGTCTGTACCAAGAAGACGATCTGACGACAAGTATAATAAAATGTTAGAAAAGTAACGAGTGTGTGTTCTGGTCCTCTTGATTGAGCTGAGCAGGACCTAGAAACCTGGTCCTGCTCAGCTCAATCAAGAGGACCAGAACATAGGTGCGGCTCCCAGGATCACATGCACCAATGGGGAGGTCAGCTGCATGGATGTATGCAGTGGTGGAAAGTAACGAAGTACTTTTACTTAAGTAATGTACTTAAGTACAATTTTGAGGTATTTGTACTTTACTTGAGTATTTCCAATTTCCAGTACTTTTACTTCTACTCCACTACATCTCAGAGCCAAAACTTTTACTTTTACTTCACTACAATTATTTGAAAACTTTAGTTACTTAGTTACTTTGGCGATTTTAATTTTGATTAGAAAACATACATTAACCACTTCAACCCCATACATTTTGGCCATTTGAAAATAGCCGATCTACAAGCTCACAATGCGTTGCGAAGCATTGTGAGCCTATATAGCCCATAGCCTAGGCTTTTTTACCATTACCTGAAGAATGGAAGAATGCACAAGTAGAGAGAGACAATGCAGGCGTTTCATTGGTGTACTGTAGAGAGATCAAAGGAAGGGGCGTGTATTTCTCTCCGGCTACACATTGCTGGGTGGATGAGAGAGAATTAAGGTGCTTCACTGGCAGTGGCTGCAGCTGCTGAGGTCCTTCACTGCTCTGCTCATTGGATACACCCGACAGGACTATAGATGACACGTTAGTCCAAAAGGAAAGGAGCTTGCTCAGTCAGTCAGTAAACAATCATCTGTAGCCACGGTAGGCTACGTTTATAATCATACGCCAACTTTTAATTGTTCACCCACTTTTAGCCATTTAGTTTGAGATACATTAGAGGCTCTCCCCCAAACATTATGCTTTGGATGTTGTCCGTGTAACTTTATACCGGGACAGGACTTGAAGCCAACGCTTGTTGCAGCTGTTAATGATTATTCGTTGTTCATTTAATTAGAGGTCTGCAGAAATGAAGACGTGGTCGATCAGCTGGACAGTTTGCCTCCTGGGGCTGATGATGAGGATGATGATGAGCTCTGCCTCAGTTGATGAAGCGTGGATGGATGTCGCGGGGGAGTCGGGTTCCGGCATGTTGCCCTCAGCCTCAGGTAAGAACGATGCGGTCAGATAGCCGCAATTTGCAACTCTAGATTATTTTAATAATGGGATGAATCTAGAGTTGTTGCAATACCCTCCATTGACTCCCCACTCATCCAATTTGGTTTGTGTCTTAAACGACGTTAAACTCACAAACATTGCAGCTGTAGTCCAAGCTTGAATTATCCTCTTTCAATCTGCCGAGCTTGTTTTTCATAAAAATCCACCGTAGACATATTATGAGCTACTTTCTGTCAAGACATTCTGTGCAGGTGATTCTGGATTCTGGAGTTTGGATTGGAAGCACTCGTCGTATGTCACTGAACGGTCCTGCCTGTTTCGAATTTGCACATAGGCCTAATGCAGGAGGCAGCAGCGCGACCCGTTAACAAAAACGAGTACTTCCTAACTGCAACACTTAGAAAAAGAATCACCTGCATATTGTTAAAATGCATATTGCATATACTGTATATGCATATTGCATATTGTTAAAATGTTTCAACATTTCAACAAGTGTTGTCTGTGGAAAATAGCAGGTCTTTTTCTAGGGACCCCCAAGGAAGGACCACCGGGGGTCCCCAGACCCTACTTTGAGAACCATGTGTAACTAAGTACATTTACTCAAATATTGTACTTGAGTAAACTTTTCAATATTTGTATGCTACTTCTACTCCAGCACATCACACCTGTGAAATGTGACATTCTGCACAATATGTACTTCACTCAAGTAAATATTGAATTCCATACTTTTACTTGTATTTCCACATTGCAGTATTGATACTTTTACCTAAGTAAGAAATGTGAGTACTTTTCCCACCACTGGTTTTGTGTTCTACAAAAAGATCCACACAGGAAACCGCTATTTGAATCCTGAGTGTTGGCGTAGAGTTGCAATTACTTCTCTCCATCTGGGGATGACATAAAACCTACGTATTTTAGCTTTATTGTCATGTTAATGAGTAACAATGGCTATACGACTATGGTCGCCGGTCGGACTACTAAACTATTGAAGCTTTGCATCACTAAACGGCACCTGCAGAAAATGCTGTTACTGTAGGGTAGGCTGTAGTATTGGAATCGTATTAGTAGCGAATGAAGCCATATGTCGTTCATCATCACCCAGCAAAGTCACAACGGTTCCTTTAATGATTTGATGGCATCTTTTGCACTGTAGACTATGAAGTCCTTATTTTAGGATTGTATGTTTTTCCCCCTGTTTAATGCTGACCCTGGGAGCCGTGCTCCAAAATGTCCTATGCACTTGTGCAAATTAACTCGGAGACTGTAAGAAATGTAAATGTACATACTAGAACTAGAAGCTCGACCAGCCTATGGCAGGTCACGTCTAGCACCAAATTTGTGTCGCAATGCGGTCGGAGTGAGACACCAACAAACTATGTGCCCACTGACCGTGTGCTGTGCCGGTTGTGGTGGTGTTCTGTGTTTTTCTTTCTCCGTGAATGTTGTGTGTCCGCTGCTCCGGGTTGTTTCTCCGTGAATGTTGTGTGTCCGCTGCTCCGGGTTGTTTCTCCGTGAATGTTGTGTGTCCGCTGCTCCATGTTGTTTCTCCGTGAATGTTGTGTGTCCGCTGCTCCGGGTTGTTTCTCCGTGAATGTCGTGTGTCCGCTGCTCCGTGTTGTTTCTCCGTGAATGTCGTGTGTCCGCTGCTCCGTGTTGTTTCTGCGTGAATGTCGTGTGTCCGCCGTCCGTGTATATTCGGAGCTTGGGTTGAAAACGCACGAGTAGGGCCGTTGACGTATCGCTGCCTTGGAGCACGGGCGTAGGCAGCGCTTCCGCTCAGCAGCACACTTCCGCTCAGTACCTACCCTTTTGCACTCTGGACAGCAATGTGGCCTTTTGTCGTTTGTTCATTTTATTTTATTTTTGTACAGTATGTGGCACATGGTGACATCGACCAATTCTGGATTAAATATATTAATTATTTATGGCCCAAAATCTATAAATCTCGCACACTATTAAGGCATCCGGCGGTTCCATGCGCCGCACAAGGTGCCCTTTTTTCACTTGAGCACCTGCCCCTCAAGATGTCTGTGCACACCACTGGCGGACGAAATGTTCACTCACAACTTGTTACTGACTCAAATGTATGATGGGTCAATTTATCACACTAAGATTCCAATTATCACTCAGGACTATTGTTTAGTGACCACCGGAGGTCGCAGTTAACTATGAAACCTTGCGTTTTTATTGACACCTAACCCACAATCCCCGTCACTCTGTCACGTCACCGAACTCAAATCCCTGTCGCTCACCCCAGGAAAGCCCCCCAGGTCATCGTGCACGGATGTGTGCACATGCCGATCTGCCCCCGTAGTATGACCTCCACACTCTCACGGAGGAGACTGCCGAGGAGCGGCGCCGTCGTCTGGCCAGAACTAGAGTTCAAACTAGAGTTCTCAACAGGCCCGAAAATGAAGGCCCGGCCTATACCTGGGCCCTCATCAAACCCTGTACATTCAATACACTGCCCTTAGATCTCCATATATGGAGCTGACCTGTTCTGAAATTCCATAGCTTGATCTGACCTCATCACACCCTGTACACTCAAGATACGCTCCATATATGGGCAGTGCACTGGCCATATATGGATATAAAGGGCGAGGTCGCTTCTCGCCATCAGGCATCTTACTGGTGTTATCACTATTGTTTGGGGGCCCACTTGCAATACCACGGCCCACCACCAGGTTGGGAATCACTGTATCTACTGGTATATATTATACTCCATAGCCTCAGTCCGTTTTTGTCAACTTGTTCTCATGGGATCAAAGGCTCTGTAGTCAATGTGAGCCTTGACTTAATCCCTGCTCTCACTGCAGCAACATGTGCTCATGCTTAAACCCACTTAAAATGTTCCCGTCTTCTTTCTTTTAAGCATGCAGGGTATAAGCACTTGCCACAATGACGCAATAGGATTCCAGTGCTTCTATTAGTGGCCAGCATTTATTTATTGGGCATTTAAGAGACTATTTTTACTCAACGTAGTCCATTCAGCAGCTCACTCCCAATTAAAACCCAGTCACCTAATGTGGCCCTTACCTTTTGTGCCACCCTCAGGCCAAAATTACAACTTAATATAGGCTACATATGCAGATTGCAGGAGGAATCTGATACTGGTGTTGATGACCCCATGGCCCTCCCTCTTGCAAAACATATAGGCAAACATTTAATGAAACTTGCAGAGTCTATACAGTCACCAATGCAATCTTTACTCGGGTAGGTTTTTCAGAGCTTGCTCACTGAATACAAGCATCAACCTGTATAAATGAGTCAATGATAGGAATCATTATGATGCGAAAATATTTGCCACGGTCGACTGCGCAGCGAGTATTTCAACTTTTTTGTCTCAAAATGTAATTGGCTGATTGCCATGAAACTTCCATGTGGTGAATGTGAGGAATGGTGTGGTAGATGTGACCTCATATCGCCGTCCTGTAATCTAATTGGCTGTGGTGTGAAATTTGGTGTCATCATTGGCTCGCTCAAGACTCCCAAAATGAGTACACTGGCAAAATCATCAGTGTTACTTTAACTCTGAAAGTTCAAATAACACTCAGGGTTTTTCAGATAAGACTATAGAGATCGGGCTAAGTAAGGCCAGTGATCGGTTGTGTAAGAATTACCTACCGGTAGTCTTAATGCATTTGATATTTAGGCCATCATTTTGCACATAATGCACACGAGTTATCTCAAAATGTAATTGGCCGATTGCATGATGTCCGAAACTTTAGCCCCAATTAGGACCCTATATATATATATCGTAAACCACTACTGCTACTTTGGGTGTTATGAACAGCATGACCTTTCCTTATATACTCCAGACTTGTTCGCATCTCTTTGCTTCTTCATTGAGCTGTACTTTGGTATGTCATTACGAGGCAGGATACATTATTTGCATTCATTTATTTGTTAACTTTTTGAAGTGATTAGTGCAAAACTATAGAGTCTGTCTGTCTGTATGGCCATTGGGTCTGTCATTCTGTTTGCAAATTTGGACACCAGAGGGTGCTGCAAACACTAAACACAGCTCAAATAATTATCTACATCTTTAGATTAGTGGTTCCCAAACCTTTTCACTTCAAGGACCCCCAAATTGACAGTAATTGGTCCGCGAACCTCACATTTGAAGAGATATGCCAGGGACCCCCGGCCCGTTGGAGAACATTTTTACAGCTCTAGCAATGATTCTCAGCCATTTTAATTTCAACAACCCTCAGTTTGATATGCAATAGGCTATGGACCCCCCCATTTAATGGCATTTCTATCTCTGGGACCCCTAATTTATATTGTAAAATCACTGTTAATTTAACTAATTTAACAAGAGTGTACAATATATATATTTGGTTCCATTTGTACACTCAGAGTTACAGGCCCATAATGGTCCATTTGGTTCCAAACTATAATTTAGCTGGGGACCCCCTGGAACTCCCTCAAGGACCCCTGGGGGTCCCTGCCCAGACAGACCCCACTTTGGGAACCACTGCTTTAGATTAGTTATGGGAAATATTGAGTATTCAGAACATCTGGACACATCTGTACTATAATATTCAAGTAGTGACATTCACAGGCTACCTGACTGTTACCCTGGGAATGTTTGGACTCACTGATTGCCAGTGATTGGCACCATGTATGGAGAATGTCCTACTTTTCCATAGAGCGCATGTTGTAACTATAATGCCAAAATTAATTGACAGCTTAGCTATTAAATCCAAAGTGTCTGATCCGATTGTACCAAGCTGATTAATTGAAATCACAACCTGATTCATTGTCATGTTGCTCACATGATTTTCCTGTCCCTAGACAAACCATGTCTAGTTCTCATTACTTGTCTTTCTCAGCAGTTTCTCGTTAATTTTTACTTGTCTTTCTCAGCAGTTTCTCGTTAATTTTTCTAAGTGAATCCATGTCTTGCTCGAATCAAAACTACATCACATTGCTGCGGTTTATTTTCATGGCCAATACTTCATTGCGACCGTAGGTCACATTTACTCTGGAAACCTGCATTTCTGTGTGTCAGAAAGTGATGCCTCGTGACATCACACCTCATATATGGTCATTCCTCGTGACATCACACCTCCATATATGGTCATTCCTCGTGACATCACACCTCCATATATGAAGATCACGACACTGACCTCATCTAACCCTAGATAACCATACATGGAGAAGACTGGATCATCACCTAGATCTGCATATACTGTATGGAGCCGGCCAGCAACTCTACATCTGACCTGGCTCAAACCCTTAGATCTCCATATATGGAGCTGACCTGTTCTGACATTCCATATGTTGATCTGACCACATCAAACCCTGTACACACAAGACACACTCCATATAATGGCCAGTACAGAATTAATTCCATTCCCTGTCATTCACAATGAAAATCCCTTCCAATCAGACCGGATAGGAATGTTCTCTTCCTTTTTTTGTTTTTGTTATCAAATGTTTTTTAATTAAGACAAAAATCACAATAAGACACGTTAACATCATGAATGACTTAAAGGTATATTCAGTGATTTCACTCAAAAAACCTTAGGTTTCGTTTTTGGCTGTGGGACCCAGCCTTTCATCCAATCAGGATAGAGAGTCAAAAACGAAACGAAACCCCCAGGGGTTAACTGGGGACAGGGAGGAACTCCTTATATGGCCAGCACACTCTATAGTAGGGAGGATTATCACAACAAAACAAAAAAATAAGTGATATTTGAATTAAGTGAAATCACTGAATATACCTTTAAAGAAAACAAAACGCATATAAAACACATAACAGCAAAAGCAAAGAACACAAAAACAAAAACAAACAATCCCACCCACCCCTCCCCCCGAGACCAAAGATGCCACAAAATGTCATTACTCCTACTACTGTGCAATGGAAACACAAAATAAATAAATAATGATAATAATATTGACATGGCTGTATACTGTATGATTAATTCAGTCTGACCAGAAGCATGGATAAAAGGTACCAGTCATAAAAATGAATGACAATAAGGCAGTGGCGGTCATTTTGCCGTTCCACTCACAAACAGGCTATTCATTTTTCCCATAGAGATTTCCAAGTATATATTTTATCAATTAATTTAATCCTGGAATCAAGCCATCCATCCAGGATCCTCCTGGTGAATCATGACCATAAAACCTTTTGATTCTGTGAAAAAACTAATGTAAAAACTAAAACTAAACTAAACAAAGGGTCATTCATAATTATTAAATATATGATAATTCATATGAAAAGCAGATTCATGAATCTCCACCCCAGCAAATGGAACCCTGGTTATTATTATTATTGTTACATGGAAGCCACAGAGCCATGTACCGTACCCTGTGATAGAGTGGCATCAGGGAACCCAGTGAGGGCCGGGATTACACTGTTAAAAGTGACAGACAAAACCTCGGGGCGTGTTGATTGAATCCAGACTCCACGTCGTTCACCGCTCAGTGTTTTTATTGCGTGTTGTGAGAAGAAGTCCCCGGAGCCTCCGTGGAAGGCGAAGCGTGAAAGCCTTCTTTAAACAAGTGCCGATTTTCATTGAATAGGCTGGTGATTATGTAATGTTGAGATAATAATCTCCTAGGCTGCCACATAATCATGCCTTGTGAGGTGGTTACTCATGAAACATTTTTATTGCTCGCGTGCCCTGTAATAGAAAATAACTGGGCTCACCTGGGCCATTGTAAAAATCCTGTTGTTACAATGAACGACCGCCCACCCCAATAAAAGCATCAGTGAGTGGTAGTTGGTTTAAATGACCTAATGTAAGATTATCCCGAACAAACGGATATTAAAGTCAGAACAAGCTAGAAAGTTATTTTCACGAGCCTTTTGTCAAATTTGACGGTGATGAATGGTGTGCTAGATGTGACCTCATACGTATATCTCGCCGTCTGCTGGTCCTGTAATCCCATTGGCTGTGGTGGGGAATTTGGCTCATTGGCTCGCTCAAGACTCCCGCCATTGAGCAGATTACAAAATGAAAATCATCAGTGTTGCTTTAACTCCCATCCTCGGGAACCCCTTTTGGTATTAGCATTATGTTATGCTTTAGCTATTGAAAAATAGCAGATCTACAAGCTCATAGCGCGCCACCGAGTGGCGCGCTACGAGCTTGTAGGTCTGCTATTTTTGAAAAGTCGAAGAACGACTGACATAGAAACATAGCTTTTTCAGGGCCATCTAAGTTTGACAGAAATGTGCTCATAACATCACAGCATGGACTTGTTTTTTAATACAATTGGATAGGACTTTTCTGTTTCATAAATGGAGCTGCACAGCCTCCGAGTGCACCACATGCCTCCTTCAATCACCAGCTGGAAACGGGGTGGGAAGTTACTAAGTACATTTACTTAAGTACTGCACTTAAGTAAAATATTGAGGTATTTTTACTTTACTCCAATTCCTAATACTTTTACTTCTAATCCACTACATCTCAGAGACAAATATTGTACTTTTACTCCGATACATTTATATGAAACGTTTAGTTACTACTAGTTACTTTGTAGATTTTGATTGTTATTACAAAACATACATTTACAACTTCAGCCCTACATGTAGGCCTATAACCCTATATACATTTCAGCCATTTGAAATCAAATGTACTTGAGTAAAAGTACAGAAGTATTGGTATCAAAATGTACTTAAAGTACCGAAAGTAGAACTCGTTATTTAGAATTTCAAGTTTTCAAAATCTTTTGAAAATGGCAGTTCTACAAGCTCACAATGCGTCGCATGTAGGCCTACTTTACTACTCGCGTACATATTGAATTCTGGACTTCTACTTGTAACAGAGTCTTTCTACATTGCCGTATTGATACTTTTACTTAAGTAAAACATTTCGAGCACCTTTTCCACCACTGGCCACCACTCTCTGCTCATTGTAACCGGTACGCATCCACACAGACGGGACAAATTAAAAACGGGTCCCGTGGGAGAAAAACATCTTTGTCTCTCACTTGGCGCCAGCAGCAGAGACAATACATGTACTGTCCTGCACCCAACTGGACCACAAACCAGGGACATGGATGAAACACATTTTTAAATCAGCCTATCCCGATGTGTGGGTGTCACTTGTGATGGGGAGCAATGCTCAGCCTTGTGGATTCAGAGTTTTGTGTAACTGTTTCTGTGGCTATTTCTGTGTACTTCCAGTTTCTGGGTAGAAAATGTATCTTTATGATTTTTGCATGTGCAACAGCTAGTTTTAAGTCCAAGTCGTACGATTTGTCACACACGTTACCGCAGTGAAATTTGTTCTCTGCATTTGATCTCTTGGAGCTTAGTTTTGGTTTTCAGAATTTCCTCGATTCCTTATTTTCCTTACTGCTCCACTCTGCCCCTTTCCCCCCCAAATAACTAGAGTGTCCGTGTATTGGTCTCCAATCCATCCACCCATCCATCCACCCATGGAACTGCTTTTATTCAGCCAGGCCATGCTGTAGCTCTGCTATCTGACTCCTCACTGTGTCTGGAATACCTGCCTGTAGCCCCTGACCCATGAGATGCATATCACAAGAGCACTGCATGTATGCACAACATCTGGGAAGGGCAACGGTATACGACTGAACTGTTTAGAAAGAATATCATTGTACGCACACACAGTCGCACACGCGCGCAAAGACACATACACACACACACACACACACACACACACACACACACACACACACACACACACACACACACACTCTGTCACATGCATAGTGAAATTGCACACCAGAGAGCTCCAAAAAAACACTCTACACCCACCTTTAGATTTGTGCCATATGACTTTGGCTTTGGAAGTGGAAATCATCCAGTGAACCCTTCTCTCCTTAAGATACAACTCTGACTGGTGGTGACAGGACTGAGGTGCATTAGGCCAGTGCAAGACCAAAGGCTTTGGAAGAGATCCATTAGTGATTAGTCAGTCTCACCTACTATAGCTATTTGACCTTTTTGTCAAACTTAATTTGTGTGTGTGTGTGTGTGTGTGTGTGTGTGTGTGTGTGTGTGTGTGGCAAAAGTCTTTATGGTTATAGAACATCTACAAGCTCACTTGCCAACATGTTTTAAGCGATCAGGTGTGGGGAAAAAAAGGGACAGACGTGTCACATATAGAGCTTTGGGGGACGTTGGTCATGGGGTTGAAGTGGTTAAGCCATTCCCAAGACTCTTTTCTTTTCGTGTAGCACTCTAGGCTGACTGAAATGTAACATCAGAACAGCTGTTGAACTATATGTTGTAATTACAAAAATACACGGTGTTGACGTTTGCTGCACACAATTATGCCAGAAACGTGACCGTGAAACACAACAGCTAACATCTAAATTATGGGTGACATTTTATATCCCTCCCCAGAGGAAGGTGAGGGATGTTAAGAAATGAAACCTACACTTTTAGAATCTTCAGTATGAATTTTTCCATGTGTAACTCTGAAGCGCCTTACACTCTGGGAGCGGTTATTCACAGCGGTGATTAATTAAACCGCTGTTTTGAATCGAGGACATCCACAGATTCCACACATAATGTGGATGTAACGTAATGATTATTTTACCGCAAATAAAAGCATCAACCTATATGAATTGGGAATCACCAAATGTCCCCCACCCCCCCATAATAGACGTTTTATTCAGGTATGAGCGTACGCAGGTTCAACCAACAACCACTTTCACTGGTAGAATCCACACGACCACACCTAGGTCCATGAGGTAAAGCCTTTTGATTTTACAGTGCATGAGAATTGCCGTTTCCGTTCATCTTGGTGACTTTCATTCACACTCCGTGTGTCACATCATCAAGCTTCCACCTCTACCGGGGATCAAAAGCTCCGCGGCAGACACGGCGACGATCCGCTCGCACTTTGCCAGCAGGTTGAGCCCATGATGTCATCACCAATATAATGGCAGATCTATAACCTGACATCTGCTTTCAATGAAACGTGATCCTCCTCGCCTGCCGCGGTGTTCGGCAAGGCACGTAGCGGCACTCTGGAGCCCATTAAGACACCTTATAGCATATTGTGCAGGGGTTGGTTGGTTGGTTCCCAAACCATTTCAGCTCGACAACCCACAAGATGCATTTGGTGTCTCCCAAATCCCAATGTCAATCATGTATGAATTCACGACTTAAAGGAGAATTATGCCTAAAACGATTTATTTTTAAATTTTTACTCTGGAGAGTGGACAACACTGACTAATATGAAAAAGATCACTTGTATATAATCACTTGTTTTTTGGGGGGTGAACTATCCCTTTAAGCCATATTTAAAAGTGTATATAATCAATCTGACATGAATCGCTGGCGTTAAATGTATATATTTTTTGTGATCGTTTTTTAAAACTCTTTTGATATTGTTTGGTAAAACCTGGCACAGTGCAAATTTGCATGCGGTCTCCTGGCAGACCGGGCCACGGGCCAGTGGTCCTGTACTGTACTGTGTGTATGTGGAGCAGGTCACAGCCTGCTGTTAGCCTTATGTGAAAAGGACCAGGATGGGGAGTGGTGGTGCGGGTAACAAACCACATGTTGGACCTGAGTCTGCTGCCCTGGCGTATAGTCCCTTTTATAGGTCCGAGTGGAACCAGATGTCAGATTGTGTGGGTTGATATTGTACAGACAGGGAAGCGTTCAGATGGCCGGTGTTAAAGGGGAAATAAAAATGGGAAAGATTAAGGCCACAGGCTTACCTTCCTTCCCGCTGTTTGTACAAACTGTAGTGGGTTCTTACATCTCTCAAATGCACGAGGCGGTCTACAAAGAACATGCCTGCTTGTAACGGGGAAAATATTGTTGTGCGTGCGCCCTGGTGGGTTTGTGGGGAGTATACGTCTCGAACTGTGTTGTTTGCAGTTTCATTACAATGAAAGTGTTGACACATTGTTGACACTGTATTATATTCTTTGTACCTTGCAAATGTTAAACGCCTGTCTCGTCCCCAGTGCGTGACGTTTATACAAACAAGCGGATGGTAACGAACTCATCAAGTGTATTGTTTACAAGCTGGAGCTTTCAACTAGAATTATTTATATGGTGGACGGTTAAGTTTCACTTTTTTTTGACACTTTTTATTTCTTTTAAAAACTCTGCTGCTCTGCCCTTCCCTCCCCTCCCTAAACACTGACTAATATGGGTTTGCTTGTCTACCAGGCCAAAAAGGGAAAGGAAAAATTTCAAGCAAATTGACCCATTGTCACGCTTCTGTTGGTCCCTGACTGACTAACCAACAGGCTCTTTCTGCCTTGTTCTACCCTCTTGACTTGACAAATGTCCAAGAACAGCACCTATATCTAGCATGAG
Organism: Protomyctophum parallelum; assembly: GCF_964188405.1. Classification (NCBI taxonomy): domain Eukaryota; kingdom Metazoa; phylum Chordata; class Actinopteri; order Myctophiformes; family Myctophidae; genus Protomyctophum; species Protomyctophum parallelum. Next base: position 20,920,290 of record NC_139713.1, read on the forward strand.
TGCGGTTCAGGAGCTTCAGTCTTGGGCCTGGCACTTTTTTTCCAATAGCAGGGTTTGCATTAGTGGTGGAAATTAACTAAGTTCTGCATGTAATGCCCACTGTCCCGGTGGGAATCGTAATATTCTAATTAACATCGTTAAAAAGACTAGGGCCAGGCAGGCACTCTCTTTTAACGGCTGCAGCTGTGACATGTGGAACTGCCCTAATATGCTTGTGTTCCGCAAAATAGATGCCAGGTGATGCGATGTAGTTCCATACACTGGGTGGACACACGTGCACACCAAAGCGCAGGCAATAGCAGAGCTCACACTTTCTTTACATTAGTGTTGTACACATTCTTTTTCACTGGACACAAACTGTTTTTCAATTCTTGCAAATTCATGAGTGCATGCTTTTTTATTTCACAAATCAATATACTGTAGTCTAATGTCAGAGTTTTTGCAGTTTTTGTACAAAACCACAAGTATGCACAGTGTGTGCGTGTACACACACGCGTGCATGGTGCACGCACACACACACATGCACACCCGAACGACACACTATATTGTACGCACAGTCGCACACTCACTCACACACACCAAAACGGCTTTCTCTTGACCAACTGCCTTCCTACTGACCCCTGTGTGACATCATCAGGATGGGAAAATAAACTCTGGCTTGCTGGCTGTGCCTTCAGTCTTAAACATGCCATTCATTTCCTCCCCATAGACTCTCAATGGGTCATGTTTACTGCTCAGCAGGAGCTGGAAACGTGATGAGTTTGATTGGTTCTTAAGCATGTTTTACACGTGTCTGTGTGAAATATTTGTATTTGGGGCAGCTGTGGCTCAGGAGGTGTAGAGCAGGTCATCCAATAATCCGTGGGTCGGCGGTTCGAATCCCGGCTCCTCCTGTTTACATGTCGAGGTGTCCTTGGGCAAGACACTGATTTCAATGTAGTCCTCCAATGAGTCGGTCGGTGCTAGCTTGCCACCATTGGTGTGGGAAGTGAGGAGTCAGGACGCTGCCTCACTTCCCAGTCGACTGTTCGACTGTTCTCCGCTTCACCTCCCAATGTATGAACGAACCATTGTGAAGGACTTGGAGAGGCGCTATAAAAATGCAATTTGTTATTATGTCAAATGAAAAACGCATTAATAAATACAAAAAGAACAACTAGTCTGGACAGACTATAGCACTTACATAAGTAAGAGCTTATAAGAGAGCTGTCTGGCGCTTATAGACAGCTATCTTGTTAAGTGCAGCTGACACGCCTGCTTGCTCTCAGTGTTTTCTGTACCTATCAGATGAAAAGAAAAATCTGGTCTCTGTCTCGACTCGGTCTCCCCCCACACTGTCTCGACTTGGACTCGACACCGTCTCGACTTGGAGTTGACACCCTCTCCCCCCACACACGGTATTGACTCGGACTCTTCCACCCCCCCCCCTCGGACTTGGTCTTGACTTGGACTCGCTTTAGGTGGACTCGTCTACAACGCTACTAATCAGTTCACCGTTTATTCCAAGTGGATGTTTGTACCAAATGTCATGACATTCCCTCAAGGAGATATCACATTCACAGTGACCTTGTCCTTTGCCCTTTTGACGTGCATATGGACGACCCAGAAACACAATGCCTCTGGCCACAGAAAGTGTTCATTTCACTTTTCAGAGTTAAATTACAATAACACTGAGGATGTTAGTGTGCATAATCGGGGTCAAGGAAATACGATGTTGAAATTGAAAATGTTTAAAAATGGTTTTCCATGAGGATTTACAGCTCTGTTGTGAATATTATTTTGTTTTGACACGTTCTTTGGCATATGTATTGGAAAACTATTCCCGAAATGTTGAAAATCTGCCAAAATACTACAAAGTTGCCAATGATTTGAAATGAATAGCTGAAATGTTTGTAAATGGCTCCCATTGTATTGAGTACACGCGTGTGTGTGCTGCTGAAGAACCAGGGGCGTCAATGTTACTGTACACCTGATTTATACTGGTGTCTGGCAACGGAAATGGCAGAAGCTCGTTAGCTTGCAGATCTGCTGCTTTCAGGGTGACACAGTCACGCACAACCAAAGTATAAATCAGGCTTTTATTATGACAAACTCAACTCATGTGAGTCGCGCGTGGGACAGCTAGACTGAACGTGCGCATTCGTGGCGTTTTTCTTTTCTTCACATGAACCGTAGTTACCGTACCCTGGGAAATTCCCCCAAGCCGAGCCAGTGTCCAGGACCCACGGCTGAACCTGCTATCGCTTTCGTTGACTCTTTTACGTGATTGATTTGTGTTGAAGTCCCGGTCCAGCGCGGCGTATCGCATTCCCAGGGCATGCGTTTAGTCCGTCAGTCTGCCAGTCAGCCAGCCAGCTCAAAGTCTGTTAAAGGCCCTGGAGGTGTTTGACTTGTGGGAGGTGGCGGTGTGCTGGGGGTGGGGGGGGAGGGGAGCTGGGGGGTGTGTGTGTGTGTGACAAGAGAGTTTGTCTGCGTACATAATGTGCAAGCTCATCTTCCTGCGTGTGTGTGTGTGTGCGTCGAGTTTGAACACAAGTCGGCCACACATGTGTTGAAGTGTGTTGGTTGTTGCTGTGAGTCATGCGACGATGTGGACCTCTGTCGTGAAGGACAATCATGTGTGAAACAGCTCTTCTAGTAGGGACCTCATACCCTGTCATTAGCACGGAGCCATTATATAGTTAGATCACCATCGAAAGCTACCTGCCGCCGGAAAGATGTTATCTATGGACTGCCAACTATTTCATCATTGTCACCCTCAGAGCCAACACATTTAAGCTATTAACCTTCCTCTGTAATTAGAAAGGGGCTGGTGTGTTGCTCTGTGCCTTGCCTTCATGCAAAGGCCAACACTCTTTCATTATGAATATAAAAGTCGCAGCTCCGCTGGTAGTCTTCGCGGCCGCCTCACGCGGAGATCCGTTGAACGATGCCAACAAAATAAAAGGGATGTACAGTGTACAATGTTTAGACTTACGCTGTACAGGAAACATCTTTAATCGAATGGGAATTTGATTACATTTGTGCACTGATCAGGGTTGCAAATGCATAAATGAACACTGAGAATTTTACTGTGTGCTGTAGGTTGTATTCCTATTCCCATGTAGGAATGTATGTATAGTATCTTTCGCTTTTGACAGGGAATGCTTCCATCACTGGCGGATGTCTTCCTGTTTTATATGCTGTTACTGTTTTGTGTATAGACAGGCCATGCCTATGGCTTTGTTGTTGCTGTGGATGTCTTGCTGGCAATGTCATTTGTGACATCATAATTTTCATTATGAATTAACAGTCATCTATCTGGCTCCTTTGTTTTTCTCTCTGGCTGGTGTTCACCCTCTGTAGTTGTGCGAGCAGAGCACGTTTCCCATCGGCCTGCTGTGTCACTCATCTCTGAAGATGAAGTGAGACTGATGTAATGCATTGTGCTCCGCATGGTGCCGACAGACCTCAAGGAAATGTCCCATCGTCCACTGCTTTCAAGATCCGAGAGGATAGATTCCCGACCTTTAATTGTTACATCCTGTGTATGATTACGTAAGAGTCATTTTTGCCCTGGCTCCTCAGACATTGTAGCAACAGCAATAATTTACAAAAAGGATAATCAAAGAGCAGCTGCAATAGTAAAACAGGCACAGGGGTGCTTGAAGATGCTGTGTCCAACTCTCAGTTATAAATATCTATTTAGTACATAATACCCGTGGCCGCATCCATGGTAATTGGTGGTGATGGTGTTTGGTGGGGTTTATCAGATGACTAGGGCTGCAACTGAATGATACTACTGTATAGCTGTATAGCTCAAAAGGGCAACAGGGTTGATGAGGTGTGTACGGCTAATTCATCACTAAAAAAAAAAAATCTGTTTTCAGTTGATTTAAAAAATGATCCCTTAAAGTGGCAATTGGACATAAATTATCCAGCATGAGTCCTCCCGTGTAGGAATGACCTTTATTGTAGTAGTCTTCGTTTTACAGGAGCCCTGAAGAAGAAACCCACACATCTCAACATGCTTATTGGGGTCACCATTGTGGCAGTTGCAGGCTGACAGCCAGAGCTGGGCAAGCCTTGTAAAACCTTTTACAAGAGTTTTTTACAAGCACTTAAATGTCTTTGTCAGTATAACTATGGTGTTTTCTTACCCTGTTCAGTGTGGACTTTATGATAACGATGACCTTAACTAGACAGGGCAGTGCTTATGAGACTATGAGAAGACTTTTCAGGTCATAAGAGGGCCAGCGTACTGGATGGTAATAAACTGTGATACATGTTTCGTTTAACTGTTAATGAGCCAGAGACTCGGACAACCGACCCATTTCGTGATGCATTATGATAAACAAAATGGCAAATGTTCTTTTTTATGTTCCCATCCAGGGGTTTTTCTAGAGTGTTTCTCCTTGACTGATTAGGGGGTCTAAGGACTGGAGCCTGAAGGGATTGTTTTTTTCTTCTATGTTAAATGTGGCCCCATAATGTCTTTTGAGACGATAACTGACTAACGCCTGTACTTAATAAAATAATAATAAACACGAACAGATGTGAATTGACTAAAGGTTACATCCACACTAATGTGTTTTTGCTTTAAAGCGCACTATTTTGTTAAAGGACAACTTTAGTTTTTTTCAAACAAGGTTCATGTTTTAGGTTATTAGACAAAGTAAAAGATGAGTTCATTTTTTTCCATTTGCTGCTTTCTTTCGTTTTAGGGATTTTAGCTTTTTGACAGGGGGGCGAGGGAATTCGAGCATGGGACTAAATATGTATTTCTTCACAATTTTATAGCGATTTTATTTATTTATTATTTACTATAGTCCTACTAGACCCCAAGAAATTATATCTGGCCACAAATGATCACGGGATCTATTGAATGTGTCAAACTGAGATATTGAGCTTCTTTTACTTAATCTAAACACAACCTAAAACACAACCTAAAACATGAACCTTGAAAAAAACGAAAGTTGTCCTTTGAGTTCATACCTACAGTACTAGTAGGATCCACACTGGAGAGACTTTTGCTGACCCGTTTTAGTTGTAGTCCGGATGGGTGCAAAACAGAGGATTTAGAAAACGACGATGCCTGGAGTGAGTTATTGGTTTTTTTAACATGAAAGCGTATTATTAGTGTGGACGTGGCCTTAAACTCTGGGGCATAATACATCACTGTGTATGTTTCCATGTGATCATTCCATCTGCACCAGTGCACCAAAAACAGGTCTAGAGTTTTGCACATACGGCATGACTTAAATCAGGAGCCTTTGCCACAGGTGACAGTTGAAGACAGACACCAGGCTTGGATTCCGATAAGATTTGTCTGTTGAGTAACAGATTCATGTTTGAACTTGAAAGGAAGGACCCACTAGTCGGAATGATATGTTAAGAAAAGATGAAACACGACAATTGAATATAATTCTATAGCCAGATTTATAGTTCTACTGTTCTAGTTATGTAATCCACTAAATCCAGTGCCTTTTATAGCTTTCTGGTAATACATTTAACAAGCAACAGAATAATCCATTTAACCTCAATAGGCTTAAGACTTTATCCAAACTCAAAAGACACCTAAAATTGTTGAAACATGGTTTGCCAATTGGGTTTATAAATGAATAAATTAACTTGTATGGCAATAGAGTGGAATCTTTTACTTCAATGTGAGACCTTGTAAAACCCAGAGTTTCACATACGTAAGCTTCATTTCTTACACTCTTAAAGAACAGCCAGAATTTCCCAGCATTGATCATGTGGGTGGATGCAGAGATCTGGTGGTTTTGTCCAAATAGTCCAACACGTCCCATCACCCTCACAATTCAGTTGTTAGTCACTCCAACAGGCTCATTACCTGGCTCACCAACCCAGCCATCCAAAATAAATCCTTCTCTGCTTTCCTCATCTGATGTAAAACACGAATCCACAGACTGCTCTTCCCTCCTCAGTCCCCACCCTATCCTGCTTTTTAATGGTGTGGCTCTAAGAGGCTAGGGGTGCCATTTTGAAGATCCGTTTTACAATGGGGTAATACATAAATTGCCCTCGTTCTGCGCACAATCGTATTATGAAAGGCATATCGGCCCCTGTTGAACGCACACACATATGGCATACGGCGTTCCTGAATATTTTAGCATTGTGGGAGTGTCCATATGTTAATTATTTTCGCTTTGCGCAATTTGCTATTAAGCCCCTTGACCTAAAAACACTCAGCGCATAACGATTAGACGTGGGTCTGACCACCTCATAAACGCAAAAAGCACTGTTTGATTTTACACTTGAGTGGTTCTGGGAGGCTGCTGGAGTGTTGCCATGTCTATTTATTATAAGCGGCTTCTTTTTCTGTAAAGTTGCTTGTAAATATTGGTAGTTGTAGCCTACTAGTTGTGGTTGCTTTTCTTGTTTCTAAAGTGGTTATTTGGGCTTTTCTCCTAATGTTGTTTAAACCAATGATCCTCACACAGCACATTCCCATGTCAAGGATCCCCAGATGAATGCATTTGCTCAACTAAGGACAGCTAATCCAAAAATTAAATTAAAATTTTCCAAGATTACTTTTGAAAATAGCAGATCTATACCAGCTCACAATGCATCACATTCATTCATTAAAACTATGAACTCTGACTGCAGGGGGATATATATAATGATCATTATAACAATGTGCAAGAACATATTTAAAAAGAACGAAGAACTTTATATTTGTGGACAAAATGTTTTTTTATTTTAATGTGGTGTCATTAAAATTAATCTGGATATGGCAGACTCACTATCTAGAAAGTAAAAACATGGCACTTCATTTAAAATAGGTTACAGACCCCTGTTATATGCGCTTATTTGTGTAGACCTATTTACTTGTTTCTATGAGACATGGCAACAGCCTCTTTTTTTTTTTTGTAAAATGTTGAGATTAGAAACGGCCATAATTCTTTCATTTCTCAACCTTAAAAATAAATAGAAACATCTCCATAATCCTTTTTTTTCCCCGATTCAAGTCTTCTTCAATAAAATGCTACGAGCGAAGACCATATACCATCGGGGCCACAGGCACAGCATTAAGCAGCAGCATTCAACTCATTCCTTCATCATGACTTGAATGAAATAAAATATAAACGTTATTTTACTGGTGTTTTTCAATAGAAACAAATTATTTTGAGGCATAAAGGTGACAGCATGCAGTGCAATAGGAATAATTCACCCAAATGTGACAAAGTCATGTCTTCTATGGTGCCAGCCTGAAGAAATACCACAATCCCCAAAGTGCGCATTCCGTATGTGACATCAGCTGACTGGTAAAGAGAATGGTACGGACATGTTGATTGGGTACGTCTCAAACACTCCTTAAACACACCCATGACTAATTCAAGGCTGTTTTGCGCAATCCACGGGGTGTCGAAAGCGCTTCTTAACATGCCCAAAATTGCAATATGACATACAACACGCCCCCAGCTCATAAAACTGTAATATTATATGTCATATTATATGAATTGCTTAATGGAGCCCTAGGTGTCTAGAAATGGGCCTATATCTGTGTGTCTGTGTGTGTTTGTGTGTGTGTGTGTGTGTGTCTGTTTGTCTGGGGCTTATCTCGTGAGTCGCAAAACATTAGACTGATCAGTGACACATTTATTGTCCACACTGCCTGCCAGTTGGCCAAGGATGTCTTTTTCACATATGTTTCATAATACAGTATATATCTTAAGTATATGTCTTATTTTATACTTTATAATGGAATTCGATGGGGTTCGGATCGGGCTGAAACCTTGCCGAAATATGGAGTCATACACATCATACTAGTGTATATTATACGGTATGTATGACATTGGAACCACCATGCCATGCCATAGTAGACCATTAGTCATGTTTCTGTGCAGCACACCCCATGTGTGTCTGCATGTCCCTGCCACACTAGCTACCTTGGTCCCTGCCATGCCCGGTCAGTGATTCCAGCTTGAAAACCCCAGAGAGACTCCCTGGCGGACCCCCCCTGCCACCTCCGTTCCAGGAGAGGGACTCCCTGGGCGGGTAGAGATGGCCGGCAGGGCGCCCAGAGCTCCAAAGCTACAAAGCGTGGAGCCCAGCAGCCCCAGGGGGCCTTTCCCCTCTGCCCTCTTCCCAAGACCTTCAGGGTTGGGGAACTCGTCCCACCGGGTGTCGGAACGGAGGCCCCTCTTCCCGAGGCTTTTTGTACGCTTTGCCCTCATCTGATTGGACCCAACTCAGTGAAACTCTTGTCACATGTTTTTTCCCATAATAGTGTGGTTTGAGATGGGCAACCACACTCGCAATTCCGCAGGATTCCACTGTCTGGAACCCAGTGTAAGGTGGGCGTGTTGTAGACTACCAGTGTGCATCTGTGACTTTTATAGTCATAATAATGATAATAATAAGAGTTTAGGCCTTTTGCACGAAGGCATGGCACCACAGAAACGCACAGCAGCCCATTAGAGGGTTAATAGCTTGTCTTGGCCCACGGCGTGACAATGATGTCATAGTGTGTAGAAGGCCATCAGTTGGACACAGGTGCTGTGCTGTTTATGTCCCAGGTCATATGGCCCAGCTTTGGGATCTGACAGTCTGCCAGTGAGGTTCACTTCTCCAGATGGGACGGTTCATGTCCGGTATATATGGCTATGACCTCTCTGACCCGTCCTCATCTGTTCCGCAGCCTGCATGTGCGAGCAGTCCAGGGATGTACCGTGTCCCGTGAATGTGTGTTGCACTGATGTGCGTCCAGTCCAGGCTCGATGGTAATTGAAACACCTTCTATATGCGTTATATTATGTATAGACAAGACTGTCAGATTCACATCTGTGAAAACAGCCCGCTTGTTTGGTTATCCTGCGATCTCCCATTCTGCAAATACCTTCCATTTCGCAAAACGTGTACACATCAGTGATTAAAGCTACTAAAACAATAAAAATAAAAACGTAAAAATGTTAAAGCCTTCATTAAATGGCTGTAAGATTAAGGCAAACCAATTTAATAAAGCCTTTTAAATGTAACTTCAAGATGGAGTGCCTTGGAGTTTCTTCAAGGCACTCAATCAAGTTACTTTCTTATAGATACGAACACGAACACCTCCCCGCAATAGAGGGTATGCACATGCTGTGCATAAAGTGAGTGGCAAATAGAGTAGCAAAGTGAGTTTAACGTTGTTTAATATTTTTTTAATGCAATCATGTAAGACCTTTCTGTTTGAATGTACCTGTATGGGCTGTCAAGGCCAGAAAGTATGTTTTTGTTCCTGCATAACTTCTGGGTATGATGATGTCATGAGTATACCCTCTATGAACACACCATATTTTTAAGCCAAGGCAGTGTTCTCTGTGTAAGACATGTTTCAGCTGCACATACAGGCTGCTTACACCACCTGTATAAGTATGCGCTTGTCATGCTGCGCACTCACGCTGGCGTCCCTATTTGTCATATACCTGTAGTAGGTGAAAGTTCTCAAAAAGAACCCATTCAGGCCTGACATCGAAAAAAAAAAAAGTCTTCTAAATCATTACAATTTTCACATGTTAACGATTTTTCAAAAATAACAGACCTACAAGCTCGTAGCGCGACACTCGGTGGCGCGCTATGAGCTTGTAGATCTGCTATTTTTCAATAGCTAAATTATAACATGTTTAAAACACAAAGGGGTTCCCACCCAAAATGGGATAAGCCTAAATGCTTAATTTATAGTGAAAACAATGTATTTTTTTTTGCCGCATGACACCGCCACACGATGCAAGTATAAATCGGGCTTAAGAGATTATGAATTTTCAAACAGGATATGGTTTCAGTCGCAGTTGTTCCCACACTGATCTGATCCTTAGTAAAATGTTTATGCCAGATGGAACGCAACCCTCGTGTATAACCTGGAATGCCCCCTTTAAAACTGTGTGTGTGTGTGTGTGTGTGTGTGTGTGTGTGTGTGTGTGTGTGTGTGTGTGTGTGTGTGTGTGTGTGTGTGTGTGTGTGTGTGTGTGTGTGTGTGTGTGTGTGTGTGTGTGTGTGTGTGTGTGTGTGTGTGTGTGTGTGTGTGTGTGTGTGTGTGTGTGTGTGTGTGTGTGTGTGTGTGTGTGTGTGTGTGTGAGATATCACACAGTATCTCATTCCCTGTATGGGGTTTCCTTGGTGCAGAGATGTGTTAAATTCCTGCCAAGACAAAGATTCCTAATTTGCTTACGTTGGCCTAATTGTATTATTTTCACTTTTAGTGCACATTTACACCAAATAAATGAAAACTATTGATATGGTAGTGGAAATATTCAGAATCAGGCAAGAGGCTCAGCATTTAACTGTCAGTTAAGCAAGACAGTGATTTTGACCTGCAGACGGCCTTCACTGATATATGCAAATATAAAAAATTATCTGGCCGACTGGTCTAATACATCATTGTCTGGTCTACTCTGTACAACGAAGTGCCTACATTTTTAAATTAGTATTTCACCCTCTTACTGTAACTGAAAGCTAGTGTGTAAACTTTAATCACAGATGGCTCTGCTAATGAAATGAGCCCTTTTAAGATGGTGAAGTTTGGATAAAAGGGCTTCTCCCCTGTCAAGTAAAACATATACCTATAGAGAATGTTTGACATAATGTCACACCCATGCCTACATTGTTTTGATAGGTTGCACTGCCATCTACTTGGTGCTATTCATTCCTGTAGAAACCAAGAGAGAAATAGACCTGTGGGCATGTGCTGTATCTCCATCCATTATTGTCATCCTCCTCCTCTGATGATGAATATCCTTAAACTGTTGAGAAGCAGATCTGGGCAAGTGTTGACTCGTGCTTTTCACATTTCCCCTCACAAAAGGAAAAGTGTCCTAGGAAAGCTCAAGTATTGTTCCTCAGGAAGCAGGCGTGTTGAGAGCAAGGCCTTAAGCAGTCATTTCTCAGCCGTTTCTGCACTGTGCAGCAGAGAAACAACATACAGTACAGGTGTGGAGAAAGAATGCTAAAGGTTTTGGATTGCCTGTACCCTTGGGTCAGACTTAAATATTATTCTATCCAAGAAGGGAAATGAGAAAATGGACGGTTCAGCGCAGGCTTGTGGAACTGTTAATTGAAGATAATTTACCTATTCTTCTGCCTGCATACATGTCATGTCCTAGTATGTTAATGAATATGATTATTGGCAGAATCGCACAAAGTATATATTTGGCGGCCCCGTTTAATTTTTTCACAAGATTGGTGGTTGTGACAGAACAAACAAACATAGCCCTACAATGTAACATTGTGTACGTTCCGTAATGCAGTTCCAATGGTGAATGCTGTGTTGTTTCACCCGGTGAATGGCGGATTCGGCCAAGCCTCGAAATACCCGTATGCGTGTCTCAAAGAATACTAAACTGTATTTTTTTTTTAGCCTTTACTCGCATCATTTGTGTATGCTCTTTCAGAACACATAACTTTTTAGCTGCACTTTACTGGCTCCCTGTCACTTTTAGTGTTAGTTTGCTGTTAGTATAGATTTGGTATAGATACGTGCTGGCCCCTTTATGTTTGTCAGAACCTTTTGAGCCCTACTCCCCACAAAGGGCACCGAGTTCAGCTAACAAGCTACTCTCAGAGGTTCCCGAAACCAACCCGAGGAGTACGTAGGGGCGACCCCACCTTTGCTGCTGCTGCTCCTATAGGCTGTGCAACAGCCTGCCCCTTCATATACAAAGTGCCAACTCTATTGAGGGGGCAGAGGAGGAGACAGAGTGACACCTAAGAGACCCTTTATGATTCAATTTGATATATCATTGATTCCGCTCATATCCGTTCAAATAATATTTACTTTTATTGCCCTCAGTGCATCCATCCAGACCCTGGTTGCTGTTGCAGCAGCACTTTCAGATTGTGTACACCGTATCATATACACATTACACAGTTAACGTGCATAAAGGGGCACACTGTTCTGCCGGGAGTAATAAGCACCACACACTGTAACATGCACAACAACAGGCACAGATTTATTTGAATCCGATTTTGGACCACCACTTGTATAGCTTCTACCAGCATAATGTTTAACATGACTTTGTAAATGAGGGCCTGCAGTGTTCTTAAGGCTGTCTTTGATGGGATTACACCCGCAATTAAGTGAGAGGAAAACAGTAAGGAAGCAGGACGTTTTCTTTTTCCCCCTTTGTTTTTATGTCCGTAACTCTCCTGGCTGTGTGATTAGACCCTCCGGACACGTCCAGTCTCTCTAAATACACAAAGCAAACATTTACAGTAATTGGCCATTAGGTTAATGGCCAAATAACCCTGGAAAACCCTATTGCCTTAAAGCCAAAAATAGGTGATCTACAAGAAGATCACAACTGGCAGCGATGTGACCAGCTGTGAGCTTGTAAATGGTCTATTTTAGGCACTTGCCTGTCTTTATTTCAAAGCATGAAACGTTTTTAAATGCAGAACAAATGTAGAGACAAAAAAAAAGAATCACATTGGTTGTTAATTTATGTATGTCCAGATTGTCAGTGGCAAAGCTATCCGTCAACATTTATAGCTGCCACAGCTGCAGAAAGTGAACGTGTACAGTAAAGTGGGTCTGTAATGTATTGAAATAATATTTTATGAGCCACAGCTATAACTCTGTTCTCAGCCCTATATGCCAACACAGTAAAGTCCCCAGTGTTAAATTAACTCAGAGATTATAGAAATGGAACCAATTTGGTTCCACTTGTATACTCTCTGAGTTGAATGAACACTGATTATTTTACTGCCCCGGGGCCTTTTTCCCCCTTCCTATAAGCTGTGCCCTGCTAACCATCACTCTTCCAAAACACAGCCCCAGTGGCACCGTTTGTTGGCTCCTCCGGCGCGTACACATTTCCTGCCTCTCCAGATGAGGAATGGTTGGAGGTTTGCCAGGCCAGGAGCCGGTCGGTCACTGGGACTCCTTCCTAACGGTCTGCTGGGTGCAGAGGAGGTTTGCCAGGCCAGGAGCCGGTCACTGGGACTCCTTCCTTATCGGTCTGCTGGGTGCAGAGGAGGTTTGCCAGGCCAGGAGCCGGTCACTGGGACTCCTTCCTAACGGTCTGCTGGGTGCAGAGGAGGTTTGCCAGGCCAGGAGCCGGTCACTGGGACAACTTCCTAACGGTATGCTGGGTGCAGAGGAGGTTTGCCAGGCCAGGAGCCGGTCACTGGGACTCCTTCTTCCTTCCTAACGGTCTGCTGGGTGCAGAGGAGGTTTGCCAGGCCAGGAGCCGGTCACTGGGACTCCTTCCTAACGGTCTGCTGGGTGCAGAGGAGGTTTGCCAGGCCAGGAGCCGGTCACTGGGACTCCTTCCTTATCGGTATGCAGAGGAGGTTTGCCAGGCCAGGAGCCGGTCGGTAAATGGGACTCCTTCCTTATCGGTCAAGAAGTGCAGAGGAGGTTTGGGGACTGCCGACTCATTTCATTAAGCCTTGGTATGAAAATAGCCGATCTACAAGCTAACAACGATTTACGATGCAACACATTGCGAGCTTGTAGATTGGATATTTTTAGTTTCTCTGAGTATGCTGTAGAATAAAGTATAAATTGGGCTGTGCTGTGATATAATTTCCATGCACTGAAAGAAAAAACACAAATGGTTCTTTGGGGACCATAGCATTAGTTACCATAGAGTACAGTACAGTGTACAGTGATATCTTTATGTCCTAAATATGGTTATATAATAGTGCAGAGTTTGGCAACAACCACCGTCTTATGGGAAAATGAACACGGGACATCCAAATATTTGTTTTTCAAGCCCGAGAGCTAAATCCATTAAAGAAGCACGTTTGTTTGCACGTCCAACACACTCACGTCATATCAAGTCCCTTCCCCTATTCTCATGTACTGGGACAAGACGTCGCTGTAGTAGATAAAATAATAGGGTTTAAAGTGTTTAAATGGCATCTTATCATTGGAACTCTTCGTTTCTCACTGCCAGTCCTAAATGTTTCAACTATGAAATAAGTTCCCGACATAAGGTATTTTTTCACTCGCATCTGTGAGTGTTTCTTATACTGTAGTTCAGCCAGGAAAAAAAGTACACCAATAGACATGCTCATCACTCAGTGCTTTGTGGATGAGTGACTAGGATGTTTATAGGAACAGAGAGGTTCCCTGTCTCCATTTTCTCTCTCTCTCTCTCTCTCTTTTCCTACTAACTTCCTACGTATCAGTGGGGCATGGGTACACGTCTTTAATCATCTGGCCTATTAGAGCCTCCTCTCCCTCTGCATAGCACACAGTAATTGTAGTATCTGTTGGTCCATCCTGGCCCATTACAGTAATCGGATCCCAATGCAGGGCCCTGTGCCGGCTGGCCCCACTTCCCCTGATTAGAGCAGCTGGAGGCACGCCAGGCCTGGCAGGGTGGGGCGGGGCAGGGCAGGGGAATGGTGGCTAATCGTTTTCAATGGGGTTACTTACAATTGCGGTAGGCATCTGCTGGTCGCCACTTGCTTGCGAATACCCTGTGTTGTGAGTACTGTAATTGGCCCATGTAGGCCCTACTGAATATCACGTTTTTGTGAAGGGATGGGTCCATTCACCAAGTTAAATGGACACTCAGGAATGGATTTTACAGTGTAAATTGCTCTCTCCCAACTCTCTTCACTGGTTTTTTATAATCTTGCTATATCTCATTTTCTCCATTATTTTATACAGCCGTTACCCTTCCTCCAGTCCAGCCAACAAGAGTTAGCAAAAACACCTGAACTGTCTGATCAATTGAATATCATTTATTAACTGTTTTGTGGTCATAAATGACTGGGAGCAGTGCTTGTCTCCATATGGGTGGATGATAACATATGGAATTATGGTAAGGAGAAACGTGCCTGTCTGTCTTTACAAAGTGGACGGGCCCCAGTGATGAGCTCCTAAAGCCAGTGTGGAGTTTGAAATTGACTTCAGAGGGCAGGAAAAGGAGAACATTCATCCTTTGTGTCCTCCGTCAGTGACCCTCGGCAGTGACCCACTGCTTGCCAGATTGACCCTTCTGGTGACTGACGGAGCCGCCTCATTACATGTCCTTAACAGACTGCGGCTGATCCCACAGGAGGATTTGCATGTGGGAAATGGCAGTAGAACGTTTTGCGTTACGCTATGAGGCTTTGATTGACATACAGTATCCGCTCCGTGTCCTTAAGCAGATGTGCACCTTGTCTGTCACTCTTATCTATCGCGTGTGCGCTCGTGCACACACACACACACACACACACACTCACTCACTCACTCACTCACTCACTCACTCACTCACTCACTCACTCACTCACACTCTCTCTCTCTCTCTCTCTCTCTCTC
Organism: Protomyctophum parallelum; assembly: GCF_964188405.1. Taxonomy (NCBI): domain Eukaryota; kingdom Metazoa; phylum Chordata; class Actinopteri; order Myctophiformes; family Myctophidae; genus Protomyctophum; species Protomyctophum parallelum. The sequence goes on from NC_139713.1 coordinate 20,935,528, forward strand.
TCTCTCTCTCTCTCAAAATCTGCATTTAAAAACCGTTTATAGTCCAACAGATCATCAACATCGTCTACATGATGAAGGGGAAAGGAACTGGTTGGAATAACGTGTTTCTTCCATGCGCTATGGCCAACCGGGGAAACTTCCCCCTGTCAGGTGAAAAGAAGCGGCTTGGACTCCTCATGCATTGATGGAAGCATGAGGTCAGTCCGTTTCTCTCCCCAGGTTGGCAGAGGGAGTGTAGAGCCCAGGATTACATTATATAATTGACACTGGGTGAAAAAATGGGTTACAAAAATTATTGTTGGATAAAAATGTAGAATAAGAATAACATCTTATGATCTACATGGATTTTGTTATCAGCCAATAATGCGCTTTTGCACAAAATAACACCCATCTTTGGTGGGGACGTAACAACTACAAATAAAGGTAAAACCTTCTAGCATGAAATTCTCCTTTAAGCTTGAATACAGGCCTATTGTGAGTGCATTCATTCATTCATTCGAATCTGTGGGTTTGTACATATTTTGCCTTCGCAATTTTTTAAATGGATTTTTGAAGCCAGCTCAGTGGCCTTGTGATTAGAGTGTCCGCCATGACATGAGACTGGGGGTTGCCCAAATACAAAAAAAAGGTACCCAATGTCTCCCTACTTGGCACAGCATATGGGTCGGAATAGGGGTAAGATCCCAGAGGCATCCTAGCATCTTGTCCAGGGGGTGTACTTGTACATCATGGTTTGGGGGGGGTGTACCTCAAGCCGCCTGGCGCTACAGAGACAGGAGATAGGCCTATGGGCCACACGGCTCGGGAACCGTTTGTTCTCAAGGCTTTTAGTTACTTACTAAGCCAAGAGTGCTGTTGGGAGGCTGTAGCTCAGTGAGTAGAGAGAGGCTGTACACGACACGTGTGGTGATCAGAAGGTCACCATTGTCCCTGAGCAAAACACTTAGCCACTAACATCTTCAACCCAGAGGGCCTCTGAGCAGCCAGCAGCCGCGTGAAGCTGAAACTGAACTTCCCATGGGATTAATCAAGGTCTGTCTACCTTCTTACGCACTCCACTGCTGTCTGAGCCTATACTGTAGCACAGTGCATTGGAGTGGAGAGTAGGCCTGTCACAAATTATTACATAATTGCCTGATTGCAAATTATTTTATAATGGTCAGAATCGTTGCCATTCATCTGTGTCTGTCTGTCTCTGTCTGTGAAAGTAGCCAATCTACACATTATCTGTAATTTTGGTTCATGTGCTCCAATGTTACGACAAATAACCTTTAACTAAAATGTCATGATTGTGGACAGTGGTCAGTGTGTTGTGGGATCTGGCTAAAGGCAAAGTCTGATGATTTGGTATGCATCATGAATCTGGACTGGAGTGGTGTTGCATGGTATTCCTCACAGGGCCTCCTTCCACAGCCATCCTTTCCAGAACCACTTACTTCCAAGCTCGACTCGCGATGGCTGGTGTTCATGTTCGCACTGCGAGAGCGTCATGCGTCTGGAATGAGTGTGTTTGAATGTTTGATGTTTCTCAGGCAGTGGAATGAGTGTGTTTGGATGTTTGAGGTTTCTCAGGCAGTGGGGGGTAGAGGCAGAGCGTGCTCCAAGCTTTCCTGTCACCCGCTCATGCAAAGCTTTTTAGGTTTCAAATTGCTCACTTTGTTGAAAGTTATCCCTAAACATTTTTTAAGTATGCTGCTTGATCCTGTCAGAGCAATTCTTTATAATCAAAGACGGTATGACACAACTGTGAGTCTGTTTCTTGGGGCTAATCAGAAGTTGGATGGGTAGTATCTTTTTGATTTGCGTATACAGTACCATGTTGACTGAAGGATCATAATAGATGCTACATTTTCTAACGAGGCTTGTATAGCCGGCAGCTACACGGTGTGTGTACATGCATTGCGTGTCGACAGACAGCTGAGTCTTTCCCAGGAGGTTTAAAAAAATCTAACTGTTTGGAGACTATGTTTTCGCTCTTGAACATCCGTCCGTCCGTCCGTCGCAATATATTCATTGATATATTAGTCCATAGCTGATTTTCCTAACCACCACGACCTGTATAGGACTGCATCCGTTACTACAGATTCCATGTTGAAAATTCTTAAAAGTTTAAATTAGGGAAACCCCGAAAACAAGAATTTCCCGATCCTGCATATTTTTTAACTGAGCACATGTTCTCACTATCAACCCTGACCACATACTGTGTCCAGTCAATCAATCAATTGCCCACATTCATATGATTTGCTTTTACATCTTTCACATCTTAATTTGATTTGTTGCATTGCATGTTTTACAAGCAGCAAACAAAAGATGCAAAAGAGTCTTGATGAAGCACTTTACGTCAAAACAAACACGGAACATCTCGAAAATGTCAAAGCAAATACACAGAACCGACCCCAACTGCATACCAAAAATTAAATCTCAACAAAACTCAACGGGGAAGATAATTAGATAACCAACAAAGTGTTGAACATAAATTAAAACTAATCAACAGCAAAAGTTGAAAAAAAAAAACCCCAATAACTTTACAATGATGCTATTATGTATGGTTGTGGTACGTATTTCCATACTAATCCTGAGGAATCCTGGCCAAAAGACGAGGGGGAAAAAAAGGTCTCTTCATGATATTTTCTGCTTAACCAAACTTACATTGATCCTATACACATACATTGTCACAACCATTTAAGGAAAATACTCATGAGCATCAACACCTGTCACTCTCTGACATACTAGGCCGAGTGTGATGAGTGGTGGTATTTACATTGGCTTTTACTGTAGTCTAATGTAATGAACAATCCATGAGATCCATGTGTGCCTCATAAATCTATCTCGTTGCCAAACGTGGATAAAGCATGTGCGGACATGCTTGCCAAAAACAATAAAATCCTGCCATAAAGGAACACTTGAGCATATGCATTGCCTTTGGATAACGGGTAAATATATATTCATGTAATTTTGTTAAACTTTAAATGGTTGCCCAGTGCCAGGTGTAGCATCAAAGGTGGTGTAGTGTTAACGATGTTAGTGCACAATTGGTGACAGGCAGCAGTGTTAATTTCGTCGGCTAAAACTATGACGAAATACGTTCGTCGGCTACATTTTTCACGGACGGAAACTAAATAAAAACTAAGCTATGATGTCTAAAACTATGACTAAATATATTGTTTATTATATTGTTAACAATAACATTATAAATGTTAGGGAGAGACTAGTGGAGAAGAAATATATAGTAGAATTAAAAAGGCAGGTCATTTTATGTTTGGTTGCGCTCTGAAAATATTAGATCTACATGCTCACAACACTTTGCGATCCAATGCATTGTGAGCTTGTAGATCGGTTATTTTCAGCATGAAACCAAGTCAAATCTGCCATTACAACACCAACATCCTTTATTTGATAAATTGCAAGCCAACGCTGCAATTTATGATTGACATTTTTCGGACTTACTCACTCTTTTTTCCCCCCGTTTTTTGTGAGGGTACCTAGTATAAGGAACACGGGGAGAACATGCAAACTACAGACAGAAAGGCCCTTTTGCCAACCCTGCCTCGGGTATGGGCACTGATGACACGGAGGGGAGAACAAGCCCACAGTGTCCCCAGCGAGAATCCTGGGTCTTCTAGCTGTGAGGTGACGGCTCTACCGACTGCACCACCATTCCCCCCTAAAACCTATACTTCATTGTCCAGAGTCACCCAAGAGTCCGTACTAGGCCCCCTCTTTTTTCCATCTACAGTGTAGTCTACACCAAGTCTCTTCCGCAAAAGTAGCCGATACCGATCACAAAGCTTGATCAGTAAAGCCGAAACTGAACTTTTTCAGCTAATGTTCTCCCCAGAATAGATACGCTAGGGTTCATATGGTTAATAAAAGATGATGATCAGCATAATGGTAAAATTCCCACTGTTGAGTATAAACGCAAACCTCAGTGGAATGTTCCTTTGTGTCATCTTCAAGGGCGTTAGCCAACTATCAAACAAATTGCTGTCCTGTCATCAGGGTGCATCTTAATTGATGAGATTTATTGAGGGAGAATCATAACTAAATGAGGAGTCACTTTATACATCTGCTGTGGCTTTTTTGATTGTCTTCAGCTATGACTCCCTCGGTGCTGTTGTCTTCTGTTCATTCTCTCCCCACACATTTTATTCTGTCACTGTCTCACACCCACACGGTACACACATGCACACAAAAAAGCGCGTGCGTGCTTGCGTGAACACAGTACTTACTTGAGTGTTTTTCTCGAGAATCGGTATTTGTATTTCTGGGTAGGCCAACTTCAATTACATTTCAAAGACAAATATTGCACTTTTAACTCCACTACATAGTAATTTGCAGATCTGCTATATCACTGATAGATTTTTTTTTTTAATGTGTGGAAAATCTTTGAATTGGTTTTGTCTAAATGTCAATACAGCAATGCATTGATATTAACTCTATCTCTACCGCTACCTGTTAGCATAAACCCCAGTTCCCAGTGCCTGCTTACGCGTTCACTTTAAAAAGTCGGAGTTTGCCCGCCCCCCCGCCCCCCACACACTCTCGCTACACACACTCTAGTATCATTGGTATACACACACACTCTTTACCTTTCGTCAGAAGCTTTTACATGGCGGGGGCGGTACAAAGGCACAAATTAAATCCGAAATGTGGATGGCAGAAAATCCACCAAGGACAGCAATCCTAGAATCTGATTTATGGAGGCTTGAAAATCCTCCTTGGAACTACTTTTCACTGTGAATATATTTTCAATCCCATAGTTGGAATGGTCGGGTGTCGCTATAGGAACCGGACCAATGTTAAAAGCATCCGTAGGACTAAACCATTATATAGACGGAGTATACGTTTGGGTACGTGTATATATACAGACCTGGGATATAACGCCACCTAGCGTCGACGTACGTATACGGACTTGGGGAAAGAAAGGACTTTGAAATGTGTACTTTTGAAAGCACATACTTTTGCATAGTATTTTTTAAAAGCACATACTTTTGAATTCAAAATATTCTTTTTAAAAGCAGTCATTTAACTCTAGTACAAATTTGACAGAGCAACCAGTTGAGTAATATCACCTGGCGTATCTATTTGACTCAAGTACTGGGATTCTGTACTTTGTCCACCACTGCAACCACAGTCAGTATTGTACAGCATGTCCTCTCTCCAGAGATGATGTAGGCGTTTGTCACAGGGAATTGAACATCTGTTTCACTTTCTGGAGGCCACAGAGCAGGCGTGACTGTCAGTCCACCACCCCCTACACCTATACCGCACCTCCTTATAAATAATGGCTTCATCCTTTGATTTCGGTGCAGGGTGAAGCCACGGGAACATGCTCTGAGGCTTTCTCTGTTGCTCGCGGGCGAAGGAATAAAGTAACATGAAAATGTTCTTTTATGAACGCTGTAGCACAAGTAGGTCTTAATTAAGACCATCAGAGCTTCAGATCTTAAAGTGTGTGAGAACATTTTCCAGTTCCCGGGGTTATAAATCATGGTTTAGCGATGCTTTCCACATTGTGGAGTCTGGTCCCCCTGGCATTTTATGGTATTTACAGTTTTTTACAGTTTCTACTTACCAGCATCTTAAGCCACAGGCTATTATTAATATGCATTTCAGTTAGCATTAGCTGTGCGTAATGTACAACATACAGTACAGTCATATAATATATGTACTGTACGTTTGCTCTACAAACCATTATAATCAATGGGATACATTGAAACTTCCTCTCTTTTAATTGTGTTAAGAGCTCATAATAAGTTTGTGATCAATTAAAGTGTCAGATTTAAGCAATTATCTCTTCTCCTTCTCAACAGTGCATGAAAGGCTGTTGACAGACACAGCTCCTGATTCTGACAGAACTGCTGTTTTGTGCTGCTAAATATCCTATTGATTAACTTAACTTCTGTAAACTTAAGCCTTCTGTAAAACTGCTTCCGTTTATTATGCTCCACACACAAACAAGCTTTAGGACTCTGGTTCGATTGGTTTCCATAGAGACATCCAGGGTTCAATTGGTCTCCATGGAGACATTGGGTGCTTCTTGAGGACACACTACACGGTGACTGCACACGTTTCATGCAACACTATATTTATTTGCATCTGTGACTTTGCAATGTGGTTCAAATGTGTATTGTTTGTCATTATATGTATTGTGTTTTATTGTGCTTTACATGCTGTGATCAGGGCGTCCTTGAAAAACCTCTGGTTCTCAAATTGGGATCCGGAGACCCCTAGGGGTCCTTTTTTTAGGAGATTCCAGGGATCCACAGCAAAATAAGGAACAGTTTAAACACAGAAGTCCTATTATATCTTTTGACTATGTTTGACAAATTTGACATCTTTTCTTTTATGAGGGTCCCTGGCACAAACGCTTTTCAAATGGGGTTATGCGGCCAATTATCAATTCTTCACATGAAAATGTTTTATTATGTGTACCTTTTATTATGTGTTAAAGGGATAGTTCAGTTTTTAACTTAAGCTGTATGAAATACTTTCCATTAACATAGTGGTTGCGACTGTATAAAAAAATCTGAACTATCCCTTTAATAAAGGCTATGTCGCTCTACTGTACATCCATCTACAGATGGTTGACCTGCAGGAGCAAAGCAAGGCAGCCGTGAGGTGTCAAAAAAGAATGTCATCATTATAGAGAAGTTGTCTTTCCTTCCTTTCCTGGAAACCTATGTTACAACATAGGTTTCCAACTAAGTGCGGCAATTCATGTCCGTGATGAGAAAAACATATTTGTAGTGCTTTGAGTCTGTCGGATCCTGGGTGGCTGCCTTGACATGTCCTACGTGTGTCTGGAGAACGCCAACGGCATTCCTTTGTTGTGGGAAATGGTTCAGGTCTCTATTCCAGCAAGCTTTTATGGATATATCCCTCCTTAAAATACAGTATATAAAGTGTATGTAATGTGTATATATAGTTTTTATTTTATTAAGTATGTACTTTTGTTGATCCCATGTGGGTTCATATGAGTGAAATACCATACTGTGAGACAGCTTATATTTATTATAAAAAGGCCTACAGTGTAAATCTGTTCTTAGTCAAATCCGCTTTGAATAGAGAAATGGAAACATGTTCACATTAAAACAATATATTTTTAAAGCATAAAAAGATAAAGACTAATGATGCTTATTGATTACATAAGTGTAAGAATGTACAATTATTATCCCTAAATACCATCATGGTAATAATGGGGACGGGTTAGGGTTATGATGTCACTAAAATGTTATTTTGATTGGGACTTTTGACTCAAAAGGCTTTCAGCTTTCAGGAAGAAACCAAAAATAGACAGGGAAGACATATTTCAATATTCTATCCATAGACACATGCAAAACAGAAAGTACAAAAAGCATGGTTCAGTCTCTATCCTTTTAATACTCTGTCTGGTACGCTTTCAATTTTTTGATAATGCACGAAACAATATTGCTTTCATCAGATGTGTCTCAACCACCATGACACCATGACATCATCTTTGCAAGCCCTTCTAAATCTAATTAAATACAAATTATGGTTTTAAATGGGATTTAGTTTTAATATAACTCAACTTTGAAAAATAAATTGGCTGTGCCATTTTGTCAATTTCTCAAGAATGAATGCTATAAATAGTAAAACATTTAATATAAAACGCAGTTCTAAAGTTACATTCTCTTGAAGCTGTACGTGTTTTTAGGGAGGAACGTCATAGTGGGTGAGCATGGAACTGATATAGAATATCAGTCACTGACTATAGCATCTGGAGCCATTATGCGCTGTTACAAAACCATTCTATGTAATGTGAGACATGCCTCAATAATCTTATCTGTCAAATAGAAATAATGTCTTTTGATATTATTATCTGATACTATATCTTTGGATAAAGCATGTGGAAGCATGGCAGAACTCCACCTCAGCTTGACTTTACATAAGCCACTGGTTCTCAAAGTGGGTTCCGGGGACCCCCAGGGGTCCTTGGGTGGATTCCAGGAGGTCCGCACCTACAGTTGATGGTAAGGAACCAAATGGACCCTTACCAGTCTGTAACTCTGAGAGTTACCCGTATGGGTCCATTTGGTTCCACGTGTACACTCTCAGAGTTAAATTAACAGTATTTACAGTATTATATGGAGGACCCAGAGACTAAAAACGAATGGTATCAAATGTTAGTTCGGTATACATAATGCACATCAAACTGAAAGTCCTTGAAATGAAAATAATCGCTGCTATTGCTATAAGCAGCCTGTCAACATATTCATAGATTAAATTAAATCTTCAGTCAGGGTGGGTCTAAAAAAAGCACTGCTTTCAGTCAATAGAATTGTTCACACTTCAAGTTCACACCCATTACTTGAGATAACAAGCTGTCCTTCCATTGAAATCTAATTACACCATTAGGCCCCACCGCAACTCCTCTGCGGTAACTACTAAGCAATTGCAGATCCAAGCCTGAAGGCAGCATGTGTAGACACTGTAGATCTGCACTTAAGACAGCCGCTTTGCAGACCGATTGTGAGATGAAAACATCTGAGATTCAGCCGAGTTCGTGTTGTCCTCGTCAGATATGGGATCACTGTGTGACCCATAGCGAAATCTAAGACGATGCTATCGCAACATGTGGACTTCATCTGTGAGACGGATTAAGCTCTTGTAATTCCTGAGCTCCTTTCAAACGGCGCTTTACCTCATTTCCGTTCCTGCCGTTCCCTCCCGTCCCGTACCTCCTGCTAACTAAAAGGATAAAATTGCAAAGTGAGTCATTATTCAAATTGATGCCCTTTTTCTCTTCCTTGTTCCCCCTCCTGAGTGGGTCCGGTGTCTCTCAGTGGACCCCGGGAACCCTGGAATGCTGGTATGTTGGAATGCTTAGCACGACACCAGATAGGCACCATTCCACCGGGTAACCAAGTGTGACCGTAGAGTTTTTTCCTCGTTTCTACTAGAGCAGCAGTGTTTCCCAAACTGTATGCCAAGGTTCCTGGTGTGGAATTTTAATATTTTAAATTTCAATATATACAACTATTCAAAACTTTATTAGTTTTTAATTCGCCATGTCAGCACTTAGTAACTTTAAACCTGGCATCTGTTTTGGGCATGTTTTTATAGAGAAATAAAAAGCACATTTTAAATACTGTATCTCTCTCTCTCTTAGCAGGCAACAGTGCAGCACTATCTCACTCTCTGGCACAACAGCGCCCCTACTGGTACTAATGGTGCACTAATGGTGCTCATAGTCACATAGGTACATGGGTGGGTGAACCAACACATAGGTGGGTGAACACGGACATTGCTGTTCCTTGGAGTGGTTGCACCACTCAAAAAGGTTGAAAGCAGTGAAACATGCAGGTGTTAGAAGTTCCAAACAGAGCAACACAGTGGAAAACCAGGAAAGTATGCATGCGCTGTGTCACTTTTGCGTTAAATAGCAGATGTACAAGCTCAGTGTGTCACTTCATGCCGCTCTGCGAGCTTGTACATCTGCTATTTTAGAAGAAAATGAAATCACAGTCGTGTGACGCGAGGGGCACTCTTATCATGACACATCATCACATTCCGGCCAATCGCAGTTGCCGCCCTGACTCCTCACTTTTCGGTCCTCACTTTTTAATCCTCAATTCCGTTGCTCAGCCAATCACAATTGGTGACCTCACTTTTCTGTCCTCACATTTTACCAGCTGCTGTGTAAGCACAGCTGGTAAGACGTAAACTAACCCAAGTAAAGTAATGGTGTGTGCGTGCGTGCGTGCGTGCGTGCGTGCGTGCATGTGCGCACGCAAGTCCAAACATACACGCTCAGAGTCCGACACTAGGTGGAAATTAAATGACATGCATGTGGACATTAACCACAAGTTTACCACGCTTCACTTTTATTTCTCAACCTGCACAAATACGTGTTGTTCGTCTATATTCCATACATGGTGGACCACCACCGCAGATATAAAAGCAGCTGGTATGAATATGTCCTCATTTCTTGTTATCCTCAATTCCGTTGCTCAGCCAATCAAATCATTGCTATGGGGTACACACAAAGCTGGGCATACCCTCAAAAAAAGGCAAAATCTCAAAAGTAAACTACTGATTTTGAAGGCATTTGTTGATCTCAATGCGTTAAATACCTGTGCAGTGAAATACCCAAGGTCCATATTTAAGTTCTGCCAATCTTTAGGTGTCCTGGCTCTGTGGGGCCCTGCTAGATCCTCAATGCCCTCTGTCTGCCACGTAGGGCCAGGGTTAAGGTCAAAGGGGCCACATTGAAGTGCACCATCTGCGTTAGCCTAATTAGACCCGGCACCATGCACCTCCTCGCATACAAGTGGAATTCCCGCGTGGGTTTTGGAACGGGGCTAAAATGGGTCCCGAGTTTAGACTACAATCAATACCCAAACAATGGCAGCTTTTCAATACCGACTCGCTCTCTCCGAAGAGCGATCAACAGCTGTATTCATGACCCCCAGATGCAATATTTAACAACAACACATCACCACGGGGCAGGGCATGACGAATGGCACTTAGCCTCTCCGCGCATAAAAAGGCTCTCCTGTGGCTGCACCCAACGGCAGGAAATGAGCTCATGAGAGGGAGGTGAAACAATGGCGAGCAGTATGGGGCACCGCGGCGCTACGTTTTTCTTTTAACCAAATGGACCGGCGTGTATGTGTGTGTAGGCCTTCTCAGGGCTGTGAGAGGCAATGGTCCCTGAAGCTGTTTTCCGCCAGTTTAATGCCACCAGAGAGAGTGGTCTTTTCACAGCGTATAGGTTTGTTCCTAAGTGCCACCATAGGAATGAGGAGTGCTTCCTGCAGATGGTTGTCATTTCCTCCAGTTTTGTCCTATAAGAACAGTATAGGAATTGTCAAGGTTGGTTTTGCTGGGGGGGGGGATTCATGCCTCTGCTTTTTATACCCCCCCTCTGGTCATTCAACTTTATCACTGGTGGTAGGGATATATTTTATCACCCCGCTTGCTTGTTCTGGTCAGAGTGAAGTACAAAAACACATGCATTTTTGGGATAATGTATGACTGTCTGACATATTGATATTCATGTTTGATAATGTCACAGTTGAACTGTTGTTCAATGTTTTTCAAGCCACTACAGTGTAAAATGTTGTACAATAGATTAAACTTTTTCATAGATTTCATAGATGACTTCATCATAGACTTGTTTGACATACATTATCTTTACTAATCGGTTGGATTCACGTTAATGTATGTGACAACTTACCTTTTTAAACACTCAATATTTAGTCGACTTGACCATTGTCTCTGTAGTGCTCTTTTACCCTCCACACCAACTCTCTGAAAATGGCCAATCTCTACAAGCTCACGCTGCAATGCGATAGTGAGGCTTAATCCAGTATAGGCAAGAACAACACATGGTAATACATCAAATACATAGAAATAGTCATCAAGGATCATAACATAAGTCAGCTAAGAGCCTAGGCTAACATCCGTCTAACGTAGAATATCTGTACAATTAAACTACAAGTATACACTAGAATTATATCTCTACATAATATGCTATCTAAAGTTGTGAGCTTGTGATGTTCCCCATTACGCAACGTTTTGGCCAGACCCCCTGTAGTAACTCCGAGGACCCCCTGTTGAAGACCCCTGCGGTACAGTCTGTTAACATTAACCCTGGCGTTCCTGTTTTGGACAAAAAGAATGTCAAAAAATGCGTGACCGACCGTGTGTGCCTTCTTCTTTTCACACAGACGAGGTAAACGTCCTGGACAGCCTGTCGCTGCAGGTGTCCAACGGCACCAACGTGTCCATGACGGTGGAGGAGGACAGGTGTTCAGTCCTACACGTGGGACAATACTCCACCCTGGCTCTGCCCCTACGGCGGCTCTTCACTGACGGGTACATACATTTATTTACTGTGCTTATATATATTTTTATTGTGCTTATAGCAGTGGTTCCCAAACCTTTTCATGTCAAGGACCCGTAAGTGGACACTAATTAGCCTGCGGACCCCCATTTGAAAAGATATGCAGATATTCTCACACCCGTTTATTTTCAAGGACCCCCAGTTTGACATGCATTAGTCTACGGACCCCCATTTAATGGCATTTCTATCTCTGGGACCCCCAATTTATGTAGTAAAATAAATATTAATTTAACTCTGAGAGTGTACAAATTTACAAGTTTGTACACTGAGTAAATTTGTACACTGAGTTACAGACCCATAAGTGTCCATTTGGTTTCAAACTATAATTTAGCTGGAGAGCCCCTGCAATTCCCTCATTGACTCCTGGGGGTCCCAGAACCCCACTTTGGAAACTACTGGCTTATATGCCTGTAAATATGCAGGTTTATACCATCCAAATAATGCGTTGTTAATATCAGAAATAAATAAATCTGGTTTATCTAAAATGTGTAGTTACTGTAGCTAATCTCTAACGAGGATATTTAGTGTGTAATGTAAGGCATTTTCTTATTTTCATTAATCGCTGCTGAGTTTTACTTTTCATGCCATCCATCATTGAGCCCAATTTCCCTGACTTCTATACTGTCAGTACAGTAGCGAGTACAGCTTGCGTCTTGATTGAATGTTTGCCATTTTCATTGACAAAAAGGCATACAGTTACAGTATGCAGGAAAACATATGTGTACATGTTATCTGTCAAAGGGATAAAACACAACAAATCAGAGGGCTTGTTTCCATTGTGTTTAGGATTGTGGTCCTAAACTCACTAATATCGGTCAAGCACAGCATGCTTGACCGCAGGAATAATAAGAAGGGAACATAATGTTCTTGTTGGCCAAAAAACCACGGATTTCAAAACTTAAACTGTTTATGTTCTCTCATTTCATGCCCTACTTTGACACGCAAGAGTGCCAAGCAAAAGTGCCGACGCATTGTGAGCTTGTAGATCTGCAATATTTCAGAAATGTTTAGTTCCATTCCCTGAAGGTTTCCACTTTCCACCCGACAGCGACGATATGTAATTGAACCCGTTAAAACCGGGAAAGCAACCCACTGTGTCGCTTTAGATTTTTGGCAATGGCTCTTAAAAAATGGCAGATATACAAGCTCACGGCACGCGCTGCAAGCTTGTACATCTGCCATTTCTTGATGTTTTTATAACAACTTTGGTGTGTGTGTGTGTGTGTGTGTGTGTGTGTGTGTGTGTGTGTGTGTGTGTGTGTGTGTGTGTGTGTGTGTGTGTGTGTGTGTGTGTGTGTGTGTGTGTTGCAGGTTTGCAGATGAATTCAGCCTGCTAGTTCAGCTGCGGAGCCCACGGAGAGAGGAGCGCAGTGTGCTCACCATGATCGGTCCTGACAGCCACATCATGCTGCAACTGCGTGTCAGTGCCTATGCTGTCATCTTTATAGGCACACAGCAGCGCCATTATGAGTGAGTCTCTGTGTGTGTGTGTGTGCGGCTGTGCGCGCGTGCATCAGTGTTGCCATGTCTGATTATTATAAGCGACTTTTTCTGTAAAGTTGCTTGTAAATAATATTGGTATAGGCTTGTTCCTAATTGTTGTTAATTTGAACCATCAAACCATATTTCTTTGCCAGGGATACCAGAAAAAAATTAAAAAAGAAAATTCCCCAAGATATATTTTTTAAATAGCAGATATACAAGCTAGCAACTTGTAGATCGTCTATTTTCTTTCTTTTCTTTTCAAAATCTTTTTATTTTCATTTTATAACAGTATGCGTGTCAAGTCACAGATTCATAGAAAGATTTAAATTAAAACATTCGATTTTAGTATCAGTGACTGTGGGGTAAACAAACGTACTGTATAAATCACAGAGATCGTGGGCAGACATATTAAGAAGACTGTTATTGTGCAAAACATGATCGTCTATTTTCAAATATCCAATGGATAGAGGTTTAAAGTGCTCATGTGACCTAGTGCCTTTTTTTTGGGGCTTGTTTTCATAACCCTGGTTGCTTATTTCTCTCTGAAAAATCTGGCAACACTGGCACGCATGTGTGCGCGCGTGTGTGTGTGTGTGTGTGTGTGTGCGTGTGTGTGTGTGGCGCTGTGCGTCTTAGGTGTTTAAGACCTTAAGTGATTTAAGGTCTACACACTGCACGTTCCTCTTCCTTGAGTGGACTGGATTGAGGCTAAGGCTATTTATCACTGACAAACGGAAGTACACATGTTTCGTAATGCCTGATTTATACTTGGTCGCCGATGTTCAACGCTGAAAATAGCCCGGTCTGCAAGCTCATGTTGCGAGCATGTTGGATCATTCGTGTATATACTTTTGGGTGCATGAAACTGGCCAGCATGAAGTAATATTATATTATGCGTAGTCTGGCCGAGCCAGCGTGCTTTCTGGTCCAGAGGGGAGCAACCGTTGGAGAATATTGGTTCACCGATCAGAGCCCCTCCGCCCCTCCCCTCCCCTCCCTGGTAGAAATCAGCGCAGGAAAGCGACGCCCCTCTGCACTGTGGTTCACTCCCACTCCTACACTCCTACTCTCACGTTCCTCCAGGCTTTCATTTTTTGAGCCCAACGAAAATAAAAGCCTGGGTACTGAGGCTATATTCTGCGCTGCCTATGGAACTTGCCTATATCGGCTCGTTCCTCCACAAGTTCAATGAGCCACATGTATCCGAGGGTCCCTATTGTGGAGTGAACATTCAGCGATAATAGCCAACACAACGCATTGCAACGCGTTGGTGAGAGACTTGGTGTAGACGGGGGATACAATGGGGGGACCCCAGTCAATGAAGCATGACGTTTTAGTGGTTCACATTGTTAAGACTAAAACCCACCAATACATTCTCAATTTATCTCTCACACACAGTCAAACTGACAGGACGTGTTCTAATACCCTGCCACACATTACTGCGCACAGTGTAATGATAAAAATTGAAGTTAAAGCCTGACTGTTAGCTTTGTTTAATATTAGCTTTTTTTGTATTAAAGCATTTGAACACTGATGCCTGCCAGTCACAATGTGGGACAGGGTCTTGATTTGTGCGACGCCTGGAAAGTCTTGGAAATGAGACGACTGTCCCACGCAAAGGGAGGACAGATCACATCTGGTCACACACATACTGTACTGTACACATACAGTGTATGTGTGTGTGTGTTATTTCTGCACTCTTTCATAAATGGAGAGCACTGGGTTCATGCAAATGATTCTCTCTCGCTCTTAAATCAATGCGCACGTTCGTTTTGGAAACTTCGGGTGGTTCATGTTGCGTTGTCACAGCAGCTTCCAAGTTCCAACGCTTAGCGTGACACGCCCCTACCCCAAAGAAACAAGCTATTCAACGCACTGCGTTATGGCTTTCGACAGCTTGTAGATCCGTTCTTTTGGACACATACTGTAGACTGGCACGGTGGTGACAGCAGCGAAAAAGCCGGATCATCTGTTGATCTTAAAAAAGATATATATAAATATATGGCAAGTTAAAGTTCTCTAGACGATACAGGGCTAAACATAATTTCAAAGTTTTTATTTATTTAAATGAGATTAAGAAAATCACCACTCTCCACACACATAATTATCGCTGGAAGGGTATTAATTGTGCCCCTTGTCGCTCTTTCAAACTTCTGTGTTGGACTGTAGTGCATAGGCTAAGAAGGCTTGTTTGAAACAGGTTCGCTTCTAAATTAACTAAACTACTTAGTGCGGCGAAACCCGTCCATATACCTTTGCAATGCATTCATTCGACCAAGAGCAGCTCTGCTCATCGCTCTGTGCCACCCAGTGGCTGAATGGCCACACTGCACATCAAAACAAACCTGTGGGCGCGGCTGAGAATGGTACCGCTGGGCACCGATTTGAACATTGTGACGGAAAGCACTGTAACTCACTGTACCAGCATCAGCACTGTAACCCGCTGAACCAGCATCAGCACTGTAACCCGCTGAACCAACATCAGCACTGTAACCCACTGAAGCAGCATCAGCACTGTAACCCGCTGAACCAGCATCAGCACTGTAACCCGCTGAACCAGCATCAGCACTGTAACCCGCTGAACCAGCATCAGCACTGTAACCCACTGAACCAGCATCAGCACTGTAACCCACTGTACCAGCATCAGCACTGTAACCCGCTGTACCAGCATCAGCACTGTAACCCGCTGTACCAGCATCAGCACTGTAACCCGCTGAACCAGCATCAGCACTGTAACCCGCTGTACCAGCATCAGCACTGTAACCCGCTGAACCAGCATCAGCACTGTAACCCACTGTACCAGCATCAGCACTGTAACCCGCTGTACCAGCATCAGCACTGTAACCCACTGTACCAGCATCAGCACTGTAACCCGCTGAACCAGCATCAGCACTGTAACCCACTGAACCAGCATCAGCACTGTAACCCACTGTACCAGCATCAGCACTGTAACCCGCTGAACCAGCATCAGCACTGTAACCCGCTGAACCAACATCAGCACTGTAACCCGCTGTACCAGCATCAGCACTGTAACCCACTGTACCAGCATCAGCACTGTAACCCGCTGAACCAGCATCAGCACTGTAACCCGCTGTACCAGCATCAGCACTGTAACCCACTGAACCAGCATCAGCACTGTAACCCGCTGAACCAGCATCAGCACTGTAACCCACTGAACCAGCATCAGCACTGTAACCCACTGAACCAGCATCAGCACTGTAACCCGCTGAACCAGCATCAGCACTGTAACCCACTGAACCAGCATCAGCACTGTAACCTGCTGAACCAGCATCAGCACTGTAACCCGCTGAACCAGCATCAGCACTGTAACCCGCTGAACCAGCATCAGCACTGTAACCTGCTGAACCAGCATCAGCACTGTAACCCGCTGAACCAGCATCAGCACTGTAACCCGCTGTACCAGCATCAGCACTGTAACCCGCTGTACCAGCATCAGCACTGTAACCCGCTGAACCAGCATCAGCACTGTAACCCGCTGTACCAGCATCAGCACTGTAACCCGCTGTACCAGCATCAGCACTGTAACCCGCTGTACCAGCATCAGCACTGTAACCCACTGTACCAGCATCAGCACTGTAACCCGCTGTACCAGCATCAGCACTGTAACCCGCTGTACCAGCATCAGCACTGTAACCCACTGAACCAGCATCAGCACTGTAACCCGCTGAACCAGCATCAGCACTGTAACCCGCTGTACCAGCATCAGCACTGTAACCCGCTGAACCAGCATCAGCACTGTAACCCGCTGTACCAGCATCAGCACTGTAACCCGCTGTACCAGCATCAGCACTGTAACCCGCTGTACCAGCATCAGCACGGTAACCCACTGAAGCAGCATCAGTTACAATTGGAGTCAGACCGATGTTGTTTTGTTTGATATATCGGCCATTATTTGTCCTTTTTGATGACATCGGTATTGTTTATTATGTAGCCGATTTGTTTTGTGTCCCTATTTTAGGAATTATAAGTGAGCAAAGTTTTGAAAAATGTTCAAAAATTGCACATCTACAATTTTATTTATCTGCTAATTAATATGTTTGAATGCTTAAATAGAATAACCTTCACTTTATGTGTACTGTATTTTATATTGACCTGTTTGCTTGCGAAGTAAAATCTTCTGAAATAGATTAGAAACTTAGATTTTAGAAAATCTTGATTAGAAAATGTTGCACGGTTTGCTATAAAACATTGGTCACTTGTCGTCTCGTGTCCTCTCAGGTTCCCTGTCCGTAATCTGTCTGACGGGGACTGTCATGCGTTGTGTCCTCTCAGGTTCCCTGTCCGTAATCTGTCTGAGGGGGACTGGCACCGCGTGGCTGTCAGCGTGTCGTCCAAGCGCCTGGCGCTGTTCGTTGACTGTTCCCTGGTGGAGAGCGTCGACTGGGTGTATCCTGGCATGGACATCTCTACCGACGGGCTACTCGTAGTCGGCGGCATCGTCGAGGGATTCGAGACTCCCTTTGAGGTAAGGGATTTCCGTGTTCAACGCGTTTGTGAATGCGAGCACCAGATGTGTATGCGAAAGCCAGACGGAAAATGTAAGGCTACGGTCTCTGTGTATGCATAGAACATGCACGCACGCAGCGTGTTCTATGCATGCGTGCACACACACACACACACACACACACACACACACACACACACACACACACACACACACACACACACACACACACACACACACACACACACACACACACACACACCCTTATACGCATGTGCACACAGATGCATACATGTATGCCCAGTTCGCGCACATACTCATAGGCTTGTGGCCTTATCCAACCCCATCCTCAAACAAGGACCTTTTACAGACAGTGTTACAGTATCTATACCCTCGTTCATTATTTTATAATTGTTTCTCCTTTAGATGGTACATTTACAGTATCTGGACGTTATCCTCTTTTTATAGATGCCCCAAGATCATTGGTTCAAGAATACATTGAAACCATAACTGGGGCAAAACAGGGACAGAGTCTTGTCATAACAAACAAAAGAGGAAACGCTCTACTATACTCAACAAACTTCTCAGTGTTAATGTATGCATTTGAGAGTCAGATTGTACAAAAAAGAGATTTATACACTGAGTTTAAGTACCAGGATAGAAGGATTTTACGGTATACATGTACAGTACTGTACGTAGAGCTGGCCCAGACTCTTAACAACTCTCCAGGCACAAAGTGAAGTTTATGAAGGATGAGCTTTGCAGCGCATCACCATGGGGGTCAGGAGAGGTCTTACAGAACATCACATCACATCTGCCTTTACACTTGGCGGAGATGGATTCTCCACCACCTCGCTTCCTGCAGTGGAAGCTCTCAGCGGACATCAGAATGGATCAAAACCACACAAGTCATAAGCGGGCCGAAGCACTTCCTCGCTGTATGCAGGGTGGCAACAGCCTTCACTCCAGCCAGAACTGTTTTGGCTGTGTATCACGCTTGAGGGAGAGGGAACTTGGATCTTTTTTTTATCTCTGGGGGAGGGGAAATTGCTGTCACAGTTTCACCCAGCTGATGTCTAATCGGATGGCTCCGATGAGTGCACAGGGGAGCCACTGTAAACCTGCCTGGCATCCATATTTTTGAAGAAAAAATAATAATAATAATAATTAAAAAAATAATTAAACTTTGCATGGCTTTGTGAGCTTGTAGATCTGCTATTTTCTCAACGTGCTTATATGCATAGACGTTAAGCGTCTTGCTCATGGACACCTCAACACTTCCTATAGTGACCTGACACTTCCCAGACAGCCTCTCTCTTCGCACTCCGCTACGGACGCCTAAACATAATGGCATTTCTTTGCAGTCTGTCCCATGCTGTCATACAGATCTTTGTAGTCGATGACAACTTCTCCCTTCCGTTTCAGAGTGTTTATTTCCAAGCAGGCCGTTTGCTGTACCTGTGGCACACGTACAGCCCCATTATGAAAGATACAAAGTGTTCTCGGCTTCTCGCACGCTTCCAACAACAGCACGCAGTGAAGGCTCCTGCAGATGTAACCTCAAAGGATTGTATGAAACATTTGCGGTGGCTGGGAGTGTAGTTAGCACATCCCGTGTGTGCTTAAAATGTCATGAATTTACGGTTTGTTTTAATTTTTTAAAGATTCCAGCCAAATCGACAATATATTATAATAGTGGACTAGAGTGTGGTTAGAGTGTCTCACTGTCTGCCCTAGAGATTGAAAGGTCGGGGTTCAATTCCACAGCCGGTTCACACCAAAGACTATAAAAACCCAATCCCTCCGTGCTTTGCATTAACACTAAGGTTGGGCGTAAGTCTTGAAGGGGGTGAACTTGTACATCATGACAGAAGATGTACTTGTACATCAATCTGCCTCATGCTACAGAAACAGGAGACAGGCTCCTGACTGATGGGCCCGGCCTTCTTACTTGCTATACAGTATGAGCAGAGATAAATAATACAGAATCCCCCCCCACAAAATGGAGTACAGTACTTACAGATAGAAGCTTTTGTTGATTCACAAATTTATACTATGTTGTTGAGTTTGAGGAGCTAAAACCAACAAAGTATATTAGTCTTATGTACTGTAGTAGCATCGAAATACTACACTGCAAGGTATTCAGTGTTCAAATATTGCATCCCTTTGTAACTCAGAGACACGCACACATGTATTGCACACGCACGCACGCGCGCATGCACACACACACAGCCAGACCTTCTCAGTCACAGACACATTCCAGTAAACATTGCCTAGGGACACAGATCTCTGTTCTAGATGTGTTGATGACTGTTTGGCCTGGTGACAGATCCCCAGGTACACTGAAACCATACAGCTTAGCCTCGAGTAACCTCCTACTCCTAGATAGACTGACAGAGATGAAACACAGGATATGTTCAGGTAAGAGTAGATGGATGAGAATAAGATGCAAAGTAAGACATACTGTATAATGAAAATCAAAAGCATACACTAATGTACTGTAGTCAAGTAGGCTAATGAATTACTGTATAGGCATGCGCGTGTGTCATTGTGTGGCTTACAGTATATGTTAATGCATTTTTTCACTTCCTCCTGTGCGTGCAGGGTGACCTGCGACAGCTGAGCTTCATGATGGGGGACCCCGGCGCCGCCCGGCACCACTGCACGCTGCATCCACCCAAGTGTGGGGCGACGGCGTCCAAGCCGGCGCGCTCCACCCGCACCGATGACACCCTGGAGGTGAGAGAGAGAGAGAGAGACTCAATTATGATACCTGTGTTTGCACCAACAAGACAATGGCAGACTCTGACACTCAATCAGATACCCATGTATGTTTTCCAAATAATAAAATAAAAACGTTAGCTCTGAAAGAATATATATTCAAAGATTTGTGCCGCATTTTCACGATTTTTCAAAAATAGCAGACCTACAAGCTCGTAGCGCGCCACTCGGTGGCGCGCTATGAGCTTGTAGATCTGCTATTTTTCAATAGCTAAAGTATAACATAATACTTAGTTAAAACACCAAAAGGGGTTCCCATTAATTTAATACCGGGAGAGGCCTAATTAACCTGTAAGGGTTCAGCTGTGCTGTTCAACCCAGCAGGTGCATTCAATACAACAAACTGAGCTCGTTTGCTTGTCTGTTGGGTTGGCCCAGGCCAGGGCTGCGCATTCATTCTCATTTTATTTATTTTACTTTTACATCAAGGAGCTTCTTCTGTCCTCAAATGACCTGGAGGTGGGATTGTTGGGGGACTCGAAGGCCGGTTCTTTCTTACATGTCGACAGGAAGGTGAGTAGGACTGAAAGCACGGTGCTCAAGAGTACCGTAAATCTATAAATTGTTGTGGTGAGGTAAGAGAAAGAGGGAGACATCGGAAAAGAAGACAAGGGAAAGGAAGACCTCTGTTTGAGCTTATGGCTGATTCTACTGATCTCTACTGTATGAGGGGAGGGGCAGTTAAGGGTTGCTCGGGAACACTTTTGACACATACAGTAGACCGAGGCCGGGAGGGGAACTGGGGACATAGTGTTTCCCAGACAGCCTGTCTACCCAGCCTGTTCACCTCAATTCGAGGTAGGCTGGGGTGGTTCTTGAGTATTGTTAGAAATATGCTAGCAGTCCAGAGAACCTCTGACCATCATGATTCACTTCACTCAAACAATGCAAGCAAGCCTAAAGTCCCACAGCCCAGACCTGCGTTTGGGGGTCCATTAAGTTTGAGGTTTATTTGTGTGAGTGTTGGAGGGAGTGGACACAGTTTAGTGGGTTTTGTTTTTATCCATCTGCAGCAGGAAGGCGGCTCGAGCCATGCACCCTAACCACTGCTAAGTCTGCTTTCTCGAACTTCATTTCTCATTAATCTCTGCCTATAAAAAGACCCACCCAGCACAGTGTTTTGTTTTGGATGCAGGCCCATTCATCTGTCATTAATTAGCTTTGAGCGGGGGACTCAGACGGCCGCAGCTGTCCGATTCTTGTTCCCGTTTGAGTGTGCGTGAATGTGTTTTGTATGCGAGTGTGTTATTGTGTGCGCACATGCTTGTGCGGGCGGGTCCTCCCACGTGTTACACACGCAGTGTTGTCGTTGCCAAGTGAAACCTGTTGATAAATGGGTCACTAAGTGCAAGTGTTGTACAGAAGCACTTAACCCCTTTTCTGGGGAAGAACACTGTCAAAAATAGCCAATTTACAAGGTCACAACACGTCACATTGCGACATGTTGTGAGCATGTACAGTATATCAAGTATTTTCGAGAAAATATTTGGTGTGGGGGGGAGGGGGAGGAGCCTAGTATAGACCCCTGGGGGACTCCAGTTAATGAAGTATTAATGAAAGTTTAAGTGGTTAAACAATAGCATGTCTTGTCTGGCCTCTTCTCCATCTGCCTTGTGACTGATCACTGGCCTCTGCTGTGGCCTATTAAACGTCTCTGGGTGCTCGTTAAAGTCTGAGGCGTGTTTTTACATCTTGTGCTAATGGAAAAAAATATTGACAGTCACTATCTGATTCCATTTGATTTTGGATATGGACGAGCAACCTCATCAGCGCCAATTTCTCAGGATTCTCACTGTAAATACGCAATCATGCGACATTACTCATGCATGTGCTTGTGTCGGCGGCTTTGTTCTGTTGTGTGTGTGTGTGTGTTTTCTGCCGCCCATTGCCAAGTGAAATAAATTGTTCATTAATTGGTCACCAAATGCTTTACAGAAAGAAAGCAGTTAAACGCTGCCCTGCCTGGCCTTCTCCTCCATCTGTCTTGTGGCTGATCACTGGCTGTAGTCTGTAAATGTCTGCGTATATATGCTTGTGAATGAACCCTACCGTCCCTATTCTGGGGGCGAACAAAGACATTTGGTGTAGGGGGGAAAAAGGGAGATATATGGGCCTAACATACCCCTGAAGGACTCGTGTACAGTCGGGTTTAACTGGATAAACCCTACTTTGTCTTTGTCTTGACCTTTGTCTTACATCTCATGTTTTTCTTGTTATTTTTTCATGTTGAGGGAATGCTGTTGACAGACACTATCCGATTTCATTTCAATCTTGGATACGGATAAGAAACCTCATCAGCGCAAATGTTCAGGATTCTTGTTGTGAATATGCAATCATGCGCTGTTTCTTTGTGGTTTTCCCAGTGTGTAGCATCATCAGTGAGTCATGTTGTTTTCTCTCAACATTGCTTGGTTTTCTAAAATTCAAAATTCAAAATTCAAAAACAGAAAAAAACACTTGCGGAGGATGTTTGCATTGGCACATACACGTTAAAACACATTGTCGCCGTCCGGTCTATGCCTGGAATGAAAACGTAGTCAAGGAACATGCGCTTGGAAATTAAGGGAAAACAGGATTATATTTGATTATTTTGTCTTGATGTAAAACGTCTTAAATCATCAGACTGTCTGGTTCTCTTTACAGTGATCGCGAATGGCCAAAAGGCTGATTGCAATCGCAAGCTTCATAACACACATTAGACTGTACCGTGGCGTGCGCTGCCACGCACCGTCTCCTGCCAGCTCCACCTGGCGCTAAGTGGATTCAGCAGGATGCCACCGGGATGTCATGATATAGACGAACATTTACAGTCCTCCGACTGGTTCCTGTTACAGTAAAGTATACAGAAACACGTGAGGTCTCTCTCTCTCTCTCTCCTGTCAGTGAAATATCCCTTTGTACTCAGGCTTGAATCTCTTGTACAGTATGGCTTTGTAGCCTCTAGCCTGATATCTTCCAGTTATTTGCCTGTCTTTTGTAGTTTGACTGCCTTTCTGTGATGTACAGTATGTGTTTCCACACTGCAGAATCCCGAGTGTTAGTTTGGTTAACTTTGGAGACATGTGTAGGTTTGTAGAGGGGTTCTAGGCTACTTTGTTTTGTCTCAGAGGAGAAAATTGTCTTTGAGACATGCCATACATAATATAATACAATACAACACAGTAACAATAAGACGCACTGTAACACATGTGCGTCATCATTCATAGTCATTTAGGCCTATTCATCACACCTCCCTTCACCTGTAGACATACCCATAATCTCCCCCGCCATTTTGACTAATAAGATTTATACTTTACCGTCAGTTTTCCGAACCAACTGGTGACACTATATATTATGATGAACTCTAATACTAACTCTATTATATTTCTGCATACACCAAAGAGTTCTAAGCCTATGGAGAAAATGAAGTTGCTGGTATATTTTTGCACTCGTCACATGAGTGACACACTGTCTGGCAGCCAGCTCATTTCACAATCAATCTGTACTTCTAGATATTTGAGGGACCTGTTAGACCTGGGAGAGATCCAGCACAATCTCCTCTGTTTTCCTTAGATTTATTTTTAGGTGTTGGTCATCACACCAGCCTACAAACCTGTCCACTCCAGTTGTATGACTACTGATGTTACATTCCCTTATCAGAAAACTGAGGTACAAACTGATTGATTGGGTTGTGAGCCGACAGTCATTTGTTGTGACCAAAGGTCGCAGTTAATGGAATCGCTCATTTCCCGTCAGTGTGTCGGGCAACATCAGTGTGTTGGCCGTGCACCATACAGTATATGGTGCCCAGTTCTTGTGAAATCATGTGACAACGTTAGGGATGAAGTTGTTGAGACCCTGATGTCATAGTAAATGCGACCTGCCGTCGCAGGTAAGCCCGGAGATCCCTGATGTCATCAATATTGGCCGGCAACTCTACATCTGACCTCAAACCCTTAGATCTCCATTTATGGATATACTGTATGTCAGAACCTGTTCTGAGATTGTTGTTCCTTCCCCATCCATCCTTCCTCTTCGATGTCTCCCTTTTGACTTATACCTGTCCATTCAAATTAAAACTGCCCCAAAGTTATTAGTGCAGCCACGCCCGGCAGCCGGCGAAAACTAGAGGCCCGAAAATTAAGGCCCGGCCCTACCTGGGCCCTCATCAAACCCTGTACACTCAAGAGAATGTCCCCGCTACCACCCTTAGATCTTCATACTGTATATTGTATGGAGCTCACCTGTTCTGACCTTCCATATGTTGACCTCATATCTGACCTCATCAAACACTGTACACTAAAGACATGCTCCTTATATGGCCAGTACAGAATTCATTCCATGTTGATCTGACCACCCCATGCCAAAGCGCTAGCACTCGCCCAGCAGTCTGCCGTCAACGAGGCGGATGCGTACACGCGACCTCGCCCTTTTAGGGTGTATAAAGTGAACCGTCTTACTGGTGTATAAAGTGAACAAAAGGGTGGAGCTAATCGTCCCCTCGGCGGCCCCTGCCTGTATTGCTCACTGCCTTATCAGAGAGCGCAGAAATATGAAATCTCATCAAAAGTCACATCACTAGTGCCGTGATTCCTTGCGTAGACCATTAGATACTGACCTAATGGTCGCTCTAGATACTGATCTACAGTAATAGTCGCTCTGTTACCCTATGCAGCTCCTCTGTTCTAATTCTCTCAGAGATTTCACTAAATTGGAGGTTATAATGCTACTGTAATCATTGTTTTCTAGTGGACTGGACCTTCGGGGAACCGGAACTACATTTAATTGTTTTTATCTAAAGTTCTGGCATTGTATGTGCATAGGGGACTGTCAATAGATACCTGTGAAAGACAATGCCACGCTTCTACTGCACATGTTCTTAGGAGAAATGCACACATTGTCACATTCCATCCGGTTGGTCCTGTGTTAGTCTGCATAGCTTTAAAACTCTTTATTAGAGAGTGTCCAAATGTAACCAAATGGGCTTACAAGAGTCCAGTTACATGACTAGAATGTGTAGACTTGTGTATAATTATTATTATTATTTTCCATTTGTTCCCTTCAGGGTTTGCCACAGTGACTCTCACCCTGACTTCTGTCTCCTCTTCTTTCACATCAACTAACATTTCCTCATTTCCTCTCTCACTACATCCATAAATCTCCTCTTTGGTCTTCAGCTGCCTGTTAGTTTCAACCTCAGTATTCTTCTCCTCACAGTATCCTTCTCTCTGTACAGTCTCACTGTCTCTACATGGTTTGTGTCCTAACCATCTCAGTCTGGCCTCTCTGGCTCCCGAACATCTACAGTAACATGTGCTGTCCCTCTGATGTACTCCTTCCTATCCATCCTTGTTCCAGAGAGAACCTCAACATTCTAGTCTCTGCTACCTCCAGCTCCACCTCCTGTCTCTTCCTCAGTACGACTGTCCGACTAAACCATACAACAGGAACACTTTCATTCTTGCTGATGCTTTCCTAATTGTCTCCACCAGGCCGAAGGTGTGTGTGTGTGTGTGTGTGTCCGTGAGCAGCTAATCTCGGCCACCGTTAACCCGGTCGATGCCAAATTTTGCACACACACTCCCTGGATGCCAACGATGAACCTCTGCCCCAAACTTTCCAGAACGGCCTGTTATAGCGCCACCAGGAGGCCGCTTTGTGCAAAACAAGTTTTTGCATGCCAAATTTTGCACACACACTCCCTGGATGCCAACGATGAACCTCTGCCCCAAAACTTCCAGAACGGCCTGTTATAGCGCCACCAGGAGGCCGCTTTGTGCAAAACAAGTTTTTGCACAGTACACCTACAGATTTTGTCCAAACATCGCGCAAATTGGTACACAGTCTCTCTAGAGCCATTCAACGAAACGGGTCTTTCAGATTTAAGATTGGCTTCCAAAGTTCACAGGAGTGCTCAGTTTCAAACAAAATGCTGCAAATCATGAACACATCGCGTGATTTCCGTGAAATTGTGCACGCACATTCCCACTAGGCCGAGGAAGAAATGCCACATGAACAATTTCAACTCAGCCTCAAGGTGGCGCTATAACTGGCCGAAAAGTGTTTTTACCTCTAATTTACTTTTGTTGCCCTTTTATCCAACCACCAGATGAAGGCAAGCTGCAATGTCCTACATTCCTATCCTGGTGGAGACCTGTGCCCAGAAGGGCACTTTTTCTAGTTTATAGATACATTTATAGATACATTTTACTGTGTCTCTGTGTCTTTCTTTTGACCAAGGTTTTTTTTAATATCTCTCTTTGCCACTTTCTCTTCTGCTCCATGCAGCGACGTAACTAGACGTCAGTAGGCCCCCACGCAGGCTGGTTACCGCGGGCCCCCGACCGATTTTTGCCTCTTGCATCCATTTTGAACTAGTCTCTCTCTCTCCCCCCCCCCCCCCACCCCCCTCTCTCTCTCTCTCTCTCTCTCTCTCTCTCTCTCTCTCTCTTCCCTTCCTGTCTCCATCACTGCACATCATGTTTCTTATCTTCTGCATGTCTAAATATAATATTTTATTTGGCTCAGTCTTTGCTCTCCCCTCTCTCTCCCTTCAGCCTGTTTTTCATTAACACCCCCCACCCCGTACCCCAGGATACACACACACAGAACACAAGTCCAGACCATCCCGTCTGCAATAAGAGGTCCTGCCTCTGTGTCCATGCCATTCCGCTCCACACACAGACCAAACACGTGCGGGTTTACTTTAAAAATAGCGACACTCACATTAACAAGATGTTTCTGCATGTTTTCCTTTTCGCCAGGGTCTGCTTCCCCTGCTCTTTAAAGCGTAACATGGCTGATTGTGGGGGTCTGTTGTTGTGGTTTCCTAACTTTGATGCATGTCCCGCGTGGGAGCGCTGGTTTCTCCCTGAAGACAGGAGGCACTGCTGCACCGCTCCTTCACGGTCTCTCCCCCCTGTGTGCCCTGAGATTAAACACTGCTGGAGGTCAGCGACCTTTAGCGAAAGAAATGCATAATTGAAAAGCCAGACCAATATTCTTCAACATAAGTTGATGGCTTTGAACTCTTGTTCCCCCATTAATACCCACACACCTTTTTTTTTGCTACACAGTCCATTTGGTTCCATTTGGACACGCTTTTGAGTTACATTAAAGGTGCAGTGAAATGAAAAAGACGTTTTTCACACTTTTAGACCATATCCGTGGTCATTATATGGGCATACCTAACAATGGATGCCAATTTTTTTTGAAAATTCTCATTTCTGTGTGTTTTTATATCAAAGGTCCATAAAAACGATTGCATTATTTATTTATTAAAACGAAAACGTGCTGCGTGATGACGTGTAGAGATACACATCGATAAAAGCCAATAACAATGAAGCTCACCCGTTTAATTTCCCATATTTGCGCGTCCGTCCATCACAGCTGCTACTGATTACAGAATACTCCGTTTTTATTTCCATTCCAGATAACATCCAGACAGTGTATTACTCGCTTTCAACGTAATCATCACGCTAGAATATGTATCTGAAAACATTATATGGAAGAAATAAGCCACATAACAGTAAACTGGTTGTGCTGGCCGACCATATGATTTATAAACAAACAACACCACGCTGTTGCGCCTAGCATAGCTACCGTCCCTAGCTACCGTCCCATCGCCTGAAGGGATGCGACGCTCTGATTGGTTCAGAAACTTCAGACCGGTGTTTCATGTTGAAACACCATTTTCATGTTGTTCACCATTTCCGTTTCACTGCGCCTTTAACAGTGGGATTGTACTGCGTAGCAGTTCAAGCTCCTGTTCATATTAATTTAGGAGATTTTTTGCTTTTGGGTTAGCTGTGGAACGGCAATGGGATGTGTGTTGAATTATAGGGCTTATTATTTGTGAACACCGTCAGAACTGGTATGTTTTTCTAAGAATTCTATGAGTGTTGCGGCTGACCGGATTGTACGTCGACCACATGATCGCTACATCGCTGGCTCCATTCCGGCCAAATACTACTGAATGTTGCATGTCGGGCACTCTCCTATTTACATTTACTTTGTTTTCAAGAGTGTTGAGCACAAAGGGTAGATCTTGTTGCGCTGGTCATTTTGAAAGTATTCAAGTAGTCAAAAAAGTCTGGGCTCCCCTCCTGACATAGGCTAACGAAAAATAAAGACATTATAGTTTGAGTGTGTTTTAAGCACGTGACCATGATTATGTTTACCTACCTCTCAGTGTTTCTGTGTTTTCTGTGTTTTTTTCCCCCACCTTCCTTAAAGGAGAATTCCATACTAAAAGGCTTTCTTACCTTTCTTTGTAGTTGTTACGTCCCCATCAAAGAGGTCCAGGTGTTATTTTGTGCAAAAGCTCCTTATTGGCTATTTCCCCTACCATAAGCCCTAAATGAATTGCATTGAATTGAATGGGATGTATGGGGTGTATGCTAATTCGCTTATTTCCATCGCTCAAAATTATAATTTTTTGTATATATCCTCTCTTCATAATGCAAATAATAACCCAAGCGGCACACTTTACTACTTATTTTGATGGAAATAAGCGAATTAGCACAACACCCCATACATCCCATTCAATTCAATGCAATTCATTTAGGGCTTATGGTAGGGGAAATAGCCAATAAGGAGCTTTTGCACAAAATAACACCTGGACCTCTTTGATGGGGACGTAACAACTACAAAGAAAGGTAAGAAAGCCTTTTAGTATGGAATTCTCCTTTAACGAAACCTATTGGAGAAGAGTAGGCGTATACTCTTAACATTCAATTTGGCATCCCTATTTTGGGTCAGCGAAAATGTCCCAAAGTTAAATGAAATGTGAAAATGCGGGGTGCGCATGCTTATCCGACACACCAACGGACCGACATGCGGATAACCGCGGTCGGACATGCGCTGCTCCCGTGCTTGAGGTTAGGTTAGGGTTTGAGGTAGGCTGTCTGTCTAATGACAGTCGGACCAATACGTATGTCTAAACTACAGCCTGTACCCGAAAATACCAGATCTACAGGCTCACAACCGTTGTGCTCTTGTACTGTAGGTCAGCTATTTTCGCCACGAGAGACCATAGGGCTCAAGTTGCAAACTACATGAACCCTAGCATCCCTAATATCTGGCAAACATCCAGTGGAAATTGCTGTTCTGCAAGCTCGCAATACTTGTGGATCGACTATTTTCAGCTTTTTTCAGACGTTCAAGCTAGGAAGGGTATGACCTGGTCAGCCTGCAATGACATGCACAAGATCTGGTCATCCCAGCTTAGTATGTTAAAAGTAAAAATATTTAGGACGACCGTTGAGACGATTCTACTATATGGCTCCGAGACATGGACACTTTCAAAGAAACTAGAGAAACGGTTGGATGGCACTTACACCCGCCTTCTAATGAAAGCGCAGAATCTTTCTTGGAAGAGGCACCCATCGACTAATCTAATATACGGCAACCTTCCCTGTGTTTCCCCGTGAGTCCTGCCTCAAAGCAGACCAGAGGTAGAAAACTGTCGTCCCCTGATGTCATCGCTAGGGACACGGGCATCAGTAAGCAGGAACTGGGGATGGCAATGAAGGACCGGGAAGTCTGGCGTGTTATTGTGTAATTGCAGAAGAGGGGAGGGGGGGGGAAGCAGGCCAGGTATAGACTATATATAGGCTTCACATGGTTAAACAAAGGGTTTGCACACTGCATAACGCACAGCCCCCTGAAGCTCCATATATCAGGACAGATGCACGTCTGTGGTCGTAATGTTCCGTAAAACGCATGAGTGTGCTTCCCCTGCACACTTCTGGAGACGAGGGGGCCTCTTTTTACTCAACTCGTCAAACAAACAATGGCTTTCCGCCACCACACTGGGAAAAAAAGAAATTTGACACTTTCCACAACTGTGTGTGCTCAAGCAGTGCTTCGTGGAGCAGTTTATTAAATTAAATTACTTTAACTCTCTTGGCATCTTCGTGCTCTAGCATGTTAGTTCAGGGCTAGGCATTGAGTGACTCCTTTTGAAGTCAGTGATTTGTGACGCGCTTGTTACCGTCTGAAGTATCAGGATCAGTCCAGGATTTTGGAGCCCGACGGAAAGATGCTCCGCCTGCCATTGTGCTATTGGATTATGATGGCTCTAATTAGCGTGGCAAAATGTTTAGTTTATTTTTTTTGCTTTTGATCAAACGGGTCCTTTTGAGTTATGACAGCCAATGTTGTGTTTTTCTTGGTCCTTTCCTGAAATATAATTGAATGTTTTATTGTGTAGCTAAATGTAAACTAAATAAAACTGGCTCTGCAACACTGGACTTTATTTTGACAAGCTCTCAGGATTAGACTTGTTGTATCTTGATAGCTAAATTAAATGATTCAGCTTGAGAACCTCTGGTTTTGTGTGTGTGTGTGTGTGTGTGTGTGTGTGTGTGGTGTGTGTGTGTGTGTGTGTGTGTGTGTGTGTGTGTGTGTGTGTGTGTGTGTGTGTGTGTGTGTGTGTGTGTGTGTGTGTGTGTGTGTGTGTGTGTGTGTGTGTGTGTGTGTGTGTGTGTGTGTGTGTGTCTTGTGTGAGCCTATGATTCAGACTCCAGAAGTGAACAAACAAACATATGATGTTTCAAGGTTTGATGAATGATACTATCACCCCCCTTCTTTGGTGATGGGAAAATGTGTTATCATTCATTTCCCACCAAAACGTGGTGTGTTACTTGTTTTCAAATCAACTCCAGAGCTACTTTCTTTCCAGTAGTTGGTTTCTGCAAAGACATTGAAACTCTGCACTCTGTCTCTCCTCTCTCTCTCTCGCTCTTTGTCTCCACCAGCCGAAGGCTAGGGGAGAGCATGTTTTGCACTCCGTCCGTCCGTCCGTCCGTCCGTCCGTGTGTCCGTGTGTCCGTCCGTGAGCAGCTAATCTCGGCCACCGTTAACCCGGTCGATGCCAATTTTGCACACACACTCCCTGGATGCCAACCATGAACCTCTGCCCCAAACTTTCCAGAACGGCCTGTGATAGCGCCACCAGGAGGCCGCTTTGTGCAAAACAAGTTTTTGCACAGTACACCTACAGATTTTGTCCAAACATCACGCAAATTGGTACACAGTCTCTCTACAGCCATTCAACCAAACCGGTCTTTCAGATTTCTCAGACTCCATCCTGATTGGTTAAGATTGGCTTCCAAAGTTCACAGGAGTGACTTTCCAGAACGGCCTGTTATAGCGCCACCAGGAGGCCGCTTTGTGCAAAACAAGTTTTTTCACAGTACACCTACAGATTTTGTCCAAACATCACGCAAATTGGTACACAGTCTCTCTAGAGCCATTCAACCAAACCGGTCTTTCAGATTTCTCAGACTCCATCCTGATTGGTTAAGATTGGCTTCCAAAGTTCACAGGAGTGCTCAGTTTCAAACAAAATGCTGCAAATCATGAACACATCGCGTGATTTCCGTGAAATTGTGCACCCACATTCCCACTAGGCCGAGGACAAAATGCCACATGAACAATTTCAACTCAGCCTCAAGGTGGCGCTATAACTGGCCCAAAAGTGTTTTTACCTCTAACTGCACGGATCTGTGGATAACTTTGTATGCCAACTCCCTAGAGGCCAAGGAAAAACCTTTGCCTGGAATTTTTCACATCTGCTCTTTATAGCGCCACCAGGAGGCCGACATATGTAAAACACATTTTCTATTATTACTCCTTCACATTTTATCCAAATTTCACGCAAATCGGTACACATGATCTCCATAGTCATGTGATCAAGACAGGTTTGTTTGATTTCTCATATTCCATCCTGATTGGCCACGATTGCCTCCTACAGTTTTCAGGAGTAGCCCGCTTTGTACAAATCGCCACAACTCCTCAACGCAGCGATTGCGATGAAACTGTGCACGCATATTCCCACTAGGCTGAGGAAGAATCCTGGTGGAGACCTGTGCCGATTGGCACTTTATCTAGTTCTCTCTCTCTCTCTCTCTCTCTCTCTCACTCTCTCACTCTCTCACTCACACTCACTCTCTCTCTCTCTCTCTCTCTCTCTCTCTCTCTCTCTCTCTCTCTCTCTCTCTCTCACTCACTCACTCACTCACACTCACACATATGTCCATATGGTTTTCTCTGGGTTTGACCAGGGGCACCAATGGCTGAAGCATGTGTCAAAGGTCAGGGCCGGGTCAGGCTCCCCCATCTCGAGTTAAACAGACACACTGTGTGTGTGACTGATGTCTCCAGAGGAGCTGTTATGTCCTCCTACCCGCGAGTGTGTCATTATGCCTGTCATCACTGAATCATCTGCCTGTCAGTGTCAGGAGGATAGCACAACCAATATGAACTGTGCACCGAGGTGTGGATAAAACCCTGCTATACCTTGACTGCTAGTGGGGCCAGTATCAATAGCTTGTCACTGGATGGTTAGATATACATTCACATCATGCATTCTTGTCATGTTCGTGAAGTCAGCCAAGTGTGACTGTCTCTCTTTTTGTGTGTCTGTCTGTCTGTCTGTCTGTCTGTCACTCCGATGCTGTCTTGTCCATGTCTAGAGTCAAACAGACGCCATCAAACCCCCAGTGTCCTTCGTTGACCCAGTGTCCCCCCCTTTATTCACTTTAGATAACATTTCTCTGCTTTGCTTGTTGCCTCCCAAACATCACTGCCTCCTTGACTTGACGCCAAACACAGGACGGGAACGATAAATAATCCACCAGGTTTCCTGGCAACGGAGACGTATAGCGCGACGCATGGCAGACCCGCTGACAGACCTCCTCAGCGGCATCCCAGACACCAGATATCTGTGATAATCTGCTGGAGCCAGCCAGCATGCTGCAGCAAGGCCCCTCCGCTGGATGACTGACCCGTGTCATGTCTTCAGTTTGCGTCCACCGATGTGCTATGGTGCTCTGCCAACCTGCTGCGCGTAAATCCTTCAGGGCCCGCTTCCAACGATGACGGGGCTGTTTGGCTGAGAAGCCGGTGAATGGGGAGTTCACGGACAGGGTTGCCATGTCCGCTTATTATAAGGGACTTTGGGGCTTGTTTTTATGTAAAGTTGCTTGAAAATATTGGTGGTTGTGTTTTTTCTTTTTCTTTATTGGGTTTGTTTCCATGTTTAAATGAGAAGAAACTTTTTTTGAAAATGGCAGATCTACAAGCTTGTGGATCGGCTTTGTTCACATACTGTATCGGATGCATATAGGTTTAAAGTGCTCATGTGGCCTATAATGGTCGCTTTCTTTTGGGTTTGTTTTCATAGACTTCTTATTGCTTGCTTATTTCTTTTGCAAACTCTGGCAACATTGAACCACCTAAGGTGGCTCCTTTTGAAGAAGCAGCGACTCTACTCAAGTCTCTCTCGTGTGACTGAAATTCTCACCCTATCTCTAAGGGAGATGCCATAGCCACCCGTCAAAGAAGACTGTGAATGTGTGGCTCCAGGCGGCCCCGTAAAGAGCGCTATTCTCCCGTCACATTCTACATTCTACTACTCACTCAAGGCCCAGCTTACCAGGTATTTTACAATGGCTGGGGGGTAGAAGACCCTCCGATGTGCGTCGGGTCTGCCTACGCCCCCAGCCATTGTAAAATACCCGATAACCTGAGACCTCTCGTGGCTTATTGCTTAAATTTACCATTTACGATTTTACGACCATAGGTGAGAGTAGGTACAAATATTGCTTGGTAGACCGAGAGCTTTGCCTTCTGACTCAACTCTCTTTTCGTCACAAAAGGTTTAAACACATTTTGCTATACAGAATAAGCATGAACTGAACGTATAATAAATCGATCTACAAGCTTACAATGCGTCATAATGCGTAGATCGGCTATTTTGGATTTTTCCTTCAAAATCTTGAAAGTGTTCTTCTCTTCTGGAGAAAAATAAATATTTTCAGATGCCAAATATACATTACATGTATCTATTTGGGGGTCCTTGGCACGAACATTTGAGAACTACTACCAAATTTCCACCAGAGAGTCAAAGTCAAATAATAAGCCAAAATATAGGCCTGACCAATATATCGGTCTGGCTCTGTGTTGCTGAGCAGATGTCAGGGTCAGGCCGTTCCATGTCTCTTGGCTGCTGTGTGAAAAGGCGATTAAGTGGGTGTCACCGCTTTATGACTGCATCACACAAAGACAGCGGTAAATAACTTGCGTGTGTGTCAAGGAGTCTGTATAATATACTGCAGGGGTGGTTTTCTGTGCATCTCCACCCCGTGTCTGTTCGCTGCTGAAATGCATCCTGATCCCGAAGCGCAGCTCCGCGAGGAATTCAGTGGCACCCTCTCGCAGTCTCTTGTCGCTCGTTTGTTAACTACATTATTTTAGCGCTGTGGTTCTCGAACTATTTTCGTGTCAAGGGCCGTCAAGTTGATATGTGCTGTAAGTGGGCGAGGGCCTCCATTTGAAAAGATTTGTTAGCTACTGCGACCACCATGAGAGAAGTTCTGTTGTTGGATTAGAATTAGTACAGAATTCTATAACTGTCGATCTGATCTGAATAGTCATGATCTAAATGTGATGCATCAACAGCTTATAGATCTTTTTCTTTTTATGTGCTTAAGAGGTGAAACTTTGTAATTTTGCTGGGGAACTACTAGAACCCCCACCACCACTAAGGAACACCCTGGGGGTCCCCGCCCGCCCGGCCCGCACTTTGAGAACCAGTTCTGTAGTGAGTATGCAGGCAGATAAGTACTATCCTGTTTGACAGTTGGTGTCATACTGTACTGTATGTCAGAGCCAGCAGTTGAGTGACATTTGAACGTTGGAAGCTGTAATGACCAGTTAGAGTTGCTCATATGGAGCTGAGGAGGCTGTTATTATGTTTCAACCAATCACTAGAGAGTACCCATTTTATATAGCGCTTCGGGATCAGGATGCAATTCTAACTCCAAAGAGTGTAAAATAGTAAAACGTCCATTTTGGAGTTCTATTAGCACTAAGGATTATTACTGTGCAACATTGCAGGTGGTTGGGATAAAGCCAGATGGACTGTAACATCAAACCACCCAGCAAGCATTCATTTGACACAAACTGTATAATAAAGAAAAGGTCAACGTTGAACAGCCCCGTATCTGGTTGTAGGTTGATGGCTTGTGGAGGTCGTATACCTCGTTCACTGCACAGAGAAGGTCTGGGGTTTCCCATCGGGAGGGGGCAAGTTCGAATAAAAACAAAAGAATAGAGAAAAGGGAACGGGGCAAAAAAAAAAGCAGTTTATTGTAACGATAAAGATTGTTGTTCTGAATGATGCTGTGATCCTGTACAGTACTTTTACACAACACTAAGGTTCTGTACATCATCAGTCTTTTATTTGCTTCCCCTAGAGCAGGGATGTTTAATGTTTTTAAAGGTCAAGGACCCCTTAGCTGAGAGAGATGAAGCAGTCAGGGACCCCCCACTACACATTGGAGTCACGTCAATGTGTATTTTCACTTTCAGACATGTACTGTAACTACTTAAACCCTCAATACTTGGTAAACCGTACCTTTTTGTTGCTCCTTATACCAAGCTCAGGTAGTAGTTTTAGATATATAGGCCTGCCCTACAGTTTAGGCGTTAGATGTCAGGGCAATCTCCCTATGCGTTTATGAGACATGCTGCCATACTTGGTATTATTTTTGCCTGAGGGTGGACCAAGAGGATGGATCAGGGTTAGGGTCACCTGTAGGCTTCAGGACAATCTGTTTGATTGATATTTGATATGACATTTTTACTGTTTGAAATATACCAATTCATGTACATACTGTGAAAAAAAAAAGGTCAAACGAAAGCACACATCAATACAAAAACTGCTACTTTGAAGACGAAACCATGAAAAGCACTAAGACTTGTTTACCATACATCAGGGTCCTCCATTTTCAATTCATCAGAACATTTAAATACGTACAAATAAAACAAATACACTAAAAATGAAAAACAGGAAATCATCATATAAAGAAAGTTAAACAAATTTGAAAACATGTACAGTATGTGAAAGAAAAGGGGCCAGTTCTCTACATAATTGCAACCGTCCTTAGGTGCTCTTTGAGAGCGGTTTAGTTAAGGGATTCACATAATGGCTGTTGGTAGGGCCAAGTGCAATTTTAGTGGATTAGGAGCGAAATTATTTTAATCCCTTGTATCCCTCGAATCTGGTTTGCATGTGGTTTGTTGAACTCCCTCTGGTGTTGTGACTGTTATGTCTATTACCGCTCCATGGACTACGTTGACATTAAGGAAGTATTTTGACAGGTAAATGGGTCATCTTGGTGGTGTAGCGAATCTTGAAGACCAGGCCATTGCGAGATGCTTTATTTTTTCATTACAATTTTGAAAAATGAGTTGTGATGCAGAGAAATGGGAAGGAAACACAAACGTGCTCTGAAAATGCCATGAACACCAGATCCAGGTGGGGAACCACTGCTTTAGATGTCGATATATCTTGTGTCATTGAAACCGTGGGCCAAATTGTGGCACTATTTGAGCCTGGAATCACCAAAACCATCCCATGGGAAGCATGATGGTGCCCTCCAAAAATCCCATGGTTTCCAGATATCCATGTTCGGGAGCAGAGTGTCAGACAAACAAACGGGGAGGAGGAGCAGGCGGTTTGGAGTGAGGGATGTATGGTTTTCTGCTTGTCCCCCAGCAACCCTACAGTACATGCTGTCGACGTCAACGCCTTCGGGCCAGACGTGTGAAAACGTATCATTTGCTGCTGTCTCAGACTGTAATTTAGCACGGCCGGGGTATCTATGCTGAGATAAATCATGCCCGGTAAGTGCACGGATGATGGGGGAGTTGTCATAAGAATGCTTCATCAGCGACTTAACCTTACCCCACCACTGGCAGCCCCCCCCCCCCCCCCCCCACACACACACACACACACACACACACAGCGCCATCCAGCTCCCTCTACTCACACCATGACACTCCTCCCCCTGGACAAAGAGAAGAAGAGGATTACTCTCTTAGCGCAGACAGTGAAGGTATCTGGAAGCCATTATAGTTAGTGAGAAGGACTGAGACGTGATGGGAAGCATGAAACACACACTCACACGCACACACATACTGTGCAGGATCTGCCCTGCAGTCACAAAGCACCCGCGGGGGTCTGTTCACCCCGATTCAACCTCCCATTGCTCTCATTGGGTTATATGGCTGTTTGCATTAGCGCATGCCTCCCCTTCCCTCCACAGAGACTTGAAGTCAATGCTCCTCTGTCTGGTCTTTGATTCAGACCAAACAACTGGGGGGGGGAGGATGAAGGGCTCTCCATCAAGCCTTCGTCATGCTTAAATCAAGTCGACCGTGGAAAACACTTGGCGAATATTCTCCCTCTGCGTTTCTCTCGGCTGTGGTTGTTTTACGGAGCTCTGCATCGGGAGGTTACTGTATCCCTGCCTCTACGGGTGGAAAGTAACACATTTCTAGCACTCTCGATACTGTCACTGAGTTGCTTTCAAGCGGCGTGACTCTGCAGGAGGCTACAGTTTAGGCATTTAGCAGACGCTCTTAATCCAGAGCGACTTACATTTAAGCAAGAACAAAAGCATGGGAATACATCACATAAAAGCATTTATCAATATCATGAAACATGCGTAAGCTAAGAAAGTAACAGTGGAATATCTATATAATGAAACTATACATACACTATACATATAAACTATACATATTTACTACTATGCTATACATATGTACTATGGCGTGCTATAACTATATACAATACAATTATAGTGCCGTCTACATAACATGCTATAAGTCTGTGTCAAATGCTATCTAAGCCAACAGAAATGCTATCTAAGGGGTTAGGGTAAGTGCTATGGGCCATGATGGAGTCTGAAAAGGTGGGTTTTCAGGCTACGGCGGAAGATTGGGAGTGATGCTGCAGTTCTGACTGCAATATGAAGTGCATTCCACAGTTTTGGAGCCAGAAGGGAGAAGAGTTTGGGACGTGTGGAACGTTGTCCCGGCGTTTTTAGTGAGGGTACTTCCAGTTTCCCTGCGTTGGCTGATCTGAGTGCGCGGGAGGGTTTGTAGGGTTCAATCATACTTGTAAGATATGGGGGAGCCATACCTTTGGTTGCTTTGAATGCCAGCATCAGAGTTTTGTATTCTGTGCGGGCAGCGACCGGGAGCCAGTGGAGGGAGCGGAGCAGGGGGGAGACATGTGAGAATTTTGGCTGGTTGAAGACCAAGCGAGCTGCTGCATTTTGGATCAGCTGGAGAGGCTTAAGTGCACATGCTGGTAGGCCATCTATAAGGGTTGGACTGAGTAGTGTGAACGTCCGTCTGTCCGTGTGTTTGACCGGAGCTCGTCATGCAAACCGCTGGGCTGATCGGCACCACATTTGAAGTGTATGCTGCCAGTAGGCCATAGAAGTACCTCTGGT
The DNA here is from genome assembly GCF_964188405.1 of Protomyctophum parallelum. Lineage (NCBI taxonomy): Eukaryota > Metazoa > Chordata > Actinopteri > Myctophiformes > Myctophidae > Protomyctophum > Protomyctophum parallelum. The sequence continues at coordinate 20,974,421 of NC_139713.1, forward strand.
ACCTATTTGGAACATGCGTGGGTCACATACGTTTTACATTTTATTGAAACTAGACTGGTGCCCGGCTGTAGAGCACCGAGTCGATAACGATGGAAGCTGAAGATCTATGACCCCCCCCCGGCTATGCAGTACCCATGTCGGAGTCCCTGTTCACCCATCTGGCTGTGTCCCCTTTATGCCCATATATGGAGATTTCTGTATCTGTCTCTCTGTGTCCCTTTATTCCTATAAATGGAGTTGTGTGTCAGGCATGTCCAAATATGAAGTGTTAACTTGTGATGTCAGAACAGTCCAGCTCCATATTTGGAGAGATCGGGGTGATCAGGTCCATGTGGCAGTTCACCCTGCCACTAACAGCACATCACACACATAACACTCCACTACAATACACCATGACACAATAGCCAGGGCCTTGTTCATTAGTTTGGTGAGTGCACACACTAACTGGTATTAACATTGTTCCTGTGCTGTTTTCCAAATGTATTGTTATTTCTTTCTTTATTATTTACTGTTGTATGTATCAAGGGTATGACTTTTGTTTCTTGTTTTACCACAGTATATTCCCTGACTTCTGGGCAGAGGCAAAGCACCAGAGGAGTGGCTCAGGCGGCCTTATATGGAGGGGGAGATCATGAGTGGACCATACCATCTGTGGGTGTTTAAAGAGAGTTTAAAGAGTGTTTATTATATGAATACTTGTTTGAGTAATATGGTCAATAGACCAGGTGTTAGGACCAAGGTGTTTATATATATATATATATATATATTGTACCTGTATATTATGGGAATTATATTGTCTTTGGACATGGGCTAAACTGGATTGTAACTTAAGTTTCAGACAGGGATGGTTTGGTCTAGTGGGAGGGGCCTGGCCTTTATAAGCAGGAAACCTGCCACTGCCCAGGAGTCATTGTAGGGCTGTACCTGGAGCTGAGAGGACCTGTAGCCAACCTGGCCAGTTTATGTGTACAGTATTGTTTTGACGGGAACCACCTCCATGTTTTTCTCTGGACACAATTAAGGTGAATAAAAGCAAGTGATTGCATCAAGTGACTTTGTCAATACTTTGAGTATTCCAACCAAGTGGAAAATGTTTGTAGTAACCTTTTCAGTATTTTGAGTATATTTTTGAGTATTTTTGAGTAACTTTTTCAAGTATTTTTGAGTACCCTGGGGATTTCTTTGCCTTTTTGAGGACTAATTCAAGTGCCTATGGCACATTCTACCCGCACTCAGTACAGAGTGTGACAGTCCAGATCCCAGGAAGAGGCTTTTGTGCTGGTTCTGTACAACGGTGTATCCGACCGAATCGACACCGGGCACTGCACTCCCTGTGGTGGTGTGGAATGCGTGTTTCAAATTTGAAGTCTTGGGGCGAACGGTTCTGGAGTTACGTGGATTACAGATGTACGTACAGATACTTGGTGCATAGATAGATATTTAAAATAGTCTCCGTCGGGTGTCCAACTGTTACTTTTCAGGATTCAAGTTCTAAATTTGCCTTTCCTCTTTGGATACTGTGGGGGGGGGGGGGGGCTTAATATAATGAGTCAAGGATGTGAGAGTAGCTGGGGCAAATAATTTTATTTGCATAAACTGGCTAAATAGTGCCACTTGCCAAATCAGGGCAATGTGTGGTAAGTACTGAGTGGTGACTTGGAATAAAACCTTTAGAAACCCGTTTGAGGGACATAATCAATATATTAAAAATATTTTTTAAAGCATTATGGTGTTCCCCGTGTTCCTCAAGAAGAGGAACTGTGGTCTTTCACGGCTCTGTCTGAATCCAAATCCAGAGGGCTCCTGAGGTCCTGTGGCTTCAGGGCAGAACGGCCAAAGGCCTGGAACTGATTGATTCACTGTCTGGAACCAGGAGGGATTCCCTCACTTCCGCTTATCCATTCTTCTTCATTTCAGCTTCCAGCTCTTTGTTCGGCGGCAGGCCGTTTTTCTGGAACGGCATTCGTTTGCTCTTGCGGGAGATGTTTCGTAGTCATCCGTGACATTGTGGTCGCCCCGCTGTGCCTAAAGGATATTGTATTAAGATGTTTACCTTCATCCTCAATCGAGTCTGGTTAGACCGGTTGTGATAAATGACTTGGATAAACTCTACCTCCCCCGTTGAGAATTGTGCAAGTTTGAGGTACCATATGTGTTGCATTTCTATTTTTGGGGGAGAGAGAGTGCATGGGAAGAATAAAGTTTAGCCTACTGTACTTTATTAGTACTTTTGTGTCCTTTTTGGAGGGGCGCTAGATACAGCTTTTGTCCCCACACATCTCATATTTGCCATTGACAATGAAAGGAGAAATTAAGTCAACTGTCCGCCAAATATGACGTAAATCTTTCCCCACACATCACATATTTGCCTTTGACAATGAAAGGAGAAATTAGGTCAAATGTCCACCAAATATGAGCGCCCCTTTTTTTGCCAAATTCCCGCTCCCCCTTCTTTTATAACCAATATAGTTGTTATGCCGCAATTAATTCCCAAATTCTCCACTCACTTGTTTGTAGTCTACTGCAGGTTAACCTCCTAGTAAGGAGCCTAGTGAGGGGCCTCAGCAGGAGGACGTACTGTAGCGCGTGTGGAGGAACACCATAGTTACTCCATCCCAGTTATGTGCACCCCGTTACCAGCCTGTAGGGTGCAACTTCCCTGTGCTCTAATTAGGCTGGGAAGGTAGAAGACCCTCCACTGCTCGTCGGGTCTGCCTACGCCCCCAGCCATTGTAAAATACCCGGTAACCTGAGACCTCTCGTGGCTTATTGCTTTTCTAAAACAGTTACAAACATATAGCAATATTAACCTAATAAAACTATTGAATTCACAAAAGTAGCTACACTTTGCGCCACCAGAGCGAGCCACATCACTTCCTTGTTGTGCTCGGCAAGTAGGCTATGTGACTGGAGAATAGCGCTTTACGGGTCTGCCTGGAGCCACACATTCACAGTCATATGAGCTGGGCGCTTAGACACCCGCACGGCATGGGTTTGTAAGGCAATCAAGCGCTCCCCTTCCCCAGTACAGCTACAGAGATGCGGAATCAGCTGCGAATGATATAAAGTGATTGAAGGTGTGGGTTATCGGTGAAATTTACACCGGTCACGTGACGGTAACCAGCCAATCAGAATCAAGTATTGGGACTAACCGTTTTAGAATGCCAAGCCAGAGCTGACACGGAGGATTTATACTAGTGGATTTTAACCAGTGGTCCTCCAGGGGTTTCCAGAAGGTCCCCAGCTTAATGATGGAGAGTTGGTAACAAAATTTGATCCTGAATGTAAAATGAAACCAAATGGAGTCTGCGTGTCCATTTGGTTTCATTTTACGCAAGAGTTTAATTATTGTTATCTGCATATCCTACTATAAATGTGTTGTGTGTGTGTGTGTGTGTGTGTGTGTGTGTGTGTGTGTGTGTGTGTGTGTGCGCGCGCGTGCGTGTGTACGGTTGTAATGCACGTAACTCGAGAAACGTTTGCCTCACCGACTTCACATTCGACACACGCGTTCCACACCCCCACAGGGAGTGCAGGACGGTCGGTCGGACTCACATTTCTCCAGAAACTGCTCAGGCTCTGCCAGTGGGCCTAATCAGCCTATGTCCCCTTTACACTTTTCACAGTCAGTTTGCACCCTTCAGGCACACAGACAGGCAGACAGACAGATACACAGATCTCCATACAGTATGGGAACAAAAGGGTGTGTCCCTTTTGTTCCCATACTGACAGATAGTTAAAACGGGTGCTATGACAAGTTGACAACGGGTATTATTAGGTTCCCAAGTTGCATCGTTCTCAAGTAGGCCGGTGGCCGACCGGCACGTACAGGTCTAGTCTACTACGAATTGTTATTTTGATCAATGTATGCCAGGTTGTCTCTGCTATGGTACCGTCAATACAGCATGCAAATGTGGACAAAAAACTGAAAAGGTAAGATAAATGAAAAAAGCCCTGGTAAGGGGAGAACGGGGGGGAATTTAATTTGGCAGTGTATGAGTTTATAAACAAAGTTCGGCCTCTCTGTCTGTCTCTCTCATACACAATCTACACACGTACGCACGCACACATACACGCAGAGTCAAGCAAGCTTGGAGACACCTGTGTACACAAGCTACCCTGAGGCTGGTGTCCTGGGTAAAGTGTGCGCTACATTCAAGCTGTGCACATTTTTTAAGATTAAGACTTTTTTTTGTTGGTGCCCAGGGCTACGACCAGGCTTTGTGCCTCATCATCACGCGTTGACATGTTTCGTTTATTGTCCTTACTTATGCCGCGCTGTGTCAGTGTGATGTTGTGATAATGCATATACAGCTTTGCGTGCAGATGGTTTATGTGCAGACCATGTATGGGTGCATGTCTTGAGTGCCAGTTACCAAGGCATGAGGGGCACACACGGGGGAGGATGACAGTCGTGTGGGGGGTTTGTGGCCCCTGAGCTTGGTGCCTCTAAGTATACATGATGTGAAAATGCATTTCATTTTAACCTTCAACTTCTTGTTTGTGCTCAAATGACTGCATATACAGGTTTTGTAAGTAGCAATTAATTATCTAAAGATATTATACCTTAATTGTTGAATGTTTAAGCATGTTCTAATCATGTATACTTTACATTTTCAAAAACAATATATTTTTTAAACATTTTGGACAAAATAGCCAATTTTAAATGGAGGTGCTCAGATGTCCCTATAGTGCCAAACCTAGCCCATTACCCTCGGCCTGGCCGTACGTTAATCCTGGCCTGCTGTTGCACGACATGCCATACAGTACACTGGATGTTTATACTGTAGTGTTTATACAAGATGCATACAGCATATATTTAGCATGGTGCTGGAGAAGAGGGTGTGTGCTGTACCATACTGTAGGTGTGTCTGCTCTGAGTGGGAGCACAGCTTCTCCTTGGGCAGGTCCATAGAGAATGTGAATGCACTGGAAATACACACAGACCTCGTCTCCTGCAGTCATCATCATGCACTACCGTGCTGGGTGGCACTGGGTTCTTGGATACCTCTTGATGGATTTAGTTTGTTACCGTGTGGAGGGCCGACGGACACTCAGAAAGGTAGGGCCCGATGCAGTGTGCCGGGGTGCAGAAAGGTAGGGCCCGATGCAGTGTGCCGGGGTGCATTTCTTAAAGGTAGGGCCCGATGCAGTGTGCCGGGGTGCATTTCTTAAAGGTAGGGCCCGATGCAGTGTGCCGGGGTGCATTTCTTAAAGGTAGGGCCCGATGCAGTGTGCCGGGGTGCATTTCTTAAAGGTAGGGCCCGATGCAGTGTGCCGGGGTGCATTTCTTAAAGGTAGGGCCCGATGCAGTGTGCCGGGTGCATTTCTTAAAGGTAGGGCCCGATGCAGTGTGCCGGGGTGCATTTCTTAAAGGTAGGGCCCGATGCAGTGTGCCGGGGTGCATTTAGAAAGGTAGGGCCCGATGCAGTGTGCCGGGGTGCATTTCTTCTGATTGACATGAGTTAACCACAAGCTAATGCTATGCGTCACAACAGGGTGCTTTGTCAGAGTGTAGATGTCTCTACAAAAAAATTGCATTTTGGAACAATTTTTAAAACCCTTTCACCAGGTTGAGAAGAAGTGCTTGTTGGTGTCCAGACAAAATGACAATGACCAAATGCTCATTGATGGAGCATAGAAATTATATTAACACTGCTGATTTTGTTAAGACAATTCATTAACTTATGATTCATCCTTGTTTGTTGTTCATTGTTGTGTGTGTGTGTGTGTGTGTGTGTGTGTGTGTGTGTGTGTGTGTGTGTGTGTGTGTGTGTGTGTGTGTGTGGACATTTTGGCAGGTCTTTGTCCTCGATGTTAAACATGACAAGATCTAATTATTAGCATTCATTACACATGGTGAAATTATGCTTTAGTTTAGCCGCATTTTAATTGCAGTGGGCTGACAAAGTGTCGTGTTCAAGTGCACGTTTAACGCATGTGTGTGTGATTAACACAGTCATGAGTAATGCCTGTGGTTTTGAGGTTTTCACATCAGAGAGGCTCAGAGTCAGAGGGGTTGTGTGTTTACAGTTGGCCACATATCTTACACTAACATAATTGCAGCTTAAAGCAAAGAAAGGTTTGTAATCCTAACCTACTACTATACTGTACATGTATTGGAAGGGTCTTTTTAGAGGAACTGATTTATATTTATCACTCTTTTCTTGCAGAATCAATGTGTGGTCCATGGTGCTTTTCCATTATTTGTCTTTTTATTTTGTTACAATTTTATTGAATCCATTCATCCATTTTATTATCACTTTTACAGACAAACTGTTATGTTATTGTTTTTTTGACGAGGGATGCAAAAAAAGTGCATGCCTGCTGTGCCGTACCACAGTGGTTCTGAAACATTTTAATTTTAAGAAACCCCATAACTCAGAGAATGTATTAATGGAACCAAAATGTATAAACCCATAACGGCCGAGCTACACCAAGATTTTCAAAGTGCACATGCGAGTACAGTATATGAACAAACGCACATGCGTACTTTTAGATCAGTCCTATTTTAAAGTTGCGTATGCAGGGCTCGCGTATCCGCATGTTACGCGCCACGCGCACTTGGTGTAGCTTGGCTGTAAGGGTCCATTTGGTTGGATTTGTACACAAGAGTTCCAGACCTGTATTTGTCCATTTTGGGTCCCTGGATCACACTTTAAGAACCACTGCCGCAGGAAAACAGTGGCTGAACACAGGCATCACGTTTAGATTATTGTCTCTGTCGGGTGGAAAACTGTTACTTTCCAAGATTCAAATTCAAAATTCAGTAGCAGATCCACAAGCTCAAATGACATCGCTTTGAGCCGCGTTTTGAGCATTCATGTGAATCTGCTACTTCTGATACTTTTGTGCTGTAGCATGATCAAGTAGAGGGTTCATTTATGGAAAGTCCCCCGAAAGCAACGCCATGCTTCTAGGTGTGAATGTCCCCTCAGGCAAGCTGCTGATTACAATGATCCTCATGTCTGTCTCCTGCGTCTAAGCTGCGCTTCCAGTGTTTGCCCCGTCTTGTCCATTCAATACCTTTATTTAGTTTGACAGCCCTCTTATGATTATTATTATTTAAAGGCCTGCTGGCCTATTGTAGGCTCTAATGCAGCCTCTAATGCAGCGGTCAAATCCCAATCCCGACAAACTTCGGAAAGTACGTGTCACTCCCCATCTCTCTCTCGCCGTTTCTATCTATCTCCACTGTGCAATATCAACGAGGGCAAAAAAAAAAACTCTCAATATACACTTCTGCAATATGCTCTCAATGATGCTGGGTTTTAGTTTTTTCTACTGCTTCTTTTTCAATACCCTGCCACTTAGACGTCTGCATAGCTCTGTCCTTGTGTTCTGTCTGTCTGTCTGTCTGTCTGTTTGTGTCTGTCTTCCAAATATCGTATCGAAGTTTGAAATCCATTATTGTGACAATACTAGTGTGTATATATAGCACATTATTTAGCTGACTCAACATTATCACACTTTATTAATTTCCACGGTGCATTGCTCCACAATTCATAACATACCATATACGGCATATACGGCAAGAGATACAGCGATACATGCGTTCAAGCAGAGATGCAGAGAGACATGCGTTCAAGCAGAGATACAGTCAGAGACATGCGTTCAAACAGAGATACAGAGAGACATGCGTTCAAGCAGAGATACAGAGACATGCGTTCAAACAGAGATACAGAGAGACATGCGTTCAAGCAGAGATACAGAGACATGCGTTCAAACAGAGATACAGAGAGACATGCGTTCAAGCAGAGATACAGAGAGACATGTGTTCAAGCAGAGATACAGAGAGACATGTGTTCAAGCAGAGATACAGAGAGACATGCGTTCAAGCAGAGATACAGAGAGACATGTGTTCAAGCAGAGATACAGAGAGACATGCATTCAGACAGAGATACAGAGAGACATGTGTTCAAGCAGAGATACAGAGAGACCTGCATTCAGACAGAGATACAGAGAGACCTGCGTTCAAGCAGAGATACAGAGACATGTGTTCAAACAGAGATACAGAGAGACATGCGTTCAAGCAGAGATACAGAGAGACATGCGTTCAAGCAGAGATACAGAGAGACATGCGTTCAAGCAGAGATACAGAGAGACATGCGTTCTGGCAGAGATACAGAGAGACCTGCATTCAGACAGACATACATACTCTACATAGAAACAGGGTTCAATTTGCTGGGGGGCATCATGCCCCTAGCCTTTGATATCTCAAAGTTAAACTTACTTTAACTTTGAGATAGTTTAACTTAAAGTTTAACTTAAAGTTAAACTACAGTATCTGATCCAAAACGTTTGCATCATGACTTGTGACGAACCTGCACGCTCTGTATCATTATGAAGAAGTATACACTACAGGTCTGAACCACCCTCTAGAGTTGGCTCTGTACTTGGACCACTTGTCCACACCAAATCTATTTTGCCCAAAAATAGCAGGTCTACCAGGCTAGCTCAATGCGTTGCGCTGAATTATACAAACTGATGCCTGCATACAGTACTCTTAATTAGCCAAAGTAAAAACACACACACACAGTGTAAGTACAGTTCATATGAAGCATAGATTGGCGTCAGCAGGGCTCTGTCCCTATTCATTCCCTGTAACATTACCATTTTAGTTAAGTTATAAGCCAAATATAATTACGGGGAATGTATAAGACCCCCATGCAGGGGGATCTAGAAACGGAGCCTACAGGTGGATGCTGGGGAGGGCGGGAGGCGGTGGGATTTGCAAAAACTTCATGAGCAGCATGTTAGCAGCAAGCGAGGCAGGGAGACAGCAGTGGCGCACGTCCGCACAGCAGGAGAGAAGCCAGGAATGAGTAGGTATAGGCAGAGAGTTTAAATAGCTGCTCAGATCAGTTAAAGAGTGCATGAGACTAGTCACCTGATCGGGTAGGCGCGCTCACGAGTTGTATGCCTGAACTAGCTACGCAGGCTTCGCATTGTTAGTGCCTGCGTTTCAGCCTGCTTCTGCACTGGCCTCTTCTGGATAGACGTCTATCTATATATATATATGGCCACAGACACCCCTTTGAAAATGTTTTGTGCCAGGGACCACCAGAAGTGAAGATTTATGTAAAAAAAAAAAAAAGGGTTTTTGATATTTTTCAAAAAGTTTCTGAAATAGAATTGTCGGGAGCCACGGGTTAGTTTTAACCGGCAGCACATGTCGGGAGCAACAGTGTTGTCTAATGCCTGTTGGACTGTGAGTATGTCCAACAAACATGTGTACCCTGCCTCCAACACCGTTTTGTAATTAATACTGTGCTTGATTGACCAAAAATGTGTACATTATACACCAAGTATATATAGACTATGTGTAGCCCAGCCTTGCTTGGTATATGCTGCTTGCTATGCGTTTAAATCCAAGCCCTTTCTAACTTTGCACCGCTGAGATGGCGCTGTACTTACACTGGCATTCTTTCTGGTGGTGCATGTGTGTTATAGCCCTAAGCCCATATACAGCATGATGCTATAAAGAGGACAGCGCAATGAGAAAAAATTGGAAACACATGCCAATCCAATTAACTATGGCACTAATCTCTGAGGCACTCCTTGTCCCCACCCACAGCAGTCTTAATTGAGAGATTGTAGAAAAAGGCCAATAGACAATTGGAAAAGTCAAAAATCGGCTTCCTCACGTATTGGCAACATGCAACTTCATATGGATTTGTTTAACTCAGCCCAGTAGGGAGACAAATGGATGAGGAGGACAGACGGACGGACTGTCAGACAGACAGACAAAGAGGTTTCATTACAGAGGTTTTGTAATTGTTAATCTTGAAGATGAGATGAATGTATTCTATACATTTTAGGGCGAAGTTAGGCATGTGTCATAAAGTCGGCCTCCTTGTGGTGAGGAAGACAATTACTCCATTGCTTCTGGCTCCTGACTGACTGACCTGTTATGTGTGTGAGAGGGATGGCCGGACGGACGGACAAAAAGAAAGATGGTGAGATAGAAAGAGACAAAGGGTGCAATGTTACAGATACGATATATTTCCTTATTCTAGTATAGCATGCTACACTTGCTTTGTCAATGTAAACATATGTTTTCATTGCCAATAAAGTCCCATTGAATTCAGAGAGACGGAGAAAAAGATACGGCGAACCAGAGAGAGAGACAGACAGATGGACAGAGAGACCGAGACAGAGAGGGGAGGTGCAGATAAGTGCAGCCTCCTGGGCCACGTGCCAGGCTAGACTGGAGATAAGCCGCAGGGCCAGAGGAGATCCAGTGTCGTCTTATCAGCAAGGTCTGGTGCCCAGCTTCATGGACAGAGAAAGGGCCTTTGTTTCTGGAGCTGGAGGAGAACCCTTATTGGTCTCAGTTCATATCGCATCTTCATTGATCTTGGTCTGCCAGTACTACAGTATACAGTAAAATAAGGGGGGGGGGGTGCATTATGGGCTTTGCGTGTGTGCGTGGTCGAAATTGTGATACTGAAGGCATCCATACTAGGCCCCCTCCTGTTTTTTCTCTACACCAAATATTTTTGCCAGATAAAGACAATCTCTAAACTCACGTAGCTCAATGTACAGTAGTAGCATCATAGCATGTGAGTGAATTTTGCCTCATGACATTTCAAGTACACTAGGATGTGGTTAACACCATCGGGGCCCCATGACGTATAAATCACCGTCAAGTTCAAGTGCACATGTGCCCGAGACGGAGATTGATAATCTCCGTAGTGCTATGAAAACTGATCGCATCGCTCTACAGCCTAGAGGCGCTTGCTGACGATGGGCACATTATATGAATGGATTAAATAGGCCCAGGCCCTGAAGGTGTTAAAGAATGTCTTGATGCTGTCTTGAACACTTTATAATGCCAATTAGTGACGTGACAACTTCTATAACATCATGAACAGAATGTACATTCTTTCCACTATACCACCAAACTCACACAGTGGCGCTGTGGGGACATAAAAAGTGCGGGACATTAATTATTGGGGGGAGGTGTCATGACTCAGTGTATTAACCCGTCTGACACCTTGATCGAGTTGAGACTACTGCAGTTACACATTGACTATTGCGTAGCAAAATTGAAACGGTGCTAGACCATGGCTGATCGGGATAAAAATAAATAAATTGACCAGGCATCCCCCAATAGTGCAGGGACATTCAGACCCAAATGACCCCCCCCCCTCCGGCGCCTATGATTGCACACCTTTCCTAATATTTAGAAATTGCACACCTTTCCTAATATTTAGAAAGTGGTAATCAGCTCGTCACTTTCTTGTCCATTGGAATTTAGGGACTCGCGAGTCACATCCTGCTTCTGGTCTCCTAAAGCAGTGGTTCTCAAACCTTTTAATTTCAAGGACCCATTTGGGTCCATTTGGAACCCCCTCAAGGAACCCTGGCCTAAGGGACCCTGTACTGGACCCACGTGACACGTCTCAGTCTTCAGTAAGGAAGCTCAACCAAACCAAAATTAACTACAGTACATGTACTGTATCGGTGAGACTGCATGTGTGTGACTTTGCATTTTAGTAAGGGTGATGTTTTTTCATCTCTCTCTCACACTCTCTCTCACACACACACACACACACACACACAGTTAACCCCACCACAATTCCTCTCTCCAAAAACACAGAAACGCTCTGGACCACAATATTGTTTTGGGCCGGGGGGGGGGGGGGGGGCGGGGGGGGGACGTAGGGGCTTGAGAGTATCCTGGTTGAAAGAGCATAGCAGCTGTAAAGTTGTTTGATGGCCCTAATGGGCTGAAATAGAGACCAGTGAAGTGTAGCTGGGAGGCATGTGGAGTGCAGCCTGCTAGAAGAGGAGCACACGCGGTGTGTGTGTGTGTGTGCGTGCGTGCGTGCACGTGTGCGTGCGATGTAATATAGGCATAATGTCTAGCCGTGGGGAATGTTCAAGCTGTGGTTGTGTCTGTTTTTGTTTATAGATTGCCGTCTTTGTCACCTCTAAAGGCCACATACTGTAACTATTACTATTGATTTGAATGTCATGATTATTTATATTTATATAACAGACGTGCTTCAAAATTATGTTATTGGAGTACCATCAAAGTGTCTCTGAGCTGTGATTGGTGTAATGGCATCCGCTAAACTCTGATTGGTGTAGCAGCGTCAGCTGAGCTTTGTAGTTTGCTGCGATTGGTCTAGTAACGGGCGCAAATTTGTAGTAGTCCTTAAGTGGCAGACTATTGCAATGGACCTTTCGCTAAACCCCACCCTAAAAGCGATTGTCCAATGCCAATCCAAATAGTTTAGGAACCATTGCTATGTTGGCATATGGTTTGGCAAGCGTCTGTCACCTCATAGCTGTCAATTCTATTTTGCATGGCTGTGTTGTTGAACACATAAACAGCTTACACCAGGGGTTCTCAACTCGTGGGTCGCGACCCCTCGGGGGGGTCGCCAAATTATTTTGGGGGGTCCCCAAATATATAAAATAAAATAAAAGGTCTGCAACTGAATGGCTGGAAAGTGGAAATGAAGAGTTTACATATAGTACACATAGTACATGCATACTGTAGTTGCATACACCTTCCCTAATGATTATATCTGGTTTCAGTATTTATTTATGGTGTATTGTCTCTATTATTAAGGTTATTGTAGCAGTCAATTTATATTGGGGGTCGGGAGGGGGCGGGGGTCCCGAGACATTGCCAAAGCATTTCCGGGGTCCCCGGCCAAAAACGTTGAGAACCCCTGGCTTACACGACTCGCCCACCAAGGTGATGGCAATAATACCAGTAAGACACCTAGTCATCTGCCTAGTTGACAGCAGACTGCTGGGTGAGCACTGGCGCTTTGGCATGGGGGGTCAGATTAACATATGGAATGAATTCTGTACTGGCCATGTATGGAGTGTCTTGAGTGTACAGGGTTTGATGTGGTCAGATCAACATATGGAAAGTCAGAACAGGTCAGCTCCATATATGGAGATTTAAGGGTAGAGCGAGGTCGCGTGCACGCATCCGCCTAGCTGACAGCAGACTGCTGGGCGAGCACTGGCGCTTTGGCATGGGGGTCAGATCAACATATGGAATGTCTAAGGGTGGCAGCCAGGGCAGTGTCTTGAGTGTACAGGGTTTGATGAGGGCCCAGGTAGGGCCAGGCCTTAATTTTCGGGCCTGTTGAACTCTAGTTTTCGGCGGCTGGTATCAGTCAAAAGGGAGACATCGAAGAGGAAGGATGACCATATATGGTCATGCATGGGGTGACCAACCAACCAACCAACTGACTGACGGGAAATGCACGATTTCATTGTAAATGCGACTAATCACTGTAGTCTTACCATGCATTACATGAAAACTCCTGTCTGTCTGACTGATTGATTGAGTGGATACTTTTTTCCTCGTATTTCTAGTTTTAATGGAAATAATGTCATGCACATTTTTCCAGTGCATGGCCTACTGCAGGCCTTGTTGACTAGATTTAGAAAACATTTTGAAGATCCTGCTACTGACATGATCGATTATTTATATGGAGAAATCCCATCATTTAGCATGCATCTAGTATAGCGGCAGAGTGGAGTGGGTAGGGCATGTGGACAATTCAGAAATTTTACAAAACAGTCTTTGTTTTTAGTTTTTTAGTTTTTTTTTTTTTACTTTTATATGAATCATGCAGCATTATGTTATAGGTCTATAGCTTTAGCTCTTAGCTCAGAGCTAAAGCTTTTTTTAACCATTGTTTGGGTGACGTAAGTGGTTGTCACGAAACAGTGTTCGCAACAATACAACTTGTTTATGAAATGCTGTTTATGGTTCGCCTGTCCAATCATTTCGCCACAAGTCTGCCACAACAATGCAGACTGTGTAAATCAACACAATGTGTTGGGTGTCTTAACTCAAAAGTGTAAAACGGAGAAATCACAGTAATTAACTCTAATCCCCGACCATCCCTCCATTCAGTTCTTATACTCTGGTTTCTTCCTTTCAGCAGAATGTGTTCCTGCGGCGGGGGACCGCTCGAGGGGACGGGACGTTGCCCTCGGGGACCCGTCGCACCGGAGGAGGATCGGTGGGCCGCGGCGACGTGTTCGTGGTGGACGAGGACACCGACCTGCTGGACCCGACCCTCCACAGCGGCGGGGGGCACGTCCCGCCGATGTGGAAGCCCCCCCGGCAGGGAAACCAGGAGGATAAGACCGAGTCCTCCTCCAAACACCTGGAGGAGAACATCACCACGGACAAGTCCAAGGCCGAGTCAGGAGGAAGGGCTGTGCCCATGTTCCCCGGGAAACCGTCCGATGGCATCATCATCGATTTGGATTCGAGGTCCGCACCCAAAAAGCCCCCGGCGAGGCGTCCCGTTCCTCGCGTCCCCACGGACCCTGAGCACCCGGACGCTAACGAACTGGAAGAGGATGAACGGGTGAGGATATCGTCACGTGACTCTTATGTCCTCACCTCTGGTCGCCATGACGCGAATGGGGACAGGACGACGCAAAGCACCGACGGGCCTCATCGCGGAAACACGGTGACGGTTGTATCCAGGGAAGGAGACCTGGTCCTTGGCTCAGATGGAAATACATACCGGATCCAGACTGGACCCCCAGGACGAATGGGGCCCCCGGGGAAGGAAGTGAGTATAGTCATACACCCTTTGTGTTGTACAGTCCAGGGGTTCCCAAACTGTGGCGCGTGCACCCCTTGTGGTGCGCGAACGCCCTCTAGGGGGTGCGTGACATGAGAAGGGAAATGGCAGTTTTATGGTGTTATTTAGCACAAATGGAAAAATCTGGTAAACCACTGTTGTAAGGAGATGAATAGAGGAGATGAATAGAGGGTATACAGCAGCTGCATGTCTTTCAGTGCAGTGACATTCTGTGATTATTTGCCATAATCATATTAAAAATGTGTATAATTTCCCACCAAATGCAACGAGATTTAGGGTTGGGGGTGCATCAGCTAAGTCAGGAGGAGGTACTGTAACAGGGGGAGCACGGCCAAAAAGGTTTGGGGACCGCTGTAATGTACACTAATGTCCCTGTATGAGAATTTTGCTATTTGTACAGTTAGACAGTGTAAAATATATATATATATAAAATGACCTCTTCAGTTGATCATAATAGTAATAACTAGATAAAGTGACCCTCTGGGCACAGGTCTCCACCAGTGTGAAAAGGGTGCCATTTGCCTTTTCACATTTGCCTTGGATGGCAATTGGATTATTTGAGGCATTATGTTCCCAAAATGTGTTTTGCAAAAATTCACCTGTTGGTGGCACTATAACAGGCCAATGTGAAAAGGGTGGGATATATTCCTCAGCCTAGTAGGAATGTCTGTGAAAGATTTCACGTAAATTGCATGCTGCGTTCATGATTTGAGGCTTTTTGTTCAAAACGGGCCAATCCTGCAAACTTTGAAAGCCAATGTTAGCCAATTAGGATGAAATATGAAATATCGGACAGATCTGTCTTGAACACATGACTATAGAAATTGTGTGTAACGATTTGCGGGATTTTTGGACACACACACACACACACACACACACACACACACACACACACACACACACACACACACACACACACACACACACACACACACACACACACACACACACACACACACACACAGACGGACGGACTCACACACACACGGACGAAGTGCAAAACATACTCTCTCCCCATGCCTTCGGCCTGGTAGAGACAATAATAAAGTTGGCAATAGGAAATATACAGAATATGAACATGAAGTATATGATATTTACAATTTAGGCATTTAGCAGATGCTCTTAATCCAGAGCGATTTACAGTAAATAACATATATATTACAGTAAAATATATATAAAAATATTTCATCACTGGAAAGAATCACATGTCTAATATTTATTCTTGGTCAACTTAGCTGTTAAATTGTTTTCGAATGTTGGATGAGTTAGAAAAAGGACAAACAGTATGAACGAAGAAAAGTGAACAAAGTGAAAGAGACTACAAATGCTGGTCTCAATCAATTGCGGTATGAATGTAATTAACACAGTTCATGCTGTGCTCTGCAAGCATGTGTTGGTGGTGCACATGTCTTTGATGTAACGCTCGGAACAGACACTGACATAAGTGTCGACGCCGTTTGTCCCAGCATTAGTCACTATAGGACAATCATGACTTATCACTTCCAGACCTAAACGATTGGTGCAACAGAGCATCGTCCATTTATACCGTCCAATCAGAGTGGCGTTATACCTGCATCCAGGAGGCGTGGTCAATGCTGCTCAAACCCGCAGGGGAAGACGGAACAAGGCCCAGATTGCACATCTGGTACCGTCTGGACCAGTGCAGTGGAGTCGGGGAGCTATAAAACCCTGGGATCACTCACCACCATTACTGTGATGGATCCCGGCTGCAGGGAACATGAAGGAGGCATGCTATGAATCAGAGCTTGCACTGTAGTGTGGAGAACTGAAATAATTATCTGTCTCCGTCTGCTTCTTCTGCTGCTGTCAACCCTAGTGGATGATGCTTAATATGGGATACAGTAGGTGAGCAGAGGGCTGTCTAAAGTCTCTAGGAATGATGCAGAACAGAAAGCATTCCAGGAATTTTCATCTTTCAGTGGCATGCAAATCCTGTGTAGCATTTTACATACTATTGTATGCACTGCAGATAGTTATGTTAAGAAAAAGATATCATGAAATTGTGACAATGTCTCCCTCCTCGCTCAATCTCTCTCTCTCTCTCTCAAACACACACGCGCGCATGTGCGTATGTACATGCGTGTATGTGCATGCATGCACACACACACACAAAACGCAGTTTTGACAACAACATGCATAGCGACGTGGGTATCCTGCACGTGTTCTCACCGGTTGACATTTATGAGGTTTGTGTTTGCATGGCCATAACATCGTTCTCCTTTGGCTGGGGAAAAGCTTGTTATCTTTTATTGTCGACTAAACTTGTGAGGAGAATAAGTGAATAGTTTTGGCTTTCCACTGACAGCAGTCAGTCAATGAGGCCCACAGAAGCCTGCAAAGCTAGGGGGTGGTTTATGGGGGTCAGCTGCTCTGTTTTCAGGCAGACGGTTTTGGTCTTTAGAAAGGTGTGACCTTTTTAAGTGGGGGGCAAAAAAGGAAGTGCTTTATTGAATTATGGGTGTGTTACAGTGTTTGGTGGGTTCTTGGTCTTAGACGTTTGTTTTTTTGTCATTGCATTTATGATACACGTATTCTATTATTGGATTTATATTTTCAGCATTGCAGTTGCTTTTTTTTGTCCCATGTATTCCTACAAGTTGTCTAATGTCTATGTATTCACCATTTTTAATTTGTACTGCCTTTTACAGGGTTGTGTGGGTGACCCTGGCTGGACTGGGTTTAAAGGTGATAAGGTGAGCAGACCTTCGTAACAGTTTTCGATAGCTTTAGTGGTTTCTGTAGTTTATGACCAAACAGCATACAATAATGTGTTGGGTTAGTCCATTTGACCCTCTCTAGAGCTTGAATGAGCCACTGTAAAGTTTTTATTCTGAAACAAGAGTGTATGTATACCTTGTTTTACAACTCACCTTCACCTTTAGAGATTAATTTATTCACAGTCATAAACTCCTGTCCCTTACTCTTTTTAACTCTATGTGCATCTGTGTTTAGGCTGTAGTTTAGTGATATGTACATGAAATCAGTTCTTCGCTGATGAAGTTGAAACTTCAAAACGTCTGCTTGACAACACAGTAAATACTCAGTGTTGGAAGGTGACATCATATTTTGGTGTAAAAAAATATTAAAACATTAAAGCAATCGCAGTAACGGGGGTCTCCCTCTCTCTTTAGTAAACTGAAAATAAATCAGTTCGGCAAATCCTATCCAGTCAGTAGAGAGAACTTCCCGAAGATATATGACAATGATCCAGTTCCTATTTGCTAATTTCTTTATTTTATCACTTCCAATCTCACCTGTTTATTCTGTAAAAAACCGAATAAATGATCGCAAACGGCACACAACCGGGACATTCATTACATTGTATACATTTTCCCCGGTTTTCATTTCACTTTTATAGGCTACTATACATTTTATGAGTTCTTCCTCCTGAAAATGTGTATCCCTACAGTATATGAAAATGTATTTTCGTAGAGCTGGAAAGACGGGATGACCCCTTTTTAGTGAACAAACACTTAGTGAGGTTTACTGTGGGAATATTGAACTATTTAACACCAAATATTTATGTATTTGTGTCTCTGAGAGTGTTGTTTGTGAATGGTCGATCTGTTTACATTTCTCTCAAAATGAACACTCAGGGTTTGATTAGATTTTTATTAAGGATCCCCATTAGCTGGTGCCATAGCAACCAGCTAGTCTTCCTGGGGTCCACATAAGAATAAACATTACAGTAGACATACAATTACAAATACACATTTGTTAAAAGTTCGGATAACATACAAATAAAAATTGTGTATAAAAATAAAAAGTGAGAGCGTGAAAACAAAAAAACAACACAACACTGTATCAAATGGAATTTTAGATGCTTTTTTTTTTTTTTTTTTTAGATATTTTTTTGCGGCTTACGCCTTTTATTGATTTTTGAAGGGACAGACAGTAGGCTGACAGGAAACGGGAGAGAGATGGGGGGATGACATGCAGTAAAGGCCGTGTCGGGTCCGGGAGTCGAACCCTCGGCACACTGCGACTGGATTACCAGTCCGGTGCCCAGACCGTTACGCTACGGCCTGGGCCTTTTAGATGCTTTTTAAACGTTAATTTACTTTAAATGCAACAGAGGTTTTCACAGTGGAGTCATGTTGTCTGTGTGTGTACGACCTTTCCTCTTCACCTTGTGCAGGGCAAGACTGGGCCAGAGGGGCGTCCTGGACGAAGGGGTGAACAAGGGCCTCCAGGACTGCCAGGTTTACCTACACTCTACCTGTGGAAAAATACTGCAGAGGAGTGGGCTGCCTTCCAGGTAAGATGATAATCCTATACCGCAACACCCTTGCTAATGTAACTTAAGAATGGAGGTTTTTAGGTCCGGAGTTAAATTATAAGGATTTTACTTTGTAATTCGCTCACACACTTAATCTGCCCCAACTTGATTTTGCCATCCCATTTCAGTAAAAATCATGAGTTTTGAGCACCTAGTTTGAACCCTGTATGAACTAGTATGAACTCTGGATGTACGTACTTACAGCCTGAGCAGGGCCAGTTCTAGCTTGTATGGTGCGGCGGTGCCCTAGGCCAGGGGTTCCCAAAGTGTGGCACGTGAACGGAACGCCCTCTAGGGGGTGCGTGACATGAAAAGGGTAATGGCAGTTTTATGGTGTGATTTAGCACAAACAATCATGTTAAAAAAAATGTATCATTGTCGGCCAAATGCAACGAGACTTAGTGTTGGGGGGTGCATCAGCTAGGTCAGGAGGAGGTAACAGGGGGTGCACGGCCAAAAAGGTTTGGGGACCGCTGCCCTAGGCGAACCCCCCCATCTCTTTAGTGCCCAGCCTCCCATCTCTCTCTCTCTCACACACACACACACACACACACACTGTATTCTTTGATCTAGAATGATCGTTTAATACAGTTCACAACACCAATTCATGTATGATGGGTTTCCTAGTGATAATATTAGAATACAGCTGGATATTGTTGTATGTATTCTATTCCATACACAGCCATGTGCACCATGTGCACTTTTCATGGTGGGAATCGTCTCGGCAGCATTCTAAATGTTAGCGTGTGATGCCGCATCAATCACAATGCACCCGTTAATGTGTGTCCCCCACATATGTTAATGTGTGTGTCCCACATATGCGTTCATTCACTGAAGGAAGTTTACACGTGTCTAGTGACGCTATCTTCACTCCATTACATAGACTGCGTCGCATCCCAAAGAGAACAAATATACAAGCGTCGCAAATGGAATGTGTGCATACCTTGGGGATTTGTTTGTTTTGTCAAGCAAGCAACACCGTTGCACGATGGAGTAAAAATGACGCTGAACTTTACAGCAAACGCAAAGACGCAAAGACATACATTTTAATCGCGATCTTCGCGTCCAAAAATGATACGCAGTGTTTTTGCCTGGAGGGAGTGGAGGCGGGCCACCGTGACTCCGTGCAAGACACCTGACTTCTTGTTTTGAGGGCAAACATATTTTTCCAAGACAAATATCTCCCCCCCCCCCCCCCCCCCCCCACTGCTTCGGCTTCATCCTAGGGGAAACACTGACACTATGCGTTTAAGAGGTTAATATACAGACACTTGGATAAAGTTTCTGTCTGAAATGACATCTCAACCTCCAGACAAGATTGCAACATCTTATCTGTGCATCAGGTGTAACATTTGTACACAGGCGCCGCCAACCACCCTGGCTTTATGGGAATTCTTCCACTACGACGTGATAAAACTAAATGGAACGCTTTTGAATGTCATACCGGGCAGTTAAAATTCAAAGCCCCCAACCCTGGACCAGGTGATTTCTCCTTTATCATCTGCTACCCCTTCCATAACTCATGCTACAGACATGCGTGCTGTGCATCAAATATAACCCACATATACTGTACATACAGTACATCGAAGCCCCCACACACACACACACACACACACACACACACCAATGTTGAATGTTTGACCCCACACCAGTGGTGCGTGTGAGCCCGTGCTCTTCTCTCATCTGTTTAATAGCTCTACTACTATGGTCACATCTGTGGGCTGTATAGTAAAGCCACCACTATATCAGCATGATGGAAAACGGCATCTACGTTATTGAATAAAGATGCTGCAGAAGGGGGGGGGGGGGGGGGGGAGAGGAAGAAAAGAAAGCATTGATAAGCTGTTGTCTTTTTGCTTCTTTTCATGACGTGCAATTTGTTATGTTGTAAGCTTTGAGGGGGCTCCAGGGAGTCCAGGAGTCCCCAGCTAAATACATGATTGATAGGAACCAAATGGGTCTGCGAATCTTAGACTAATTACCAATCATTATACAGTGTAGATCTGGGCCCCAGAGATGAGAAATACTATCAAATGGGGGTCTGTGGCCGAATTCACCGTATGGTACAGTACCATAACAACTGTACAGTAACTGTTGAAGATCAATGGTAACACACAGATGTATTTTTTATCTCATGAGACAATGCGAGCGAAGAGAAGATGGAAGGCTGTTGTCAGAGGTGACGAGTTTGTGAACGCTTTTTAGAGTTTGTTTTTTATTTCTTTTTATATAATCTTTGAAAAAAAATCTACATATTTTCTTACTTTTTTCCATCAATAGCTTATACTGATATTTCACGTAAATTGCACACTGCGTTCATGATTTGAGGCTTTTTGTTCAAAACGGGCCAATTCAGTAAACTCTGAAAGCCAATGTTGACACATGACTATAGAGATCCTGTGTAACGATTTGCGGGATTTTTGGACAGAATCTGGAGGAGTAAATAAAGTTTTACAAAAGTCGTCCTCCTGGTGGCAAAATGCAGGTCAAAGGTTTTTCCTTGGCCTCTAGGGAGTGTGCATGCAATGTTTCACGCAGATCAGTGCAGTTATAGGTAAAAATGTGAAAATCTGCCTCATGGTGGCGCTATAACAGGCCGTCGTTGGCATCCAGGGATGTAGCTGTACACAGATGGACGAACGGACGGACGGACGGACGGACGGACGGACGGAGTGTAAAACATGCCTTCGGCTGGTGGAAACAATAATTATATTATGAACACGGTGCCGACTGGCGTTTCACTTTTACTCTGTGATAGAGTTCTCAAATTCTGCTCAAACCCGACCCTACTCCTCGGGCCAGCACAGTTAGGGCCAGGCCTTAATTTTCAGGCCCGTTGAGAACTCTAACTTGGAAGTGTTATTGTGTTGAAAGGATAATGATATTGGCACTAGGGATGTCCCGATCCAGATACCACAATTTCTGTGTTGTGTTATAGCTGTCTAGCTATATATCTCGTTTTGGTTTATAGAAGACTCCTCAATCAAATGTGCACTTGCAGTTTGGGCAAC
Source organism: Protomyctophum parallelum (assembly GCF_964188405.1). Classification (NCBI taxonomy): domain Eukaryota; kingdom Metazoa; phylum Chordata; class Actinopteri; order Myctophiformes; family Myctophidae; genus Protomyctophum; species Protomyctophum parallelum. Next base: position 20,996,335 of record NC_139713.1, read on the forward strand.
TCAAAAGCAAACTCTGCATGTCCCAACATTTTATTTACCTGCCATAGTGTCAACCCCTTACCCCTGTGTCAGATCGGTGGTTAGACTGGCACATTCGCCGATACCAATATGATCCGATATGACAAATAAGGGCCGATACGATACTTTTCTGATACAGATACAGTATAGGAACATCATTGGAAAACGTATATAGAACCTTGATTTAAGTATGTGACATGAATTACGGCTTTGCATAATATGGATGTGGATCTGCATCTAGGATATTTCTTTAAATTGAACTTTCACTTTCCTCTGCAACTTCATTTGATGCATTATTCTGTTATTATCCTCTGCAGCAAACCAATTTCTACCAATTGATGCGTGCAGGATGGCCTGTAAGTATGCTGTGACTACCTATACGGAGGCTAGCCTGTGGTTGTTGGAGTTAGTTGTTGCGTAACTTGTTTATGATGTAAGTCCCTGTTTAGCTGACACCAAGTATCTCCTCCCTGAGCTTTCAGAGCAAAGAGGGCCTTGAAGGACCCCCCGGGGAGATTGGAAAGCCAGGCATACAGGTGAGACAATTAGTAGTGATTCATTATGTTTTGAATAAATAATTTGAGATGAAACACAGTAGTATGACAGTGGCTACATGGGCAGTTAAATCCCCTTTTCATTCCGAATAGAAGTTCAAGCCTATTACACGTTGTCATGTAAACACCTACAAAAACTTAAATCAGAATTATTATATTATTATTATTATTATTATTATTATTATTATTATTATTATTATTTTGTTTTACCTGAAATGTAGTGGAGTAGAAGTAAAAGTATTAGAAATTGGAAATTCTCAAGTAAAGTAGAAATACCTAATTTTTACTTTAGTAAAAGTACTAAAGTAAATACTTATTTACTTTCCACCACTGGACGTAAACATATCCGCCCCGCCCCCTATCCAATCAGAAGCCTTCCCAGCCCCAAACCTGATGTGGAATGAAATAATCGGATTTAAAAGTATTGTCCATGTAAACACTCAATCGGAATGACCATTCCCCATGTAAACACGCAGCAAAAAACGTACTTCTGAATTTATTAATTCTGAAGTTTTTATTCTGAATGAAAAAGCCCTCATGTAACCGCAGCCAGTGGCTCAATGGATAACTTTAATCAATATGCAAAAGTTCAGTGAAAATAGGCAAACATTTCATTTGGCAAAAATAGCCCATCTACAAGATCACAAATCATCACATTGCATTGCGCTGTGAGCTTGTAGATCAGCTCTTTTCAGCAATGAGATTTGGTGTGGAGTGAAAAAAGGAGGGGACCAAGTATAGACTCCAGTTATACCCCGATCAACAAAGTATAGCAGCAGTATACTGTAAGTGAGATATTTTTGTTAACATTTGTGTTAAATAGCTTTATATTCTGGTAGGAATTATTGCTACAGTATACAGTGTTAGTTCAGTAACATGGGTCTCCCTGTACCACTTTACAATTTAGAATTTTGGCATTTAGCAGACTGATTTATTCTAGAGAGAGAGAGATTTGCAGAACAATACAAGGTAACATCAAATACATAAATAGTCATCAAGAATCATAAGCAAGCTAAGAACCGGATATCTGTACAGTACTGTACTATCACTAACATGCTTACTGTCCCTGTGTAAAAAAAAAACCTTTGACATTTGAATCAGATTTGTATTTATGCTTTTCTAATCCAGGGACCGCCAGGTGAAGCTGGGGACCGTGGACGACCAGGGATGGCGGGGGAGATGGTAAGAAAAATGCCATTAATTCAGACCATCCAACATGCTAGAACATCCTGCTTAAAACAAACTAGAAACACCACATAGTGGTTTGTATGCCCTCGTCGTGACATTCCCTCAAGGCAATATTGCGTTCACGAGAATGGGACGGATATTGGATCACAGTGACATTGATCTTTGACCTACTGGGGGCCAGAAAAGGGCGATACGAGGATTATCCCACCGGGAAGATGTATCGCCTCTTATATCCTACTCTTCCCCACTGGCAGGTGCAGCCTCCATCCATAGAAGTGCGTGCAAGTGACATATATCCCTTCTCGCCCGGCTTCCCTCCCTCAACATTAACCAATTGTGTTTGTATAGACGCTTGTACGCACGTACAGATGAACGAACGGACGGACGGACGTATGGACGTGAAAACATAATCGTTCCGCCTGCCATGGCTGTCCGCCAGTAAGCCCAGACATTCTTGTTGTCATACATAATTATTTTATACTCATACATTTATGCCATCTTTACAATCTCTGTACTTATGCACTTTTGCTTCGTTTGCCTCGGATGTGCTGTTTAAATTGTTGTAGACTAGTCCGACTGTAAGCCAGTACTGAATACAAATCCAAGCAGTTGTTGCCCTTAAAACTATGTGAATATGAATCTAGAGTTGGTCTCTCCATCTAAGCATAGCATAGCATGTGAAGAAGAGGGAGTGTGGTTAAGATGCAAATCCCCAGTATGACGTAACCATCCTCGTAATGAGAGACAAAAGTATTTTTATGGATAAATTAAGAGGTTTATCAGAATTTGATCAGACAGATTTTACTGTTTCATAACATTGTTTAATAGGCATCACATTCGCTCAGCGAGACATTGCTTTTTCTCTCCCATATGGCCTCAACTTCTAAAGAAAGAAATCTGCGAGCTAAAGAATTTTAGCAGCTTGAAAAATTGGAGATATTTGGCATTATCTGAGTGTCACATGTCTCTCTTAACCGCTCATCTGTCTCTGAATTCACGGAATGTCTGCATTTGTATCCTTCTGTCTTGTTTGTCTGCACTTTACATATCTCGAGAACCTTCAGAATGATCAACTTCAAATGTGGTGTGTATTGCTGAGGACCCAAGGGAGGGCGGCGAGGGTCGTCGTGCCAAGTATGAAGTCGGTCGGATCAGCGGTTGTCCAAAAATATCTATAAATCTACAAGTAATTGACTTCAAACTTACCAAAGGGGCATTCCTTAATTCCTGAAGGTCCATGCATTACATGGGCATCACAGATCACACACGTACATAAACATAGGACATGGGTGCCTGCTCATGTCCTATGTTTATGTACTCTCTTATGCTTAGTTTACAGTGGTGGAAAGTAACTAAGCATTTATTTACTCAAGTACTGACAATTTTGAGGTAAAAGTAAATGTTGATTACCAGACTTTTACTCGTAGAGGTGGGGCAGCGGTGGCCGAACAGTTTGCGGAGCGGTCTTGATACCGAAAGGTCGCCAGTTCGACTCCCCGACCGGCACTTTAAAATTACCACCGTTGAAGTGCCCTTGAGCAAGGCATTGAACCACCACCATGAGATGTTCTATCAGCAGGGTGTGGCTGTAAACAAGCATCTCAAGCTTAGTCTTAGTCCCACTTCCCTGGGTAAACAAAGAACTTTGCTTTGTTTTGCTTTACAGAATATTTCTACATTGTATTATTGCAGTGTTGTTTTTGGCAGCAAATTTAGATTTTAGTTTTAGTCATAGTCTCTTCAATAGTTTTCATTCAGTTTCAGTCACATTTTAGTCACCTGGAATGTTGTGTGTTAGTCTAGTTTTAGTCTACTAAATATCATAAGATTTTAGTCGACTAAGGCCTCTTTTAGACGGCGACCATCTCCATATAACACGTCAAAGTCCCGTTGCGTTCTCATTTCTTCTTACCCTTTACACGAGAACGCACACGTTATGATATAATGTGCTATTATGCTATACTGTCGCTAGGTGGCGATAACAGCTGCCAAATAGACAGGTCACCCACGTACAAGAAGAAGACGCAAGCGGCGCAACACTGCTCTGGGCGCGCCACGGGATGATATATATTTATTAAATAAACGCTGCTGCCGCGGCTGCCATCTATCACAAGGCTTTTTATTTACATCATGGTTTTACATTCAACATCGCTGATGAGCATCACTTTGTAGGCGAGGAGGGAGGCTTGTTCAGGAACTCCATTATATCATAATGATATTGCTCTGCATCAATGTAATAAACATATGCGCTGTGAGCCAACGTGAGCCATGATGTCTTAAGTTTTGCGGATTCACCGTTTTGACTGTTTATATGGAGACCATAGGAAACGGCGTTCTCAAAGATTTCCACTCTGGGAGGCGGTTTTACTTTGTTGCGTTTTCACCTCCTGAGAACACGGTTCTCGTCTAAATGACAGCAGCAAACGATACTTTATTTTGACGTTTTATATGAACACCATCCTCGTGTAAATAGCACCTAAAATGTATTTTGGTGGGCCTTGGTTCCGTCGTAATGACTGTTTTTACACTTGCTGAAAATAGCCGATCTACAAGCTCAGCTTGTAGATCTGCATTATTGATACTTTTACTTTCACTGCTTGTAGACCTGCAGTAAGACGCCCTGAGGGCGAGGGCGCGTGCACGCGTCCCCCTGGGTGACGGCAGACGCTAGACTGCTGGGCGAGTGCTGGCTCTTTGGCATGGGGTGGGAGGGTGGTCAGATCAACATAATGTACTGGCCATATATGGAGCGTGTCTTGAGTGTACAGGGTTTGATGAGGTCAGATCAACATATGGAATGCTAGAACAGGAAGGACGGGTGGGGAGGGATCAACATGTCAGAACAGGTTAGCTCCATATATGGATATCTAAGGGTTTGAGGTCAGATGCAGAGTTGTTGGCCAGCTCCATATATGCAGATCTAGGTGATGATCCAGTGTTCTGTGACTTGATGTCACGAGGTGCCGCGTGACCATATATGGAGGTGTGATGTCACGAGACGTGACCATATATGAAGGTGTGATGTGACGCAGTCGCAATAAGCTATTTTCAGCACACGACGACAGCAATGCGCAACTGCAGAAACATATACATGGCTTTGTCTATGGTAGACCTCAACTGAACTGTGCAATATGCCATGGTGTTGCTCAATGCTCACGACATAATGGAGGAGAGACAACTTCACTTCAAAGCCTTGTTTTTATGTGTGGTTTAAGAAACTTTTCCCCTTCGAAAATAGCTAGTCAGTCAAGTGTGCTTGTGTGTTGCCTCCATACATGTCATGCATTTATTTTTTATTTATTTTAGTTTGTCTACGAATCACGTGAACTTGTACAGTTGATCGGGGTACAGTATGCGTGCGTGCGTGCGTGTGTGTGTGTGTGTGTGTGTGTGTGTGTGGGGGGAATATAATCGTGTGTAGTCTGAAACCGGTTCCAGAAACCACTCGTCAAACTACGCATCTACATGTTTAATACCGTCTATTTAACTACAGGCCAACATATTCATGTGTATTACTGCATCCATCAAAAGCTGTCCACACTCCACAGCCAAGATCTGGCAGGTGGTTTAATTCAGTCTGGTTCCGTACATGTTTTCCACCTGTCTTCAGTCAGAGGAATTGAAACAATAAAATAATAAATAAATCTAACGTGTGGACAATATGCTGCTAGCCGAAGGCCATTTGACAAATTGCTACTAAAAGTTATTACTGGAATAGCCTTTCGCAACTTCCAGTACCTTTTATCAGAATCACTGCCAGTGTAGACATATATAATGCTGTGTAATTTCACCTAAAGTAAATCCGTTGGATTTGCCGCAACCTCTCTCCACCATTAATATCCTCATAAATATTGTGCTATTATTTCTTTCTTGACAATTATTGGCCGACTAGCCTGCAAGTGAAATGATAAAGCAGGGGCTCTCAAAGTAGGGATCCCCACGGGTACTTGAAGAGAGCCCCCAAACACTGGGTCGGGACCCAATTTGGTTTCCTACACCATTTTTCAATTATTATTTCAAAGAATGATATAAAAAAAAAAAAATCTCAAAGAAATCCCATGAATTGGCTCAAGATTCCACCAAAGTGGATAATGCGGCACTCCAAAGTAAAGGATGCGAGACTGGCTCAGATATACATTCCTAATGATTGAGGAAGGTTGAGGCCGAAACGCGTCGAGCGTTCTCAATAAATAAAAATGTGTATCTGATTCTGAGCTAGTCTTGCATCCTCTACTTTGAAGTGTTGCTTTTTCCACTTGGGTGCCGGTGGTATGTTGAACCTAGTTATATGTATAACTGAGCACCCGCTGCCTAAACAAAGATGGCATCCAGAGGAAGCGAGCGGTTTGCACCTGCCTTTTATTTCTAAATCCCATCAATAATAACACTTAGGAACTTAAGATGCCGTTAAAATAGAAGATCTACTGAAGCTCACAATGTACTATCACATTGCTACACATTGTGAGCTTGTAGATCGGCTATTTTCAGTAGTTCGGGTCTTGGGGAGACATCACATTTCTCTTTAGGGTATTGAGCTAAATGGTTTTGGGAACCTCTGGTTTAAACAACTTAAACCCTATTATATTTTGCGGCTGTTAGAAAATAGGTCCCTGGCACGGAAAGGGGGGTCAGTGTGGCCAATTACATTTTGGGGTCCTTGAAGGGAAAAGGTTGAATGAATAACTACTCGCAACATATGTTTCCATGGTGCTGCTTGTTGACAGGAGGGTGTGCTGTGTTGCAGGGTGAGCGAGGACACAGGGGCGTCCCTGGCCGACCGGGGGTACCAGGGAGAGATGGGGAATGTGGACTGGATGGTCAACCTGGGTCACTTGGACTTCCTGGACCTCAGGTGAGGGGTCAAAGGGCACGACTGGGTGGAAAGTGATTTAATGTACCTGTGCTCGAGCATCCAGATGACATCTGTTGAATAGAACAGCCTCTGGTTCACAATGATCTGTGTGTAGCCGGCGGCATATATTCTTATTACTTCCTTCACTTTTCTATAATCCCCCCCCCCCCCAAAATAATTTCTCCAGGGTCCACTGGGATACAGAGGAGAGCCAGGTTCCAAGGGAGAAAACGGGGACGAGGTACAAAATCCAACCTTTAAATCTGATTTCGTTTTGAAAACACCGCAAAAACATGCAGTAATCCATGGTCTCTATACTGCCTCTCCCTGGCCAGCCAGGGGAAAGGAAATGGTTGGAATAACTTGTTCCTTCCACGTGCTACAGTACGTCCAAAGGGGAAACTCCCCCCTGTCAGGTGAAAAGAAGCAGCTTGGACTCCTCATGCATTGAAGGAAGCATGAGGTCCGTTGCTCTCCCCATGGGGTTGCCAGAGGGAGTGTAGTGCTCAGGATTACAATTAGACAATTGACACTGGGTGTTATTATTATTAATGTTTTCATTATTATTTTTAAGAACACTGCAAAATGAAAGCGTGTTGATTCAACTCTTAAGGGTAGTTCTGATTGTGATGAGCCAAGTTGAAACCTGCAACCACACTAGAAGAAGAACTGTGGTTTGCAACATTCTCAAACTGAACAGTCCACATCAAGGTGACGAGCGGAGGCCGTTTCCATAGCAGCAGTACTTGTCATTTCCACTTGCTTCCAGCATCGGTCATCACAACAACCTCTCCTCTTATTGTCTCCACCAGGCCGAAGGCATGTGGAGAGAGTAAGTTTTGCACTCCGTCCGTCCGTGTGTCCGTTACCAGTGAATCTCCTGCACCGTTGGCCCGATCCATGCCACATTTCGCGCACACACACTCCCTGGATGCCAATGATGAACCTCTGTTTTCCAGAACGGCCTGTTATAGCGCCACCAGGAGGCCACCTTTTGTAAAACAACATTACATTGGCATTTCAAAGTTTGCAGGCCTGGCCCGTTTAAAAAAAAAGATTAAAAGAAAATCATGACCGCAGCGTGCAATTTACGTGAAATCTTTCTCGCACTTTCCTACTAGGCTGAGGAATATATCCCACCCTTTTCGCATTGGCCTGTTATTCAGCTATGTATTCAGTGTTGCATTGGGCATTGAACGTGGTACAACACTGTCCCCCTAAGATTTTTCAGGAGCATGCACATGCATCGATTGCAAACAACCCTGAATTTCGCACCTCAACAGAGTTTATAAAGGCTGTCGAGTGTCACAGTCACCAGCGTGCATTAACATAGGAATGAGCCTAAATGTAGTATGCATATCAATTAGGGCTGACCTCAATTAGTCGAATAGTCGACTAATCGATCGGAACGGGTCTCAGTCGACTGACCACCTCTTAGTCGAAAAAAAAAAAAAAAAGTATATAAAATACAATATTTACAAAAATATACAAAAATATTGTTTTATTCCACTAGGTCTGTGGGGGACATGAACACATTTGAACATTCTGACTGTTCAAATCTCCAATGTGCATGTGGAGTGTGTCTGCCTGTGTGGCAATGTGCCACTGCCTGTGACTTGAATCGCACAGTGCGCTGGCCTGATAGACTCCAGAATCTCAATCTCACCTGCTGTGCTCAATCTGGCTAATGACAAGCCTCTCAGTTGTTAAAAAAAAAGATTTGAACAGTCAGAATGTTCAAATGTGTTTATGTCCCCCACAGACCTAGTGGAATAATACAATATTTTTGTAAATATTGTATTTTTATATACAATTCTCTTTTCTTTTTCTTTTTTTGCTCAGTCGACTATTAGTCGACTAACAGCAAATTTATTCATCCATCAGTCGACTATACAAATCCTTAGTCGGGGACAGCCCTAATATCAATAGCCCATTGTGTGACCTGGCTGTGATAAGCGATGTGTGTGTGGCGTCTTCAAAACTTTGACCAGATGAGCCTTGGCTCGAAACGTCGTCAATAAATATATCTTTTGGAGCATATGACAGTTGCGACAGATAAATAAATCATAGTAATGGCTGTGGCGTATGATATGCTCTGGAACTTGTTTCTAGCACTTCAACAAGTCGAATCTCATGAGACTCAATCAGTCGTCATCAGTCAGCCTTGGACGGGGTAATTCAGGCCGTTACTAATTTTTCTCTGTAGTATTCCAAAATGGTTTCACCCCGTCGCAAATCTTCGGTCTCGAGTAGGCTGTACAAACATTATGGGACGATTTCCACATTCAAAGATTAATTAAAACTCAGGTGGGGGTAGACTACACTCGTTAAGTATTTGTATTAGTTCTTTGGGGAACATGACATGGGGACAAGGAGCTTGAGCCTGCAACCAACATTTTTTATTATAGGCCTGCAATTTTATTACCATTTTGATAACCAGCTATTCAAATGCTTGCCAGAGAGGATGTTTTGAAAACAGCTGTACAGTACATCCAGAACAACTTCAGCATGTGTCCCTTGCGCATGGATGGGTTCCAGTATGAGAATTAACAGGACAACGGAAATACAAACACAAATATATCTGAAAACATCATGATTTGAATAAATATAATCTCCTGTAATGTATATCGCATACATACACAAGGGGCTGTGTATTGCAAGCACTTGGAAGTTGTCTATGTATCAAAACATTTAGTGAATGGATGGATGAATGAATGACTTTCATGTCTTGTCTTAAGACCCATCCCTTATGGGATTATAAGATAATTATAAATCATTAACTTTACACAAATATTGAAATAATAATTTGTAACACAAGACCAAATGTCATTGTACGGTATATTGTCTTTGTTTGCTTATCCCAAGTAATCAGCCAATCATGATTTGTATTTGCGTCACTTCATTTAACTCTGTGTACAAATGGAACCAAACCATTCAGTTACATTTGTACACTTTTTTTTTAGTTACAGTGAATGAACACTAAATATTGAAGTGTTTACTTTGACCTGACTGCATAAATCCCATCATGTGTGTGCCATGGTTTTGAACCCGATTTCCTGCGCAAATGCTGACATGTTTACTATTGAACTAATAGAGCCTACCTGCTTGCTCAGGGGATAATTCTGTGTCTAGGTGAGACCTTTGACACAATTTAAATGTTTCAATAGACAAGTAGGGAGACAAAACAAAATACTACCACCCCATTGTATAAGTTATATTGTATTGACATACTGTACTCTACCCCATACAGATTGGACACAATTACATTTTATTCAATAGAAAGGTTACATAGTGCTGCTTTAACCACTGAGAGCTTGTGACTAAATGCCTAAATGGATCCATTGGAACACAGGTTATTTTTTCCATTCCCTGAAAAGTAACTGTTTTGGACAAGGTTTCCACTCAACTGCGGCAATATGAAATACTTGAAGGCAGGTTTTGATACCTTAAATAATTACTTTATCCACTACTTATCAAGGGTCGTAATGGAGCCACGGGTCCAAGAGGAGATATCGGTGACATTGGCGAGAAGGTAATATTTAGATAAACACTTTGTATGGCCTGTAAGAGCTAAGTCAATGCTTGGATTCTTAGATGGTAGTATACTTGCATGTAATACACATTTGCATGATATGACAAGTAAAAAACAGCAACCAACACAAGCTGCTTCATCCTGATATGATGTATTTAGACACCCGTCATATCAAGAAATATATGATATATATAACCACCAGTGATATAGCCTCGGAAACCCAGAAGTATGGGACCGAGTCTGGGACCGAGTCCACTTCAATTCGGCATAGAGTAGCGCAAACATCGATCACTCTCTGCTGATTTCTGATCGTCTGCACCTTTGTTAAATTGACGTACACACACACACACACACACACACACACACACACACACACACACACACACACACACACTCCTCTCTCTATCTCTGCTGCTCTAATTAATTAGTCTAATGTTGCGCAGCTGCGTCTAGATCCGCCGGGAGCTGCCTATGCCGTAGAAAGCATAGGTGGACCTCAGGCTACCAGTGATATGACTCATTTAGATACACATCATATGAAGACATTATGTACCTAACCATGACAGTGTGCACAGTGTACCAGAATGGCAACGCCACATCATATCCAGCCCAGGCCATATCATGTAAAGAATGTATGGTAAATTATTGTTATAAGAAAATTACACTATAAAGGCAGTTATATGTTCATCCAACTGGGAAGTTAAGAGCATTCAGATGGATATACTGCCACCTAGTGGCTAAACCTCATACAGGAGAGCTAGTGTCCACTTAGACGTGAACATTCAGTTATTAACTACACAGTATGCTACAGTATTGCTTACATGCTAACCTTACATTACATGTATTACTCATTTGTACATTTGACTACACTTTAACCACATAATTATGCCTTCCTCAGAATGACTATTTTTGAGTGTTTGTGCACATTAGGCCAGTGTAAACACAAACATTGATGACAAAAGTGAGGCCGGAATGAGATGATGTATGATGATAAGAGCGACCTTATTATCTTTTTTTCTTTGAGGGGCGCTAGCCCCTCCTATATACAGCTTTTGACCCCACACGTCTCAATATTTGCCATTGACAATGAAAGGAGAAATTAGGTCAAATGTCCGCCAAATATGACGTAAATCTGTGGCAACGGGCAATCTGATTGGCCAGTATGAGATGATGCATGAATCATGATGATGTACGATGATAAGAGCACCCCTCACTTCACACAGGAGTGATTTGTTTTATTGTATTTCTCATAATCTAAAATAAACCTCTTCTATGGCGTAGCCCTGCCTGAACATGACAGAGTAGCCTTGCGATCTCATCCATCCCGTTCTCTCATCTCATGTGGTTTCATGGGACCTAAAGCAAAAAAAAAAAATAATAATAATCCCACCCGTGTGAAGTGAGGTGCGTTCTTATCATCGTACATCATCATACATCATCTCATTCCGGCCAATCAGAACTTACCTTCGTCTTCAATGTTTGTGTTACACAATGTTTGTACACAAACACTCAAAATTGTCCATTCATCGTCAATGGCATTTAATGTTTGTGTTAGGACACACACACACACACACCAAAAGCTGGACATAGGAGGGGCTATTGCCCCTCAAAATAGCTGATCTGGGACACCCTGCCACATTATAGGCTCTTGCCTGACAGCGTGTCGCGTGTTCGAGTCCTGTTCATGACGGCCTTTGCTGCATGTCTCTCCCCTTCTCTCTCTCTCTAATTCACTCAACTTACCCTACCAGTGTTTTCAACCTGTATCCACGAGCACATACTCATGCACGCATTCACCCACACCCACCCACACACCACACTTTTATTCCTTTCAATTTAACAGTATTCATGCATTTGTCAGAGTTGGACTACCATTTGGGTTGTCGGAAGTCGGAAGTTGTCCGTTTATGCATTCTGAGTCATCTTGAATGCAAGTCCTGTAACAAATTGCTGTATTTGCGGTTCACTGTACTGTACATTCTGCTCCAATGTGTGTTCTCGTCCATATTCAGGGTTCAATCGGTCTGTCAGGTCCAGCAGGCCTTTTGGGTCCACCAGTGAGTACCCTTTATTTAATTATGATAGCATGTATCTATTTTGTTATTTTGTCTATTTTTTGAGTAGGGTGGGAGCTAAATTAAACGTACACATTTAACATTTGGAGCCAAGATGTCTGGAGGCAAACAATTTCTGTTATATCTTTGGTACTGTATGAATCAAGTTATGCATACACATAAATGGGCTTTATTCTTAACTTCTGACCTTGTCTGGTTATTAATAATTACTAGCTTACTAATATTTATACTATTTGTAATGTTTGTTTTGATTAATATATCAATTGAGTTGTGAAGCAGGTTAATGTGTTTAGACGAGTGTGGAGGTTTCGTGACTCAATCAGTAATAGAGCGTCGCAGTCCCTCCCCCTTTCAGAACAACGAGTGGCCCAGGAAATGGTTCTCCATTCATTTTCACCATAGGCGATTCCTAAATTATTTATTTAAAGATTGTTACGCCACGGACAAAGCCAACTCGGATCGTGACAAATCATGACAATGAACACAATGTTTTGGGCCGATCAAATAATTTATAAATAGAAAAACAACAAAAAAAGTGTTGTAACCTGCCGTTTTTTTCTACTTTCTAATTATTTGTTTGGCCCAAAACATTGTGTTCATTGTCATGATTTGTCACGATCCGAGTTGGCTTTGTCCGTGGCGTAACCGTCTTTAAATAAATAATTTAGGAATCGCCTATGGTGAAAATGAATGGAGAACCATTTCCTGGGCCACTCGTTGTTCTGAAAGGGGGAGGGACTGCGACGCTCTATGGAACTCCTGCATACAATAGTACAGAGTTAGATGTACTGTAGTATAGCATTACAGCATAATATTTCTTTCTTCTCATTTCTACCGATTTGCCATGAAAACTTTGATTGGAACACATTTATGAAGGTAACTTAGCTTATATTCTGCTGTGATATAAGATATGGACTTACAGTTTTGAAATATTAAAGGACCACGTCACCAGTATCTTCATATAATAGGTCCTCACTAATAATCATGAAGAAATGGCACGATTTATTTCTACTCAGTCTGTGTCTCATAGGACGGCTGTGGGCAGTTTAGAAACCGTCTTCCAGTGACATCATCATTAGGCAGATTTTTTTTAAACAAGATTTATTTACAGATTCATCGTTCTCATTATCGTGAGAACGATGGCTTCCATTTTCGCATTGCAACTTTTCAGGACTAGAAAGCCTTCAGTTTTTATTAGCTTGTATTCCCCATCGATGATGTCACTGGAAGACGGTTTCTGAACTGCCCACAGCCCTCCTATGAGACACAGACCGATTAGAAAAAAATTGCACAATTTTTTTCCATGATTATTAGTGAGGACCTATTATATGAAGATAGGTTGAAAAGTGGTCCTTTAAGTATTTGCATCAACCTATTCTGGAACTGAACAAATCAGGCTTTTCTGGTATTTTAGTGACAGCTATGTTATCAGTAGTATAAATCATATTTTGGATCCTTCCTCCAGGGACCTCCAGGTATCCGAGGTGGTTACGGGCCAGATGGACCCCCAGGGCCTGATGTGAGTTTCCTATTTTCTTGCACTAAATCTTGCTCATTGTCTGTCATTATGTCCAAAACTGTTACTTTCCAGGATTTAAATCCAAAAATAGCAAAAATACCATGTCATCTACAAGCTCAAAATAACGTTGCTTCGAACTTGCAGAACTGCTGATTTTGATGCTTTTGGGTGGCGCTGTAGAATGATCACGATTCACGTTAAGTTATGTAAGAGAAACGCCACAAAAATATCTCTGGCTCTTCTTGTTATCCTTTGTTACATTTAAGTCATTCAGGCATAGTTTGACCTTGAGTTCCTTACTATAGTTTATACAGTACGTAGTCTTTCATATGGTGAACATAAATCTGTTGGTCTTAACCGCTATAACCGCAAACAAGTAAATCATTTTGAAAAGCTACTGTACATAATTTCTTTTCGTCTTTATTTAAAAAAAAATTACATTCCCAAAAAGGCAGAAAGTGTTTATGGCACAAACCCTTTTACACTTGGAGTACAAATGGAGTACAAATGGATCCGTATTTGGACCCATAAGGGTCCATTTGGTTCAGTTCTCAGAGTTATAGTTAGTATTTGAATAAAAAGAATATCAAAGTTTTTTTTTGTAAAGCTACTCATTGTCTCATTGCGTGCTTGATGTTCCACCATTCAGGGGGAGAGTGGACTGGATGGCGTGCCTGGATTGCTAGGCCCTGTTGTAAGTACAGCAGATACACAGACCACCAGGGTGCAAAATGTTTATGACGCTCTTTACCAATTGTTTGTGTGTGTGTGTGCGTGCGTGTGCTGTATGGCCCAGGGTGCCCCAGGGTTGACGGGATCAGTTGGCGTTCAGGGAGATAACGGCTCACAGGTGAGATTGCACCAAACATTTTCACCCGTCTCACCAAGTCACCTGACCATGTTGCAATCTTTGATACCAAAATGATAACTAGAAAAAGTGCCGTTCTGGGCACAGGTCTCCACCAGGATAGGAATGTAGGACATTGCAGCTTGCCTTCATCTGGTGGTTGGATAAAAGGGCAACAAAAGTAAATTAGAGGTAAAAACACGTTTCGGCCAGTTATAGCGCCACCTTGAGGCTGAGTTGAAATTGTTCATGTGGCATTTCTTCCTCGGCCTAGTGGGAATGTGCGTGCACAATTTCACGGAAATCACGCGATGTGTTCATGATTTGCAGCATTTTGTTTGAAACTGAGCACTCCTGTGAACTTTGGAAGCCAATCTTAACCAATCTGAGAAATCTGAAAGACCCGTTTCGTTGAATGGCTCTAGAGAGACTGTGTACCAATTTGCGTGATGTTTGGACAAAATCTGTAGGTGTACTGTGCAAAAACTTGTTTTGCACAAAGCGGCCTCCTGGTGGCGCTATAACAGGCCGTTCTGGAAATTTTGGGGCAGAGGTTCATCGTTGGCATCCAGGGAGTGTGTGTGCAAAATTTGGCATCGACCGGGTTAACAGTGGCCGAGATTAGCTGCTCACGGACACACGGACGGACGGACACACACACACACACACGGACGGACGGACGGACGGACGGACGGACGGACGGACGGAGTGCAAAACATACTCTCCCCCCATGCCTTCGGCCTGGTGGAGACAATTAGAGTGAGAGAAAATCTAGACTCTCAAGTATGTCTCCAGCTCAACTGGAGTCTGAGTGAGGACAATCTCCTAGCTTTTGCTGTTAGAAATGGGTGGAAACAATTAGAGTTTATATATAAAAAAAGAAGCAATCCAAAGTTCAGGGCGGCCCTTCATTTTGGGTCTGTTTATTTATTTATTTATATATATAAAGTAGCAGGTGTAGGTGACTAGCCTGGAAAGGTGGAGGCATGCACTAGACTAGAGAGAGAAGGGATGAAAATCCCTAAACGAGGGAGTGCCTAAACGAGAGAGAGGGCAGTGGAACAGGGAGGATGCAAGGAGTAGAGGTGGCAAAGTCAAAGGTGAAGGAGTTTAAATACCTGGGGTCAACTATCATGCAGTGCAAGCAGTGTGTAACAAATGGAGGAAAGTGTCAGGGATTATCTGTGACAGAATTGTACCAGCAAGAGTGAGAGGGAAGTTGTACAGGACAAACCTGACGCTGCCAGATGAGGGCGGTATTGGGTAACCATGTTCCCCAACACAGCCTTCATCTGGGATCTCTCAGGGAGTTGAGCTGACAAAAATCCGTTCCGTACCGGACCAATCAGTGTGAGCTAAGGGCGGGATATGTGCGAAACCGGATGTGAAGCTATCTAGACACGTCAATATGATTGGTTGTGTTTGCACGCCCACACAGTGATAGACAGACGGTCCCATCCAATCATCTACCAAGTATCTTGAAAAAAAGGAACAGCCCCGTCATCGAATTTGCTTCCGCGTTCCCAGATCCCAATAAGCTGTGAAACAAATTTGTGTAGCAAGCTTCTTGGATCTGGCAGCGTCAGGTTAGTACAGGACAGGACAGCAGTGAGACCAGCCGCGCTGTGAGGCTTGGAAACGGCGCTGGCACCGGCAATCGACATTGCGATTCTTATTAGGAGTGACAAGCAGGGATAAGATCAGAAAGGACTACATTAAAGCAAGATAATTGCTTCTCTTGGCGATGTTGTGTGTGTGGTTTGGGGCGGGCATGTGAAAAGGAGAGCTGAGCGGTACATTGAGAGAAGGATGCTGAACATGGAACTGCCAGGTAAGAGGTGAAGTGGAAGGCCAGAGTGACATACAGGTGGCAGGAGTCACCGAGGAAGACAGAGGAAAATATTTCACTTTTTTACAAATTGTTGTAAATTACATTTTATACTGGAAGTCAAAGGTCTGGTTGAGCTGAAACTTTGCCCACATATGGAGATTAACATCAAAGTACATACGTGTTTAGATGACTGACGTCATAGACACATGATGTCTGAAGGCATGCTGTTCTCCTGTATCAAAATCCTCCTTGGAAGAAGTGACAGTATCTTGAACTAAAGACGATGTAAATGGTCTAAACGTTTCTTTTATCTTCCAGGGCGATATGGGGCCTGTTGGTGTAGTGGGACCTAAAGGCCCCCAGGTATGGTTTATTTTGCTGCATTGAACAATTTATAAGAATCTCCATATACATTATGTGTGTTTTTAGAATACATATTTGCCCATTTCTGTCTCCAGGGGCCTCCAGGTTTAGATGGGGAGATTGGGGCTCCAGGACTCCGTGGACTCCAGGTATGTCCCTCCCTTTGCTATGTACAGTATAAACATTAAACGATCACAAGAAGGCTCTGGCTTTTATTCGCAAAGTCACAATCAATCAATGTACCATGCCTATGTACATTCCACTTTAAACCTCTAATCCAGTGGTGTCCAAAGTCTGGCCCACGGGTCAATTGTAGCCCGGACAACAAGCTTTAAACTGAGTAGCCCTTCCATTCCAGAGATAATGGCCAAAACATCTTCAAAACGGCCATTAGTGGCCAGATTATCGTTTAGTTTTTTGGGCAGGATTTGAGAACTCCTTGCACATCTACAGTATATACTGTACAGTATACATTTGAGCCGGTAACAAGTTGTTTGCGCACACTTCAGCAGCAGTTAAGTTCGACAAGTCATAGACCTTGACCGACACAACCCTTGCATTTTCAACCCAGCTCCGTGGTTTCCGTGATGCGATGCCCCAAGAATATACACGGACAGCGGACACACGTCATTCAGACAAACAACAACACAGAACACCAACACAACCTGGCCAGCACGGAACACGTGGCGTTAGACCGAGACCCGCTGCAGGCGGGTCGAGCTTCTAGTCTGATTACAATTGGTAATGTTAAATAAGGCTGAGTTATTCGTGTTTTCAAGACATTTGATATTGACAAAATGTCATTGTTGAAATGCAATGCATTTGTATGTGACTTTAATAATATTAATATTATAATTATAACCATATTATGGTCCAAATGTACATTCGCATAGGAGATGTAATCGGCCCTTGGGTGTTTTCATATTTTCTAATTACATTTAAAAAGGCTTTGACACCCCTGCTGTAATCAGTATTTATGTATAGTACAGCATTAATAATGTGTGTGCCAAAAACAAATATATCGATTTAAGAATCACCAGCGCCAAGGGTGGCATGATTACCGTGTCACCCCTGGCATTCTTAACCTGAGCGTATTTCACACAGAAGCTCTTTCAATGATTCTATGATAGCTACAGTCCCAATTATCCATGACCGTTCTCTGAGATGTGTAACAAAGAAAGAAAAGAAAGGTTGCTACCTGGCTGTTAAATGGTTGTGAGAGTTTTGCAGAGACTATGGAGGGTTGAGATTCTGTCGCATCTATCGTGTTCTCAGTAATTGACCTTGGGTTAAAGGTTGACTGTGCTGCCGTCGTATTTTCACAGGGACGTCCTGGAATGGTTGGTGCCACCGGTCCGAAAGGAGAACCCGTAAGTATGCTGTCCTCGTAAAACCACAATGGGTCTCCAGACTAATGCAGTGCTTCCCCACCTGGGGCCGATGAAACATAGCCAAAATATAGATGTACAAGTTCAGAGCGGGTCACGATGCTATACATTGTGTGAACTATTGAGTGTGTGTGTGTGTGTGTGTGTGTGTGTGTGTAAGCTTTTGTTAGATGTAAGGGGAGGGGCTCCAAGGATAAAGGTTGAGTACTGTCTCTCACGGGAATGCCCTTTCAAAATCCATGTGAGAGATCATTTGCACCGCACGCCTTTTGAGTAAAAGGGAGGCAGCATTCCTGAGGTTCCTGGACCTTTTGACACCGTGATTAGTTCTAAAGATGAGGTCAATCTGCAAGGTCACGAGTCCAGCTGTAACGTTGTATTACTCGGATCCAAAGGCAGGTTGTCATATTGTGAGTGACGATCCCAGAGTAGATCATTCTGTCTCTCTTAATTGCTTTATGCTTCCTCTGGCCCTTTTCTCCAATCAGGGACCTACTGGGCCTATGGGTGGTCGAGGGGAGCCCGGGTTTGAGGGGCCAATGGTGAGTTGTAGCATTGTCTCCAGGGTGTCTGTATGAATGAATTATCCCGGCCTACACATACATTTTATTGATTTTTACAAATACGTTGTTTGGTGGGTGAATAACTATTACACCAAACAATAAAGGTCCCTGCGCACAGAGTGCGTTTTTCCGAAAAAACGCGCCCAGTGTGCAACCACCTTAACACTGTTTTTCTTGACTATAATTATTTCATATGCTGCTACTCCTATTCCTATTAAAGGATAATTCCATACTAGAAGGCTTTCTTACCTTTATTTGTACCCCACCAAAGAGATCCAGGTGTTATTTTGTGCAAGCTATTTCCCTTACCATAAGCCCTCAATTAATTGCATTGAATTGAATGGGGCTATGGGGTGTTGTGCTAATTCGCTTATTTCCATCGCTCAAAAATCAAGCGGCACACTTTACTACTTATTTCGCTAGCTGTTAATCAGAAGTTGCTGCATCTGGACTGGCGGCCGCCTGGCGGCATGATCGCCGCTGCCGGAGAATGCACTCGCTCCTAACATTTTACCTCAGATCTTGGCTTCTGGAGGTCCCTGGCACAAAGCATTTTCAGATGGTGGTCCATGGCCAAAATACATATCATTTTGGGGGTCCTTGGCATGAAACTCTTTTAATCATCATCGTTCCTGTGTTGAAATATGTTCTGTCCTGTTTGTCATTGATTTCAGGGTGTGCTGGGGAGGAGGGGCCCAGCAGGTTTTCCTGGTGTAAATGTAAGTGCTAAATATGGGCGGTATAATTACTAGTAATGACTAATAACAATGATTAATAAATATTTAAAATGAATGTATTTATATTAATCATTCACAGATATTTTAAAACTATGTCCTTTGTGGTTTGCACAGGGTAATCGAGGACCAGATGGAGACAAAGGAGATCCTGGAATTAAAGGCGACAGAGTAGGTCCCGCTACATTCTGTTCAAACACTAATATCACAGTATGTCCTCCTTCGGGCTGGGTAATTAATAGAAAACATTATGTTAAAATATGTTAATCAAATAGTCAAGAAGCATTTTTTTTTTTTTTTTTTTTTTTAAGATATTTTTTTGCGGCTTACGCCTTTTATTGATTTTTTAAGGGACAGATAGTAGGTTGACAGGAAACGGGAGAGAGATGGGGGGATGACATGCGGTAAAGGCTGTGTCGGGTTCGGGAGTCGAACCCGCGGCACACCGCGACTGGATCACCAGTCCGGTGCCCAGACCGTTACGCTACGGCCTGGGCCGCATTTTTTTAAACATATTTTATTTCTTGCATATCAACGAATCAACATTAGTCCGATTAACCGCTTAACTCTGTATTAAATTATTTAGTACGCTACAATGGTATCATACAAAATAGCGCAAATAGCCGATCTACAATCTCACAGCGTGCTGGGATGTGACACGTGAGCTTTTACTTCAGCTGTGATCTTTATTGTCTGTGTTATTACTGTTTCTTCCAGTGACATTATGGCAGCATTAGAAATCGTAATAAAAGACAAACGATAGTCAACAACAAAAAGCAAACTTCACTATACAACTGCAGCAGTACGCCAATGTTCACATCTTTATCATGTCTAAGACTGGGAACCCACCAAAAAAAGCTCATGCTCTTTATTGTGTGTGTGGGCAATTGCTCTCACCACAGCTGCATTTATTACATGGAGTGGAAGAAAATCTGAAAATCATCTGTATGCTTATGCTTGCACGCCTGGCGGGTTTCTAGTGTAACTTTGCTCTTCCAGAGTTACACTGACCTTCCTTGGCAGCATCTTCACAGACCTACCATCGACAGCATTAAGAATGAATGGGAAGAGTGTCTCGGTGAAAGAGTGTGTGAAAGTGTGTAGGTGTGTGTTAGTATCAGGATCAAAGAAGGACAGCTTTCCTCTGTTCCAGTCCAGTTGGACTCTGATCCTCCAGGGTTTCTGCTTCACTGAGAGAACAGTGGTTGGCCCTGGACTGCAGTATGCTCGGTATACACGACCACATAACATGATTCTCCAGCATTTACCCTGTCTGTCGCCTTTCTTCCTCCAGTAAGACTCTGCTAACACTCCTAATGTCCAGTATCCATTTTTTCCAACCACAACATCCCAGATGCGAGTCCCGGAGTTGAAGCCCTCAGAACCCAGGACATGGTACAAGCAGTCAAACCTCTCTGGGTTGTCAGGAAGCTCCTGTCTCTCTCCATGTCTCGCACTGGCCAGATCATCAGACAGGCTGTATACTGGATGGGCAGAGTTGGGGTCCAGAATCACAGGAGTGTAGGAGACAATATCCCTCATCTTGTCCCCGATTCTGAAGGCCAGATTACTCAGGTGTTTGGCCACATCTATCAGTGCTCCAGGGTTCAGCTGTGGTTCCTGCAGTGTGAACTTGACTCTTTCCACTGTGGTCTTGTAGTTCTGCAGGAATGAGACGTGTTCAGCTCTCAGATCCTCCTCTATGGTCTTGACTGTATTTGAAAGGGTTGATATCTCTCTGTTCAGACCCTCAATCTTCTCCTTCATCATGTGACTCTTCCGCTCCTCTTCCTTCCTCAGTGCAGTGATTCTAGCCTTCTCTTCCTCCTGTAGAAACTGATGAAGCTTCTTAAACTGTTCATTAATCTGCCGCTCTGTGTTCTGGGTCTGGACCTTTATGTGTGCTGCAGTTTGGTAAAATGTTGTTTTAACTTCATTAAACACTTTCAGTTTCGCCAGTAAGCACTTCAGCGATTTCTGGATTTCCTCCTTGCAATCCAGGGCAGCTTCATCGATGGGTCTGAAACTGTGATTGTTGTGTTTGTCTGATTGAACACAACCAACACACACTGGCTGATGATCTTCCAGGCAGAAGAGTTTGAATTTCTCAGCGTGCAGGCTGCAGAGAACCTCTGCTTCATCCATGGGTCTGAAACTGTGGTTCTTGTGTTTGTCTGAATGAACACACACAACACACACAGGCTGTTGATCTTCCAGGCAGAAGAGTTTATATTTCTCAGCATGCAGGCTGCAGAGATCCTCCGACCCTGTTGAAACTCTCCGACGTTTCTCCTGTAAGAATGTCTCACACAGGTTCTTCAGCGCCAGGTTACAGGGTGGATCATCCATTGAAGACCTTTTGTTACAAGATGGACATTGCCTTATTGGTCCGTGCCTCCACCATTCCTGCAGACAGGCTTTACAGAAGCTGTGGCTACATGGCAGGAGAACAGGATCTTTAAATGTTTCATGACAGAAAGGACAGGACAAATCTTCTAAAAAAGACTTTGAAGCCATTTTAGTCTCTGTGAATACACCAACACTCTGCTCAGGACAGGAATCAGCCCTGAAGTTTACTTGAATCTGAAGCAAGTTCAAGTTTTCTGGGTTATTATGTCCTGTAGCTGTGGAAAAACACAGATGAAGAAATTATTGCTGATGAGGACTGGAGACTTTCCTGGTGTCCCAAATGAATCGCAAGCCGAGTTAACCAGAAGGGGCTGAAGAGATAGACAGTCGCCGTGTTTATCTAAGATCGCTTGTAAAACTGCTCCTGTGACTATGCCTACTACAACCTTTTATACTGTGCCTAATAGCTGGATGTTATCTCGCTCACATCACGATGACTCAGTGATAACCATATATGGAGTTCTCATCACAGCTATGCCCAAATATGGAGTATGCTGTCTAATCTGTGTCAGTATGATGTCAGACTCCAACGATTCAGGTGGCTCCATACTCAACCCAACCAGAACCATATATGGAGTTCTCGGTTATCCATTAAAAGAAGAAATTAGGTAAATGTCTGCCAAATATGATGTAAATCTTGTCCCCACACATCTCATATTGACATTGACAATGAAAGGAGAATATCTTGATAACAAAAGGAGAATCGTAATAAAGTCTAATATATCAATTGACTCAGCATTTTAAATAGAAATTAGAAATTCAGTGACAAAATACAAACTAAAATATTGTACCAAAAGACATTGATTTGAATAGGCCTACTTGAATAGATAATGCCTCCATGTGCTATAGATCATGGTTGGTTTGTTATTGATGAACAGTGATTCCCAAACTCTTTATTCTCAAGACATCCAATTTGGATACCTCCATGGACAGTTACGGTTGTGTTAATTGTATCAAATGAGGCTTTATTGGACACCATGAACACAACTGTAACTACTAGTGCTGGTTGTCTGGGCTAGGACCCGCCGCAGTAGTGTCCAATTAGAACTTAACCGGGATGCCGAAAAGTCTTACATAACGATATCTGGGTTGTAAGGCCAGATATCGTTGAGGATGGAGTTTCTCGCAAGGAGCATAGCAAATGCTCCTAGCTCACCTAATAAACCTCTTCGGATTCTTCTCATAAGGTTTTACTGGATGTGTGTCATGGATGATGACGATGCCAGCCAACTGGGTCTGTCATGATGACGATGCCAAACATGTATGTATACCCATATATGAGGTTTCTACATTAGCCTGATGTCAGTTCCGGATGTCGCCGTCGTCCTCATATATGGAGCTCTAGGTTGTCTCCCTATATGGAGCTCGAGGTGCAAGCCTTCGTTACAGTAACTGTCCAAGTTTAATTACTGCAGTATTCCAGAAAACGATACAATACAAACCAGTAAGACGCCCTCAGGGCGAGAAGCGACCTCACCCGCTGAAACAACAGAGCTTCTTAATACGGCACAGTTAAGAAGCAGGAGTTAAACTATTCATCTGATGTCCGTGAGGTCAGATGTAAATTTGCTGGCCGGCTCCATATACTAATATGCAGATGTATGTGATGATCCAGTCTTCTCCATGTACTATATGGCTATCCAGGGTTTGATGAGGTCATGACGTGATCCTCATATATGGAGATCCATGTGATCATAGTCAGCTCCACATATGGAGATCAATGTGTTGTACCAACTTGGTTAATTTGTAAGTGTGACTCGTATCGCGGCAACCACACTGGTTATCATGAGACTGACACAATATGTTTCATATATGGACATCCCCATATATGTGCTTAATAAACATCAGGGACCTCCATATATGGACATAAAATGGATTGTATTGGTGTGGGTGGTGTCCTGAGCTGTTTTGAAGGTAGAGTGGAGATTCTGGAGATCAATCATTCTGCTGAGCTGGTCCAGTCGTACATTGTGATGTCAGAACATCATTATGATGTCAGAACAGGCCAGCTCCATATATGGAGATCTAGGGGTTTGATGAGGTCGGATCAACATATGGAATGCATTCTGTACTGGCCATACAGTATATGGAGCGTATCTTGAGTGTACACTCTACAGGGTTTGATGAGGTCAGATCAACATATGGAATGTCAGAACAGGTCAGCTTATGGCGATCTAATGGTTTGATCAGGTCAGATCAACTTGAAATTATTTCTGTACTGGCCATATATGGAGCGTGTCACGAGTTGTTCTGTGAGTGTGGAGTTGAGGATGTCTTCCTTGGATTGGAACACGTTTATGTTGTGATGCTAAAAGAGATGCTTTTTGATAAAATCAAACATACTTGGGCAGAAGAGATTTGGAGTAAACCTAAATGACGTACATATAGGGAGATTAAATATGACTGTAGACTGGAAAGTATGTTTTATTTAACCTGCCAAAGACAAATAGGATCACTTTGTGCTCAGATTCGAGGAGGTATACTGCCACTTTAAATTGAAACAGGTTATGTTGTTGGGTTGGATGAAGATCGAATCTGCCAAATGTGTGACCTCAATGAAATGGAGAATGAGTATCATTTTGTGTTGTATTGTCCTTTTTATTGGAGGGTCCGAGAAACGTTGTTTAATAATATCAACTATGCTTGCTGATATGGATATGAATGATGCACAACTTATTAACTGTTTGTAAAATACTTATTTAAATTGGCAAACTATCTAGAGAGCCTGGGACCTGAGGAAAAACAATTACAGCCAGTAAGGGATATGTACACATATGTTATGTTATGGTTATGTTTTGTATTTGTAATTGTATATGTTGTAGGCGATCAGCAAGAAGTGTATATCTGAATAATTGTAACTGTATGAAAAGGTGTCATATAATCCTGAGGGATGGGCCACGAGGTGGCATGACACTTAAATAATTCATTCATTTGCTGGAGAAAAATAAACAAGTCATGAAATATTTAAAATGCAAATATGGACACCAATGCTTTGGAGTATATTTTTATCACTGTAAAGTACATTTAACAATTACCCATCCTAACTATGAGGAGCAGCTACAGGGGTTAAGTGTGTTGGGGGGACAGACCATGGCTGGGGTGTGAACCTTGTTTCCCGGACAGCCTCTCTCCCCATTTAGTCATTGCTGCCCCTAATGGTATCAACATCAATTCAACTCAACAATAAAAAAAAGATGTGACATTTGGGAATAAAATATTGCCATTGCTAGAAAATGTTTAAATCATTGTAGTTGTACGTGTACAGTTAGTTGTGTTGTGAATGTGATATCATGACCTGTCAGTACTGATTGATGTATTAATAGAATTTTGCTTGGTATTGCTGTTTTCTCCAGATATAGCATTAAATATTAGGGAGATTTAAAGATATATATAAATGAATATGAAACTTGTTTCTTCCAGTTTTCATCATAATGTCTGATTATATTACGTCTTTCATAAATGTTCATATGATTGATGATATGATTCTTATATCCTAATGGGAGAGGTTCTGAGCTTCAAGACAAAAGGTGTTAATTTGAAATGTTACATGACTGAATATACAAAATGAACAAGCAATTAAACATTCATCTTTACCCCCCAAATATACAATATTCTATACAACAACTACTGTTCAAGGTGATCTTTATTGTCTGTGTACTGTACAGGTACAAAATAGTACAAATTATCCTGTGACAATGTGGCATTAGAAATTGCAATAAAAGGAAAAAAGTGATACTTCTATATACTGTACAACTGCAGCAGCACACCAATGTTGTCTTCAACAAATACAACTGACCAACTGCTCTTCCAGAGTTACACTAACCTTCCTTGGCAACACCTTCACAGAGCTACCACTGACAGCATTAAGAATGAATGGGAAGAGTGTCTCGGTGAAAGAGTGTGTGAAAGTGTGTAGGTGTGTGTTAGTATCAGGATCAAAGAAGGACAGCTTTCCTCTGTTCCAGTCCAGTTGGACTCTGATCCTCCAGGGTTTCTGCTTCACTGAGAGAACAGTGGTTGGCCCTGGACTGCAGTATGCTCGGTATACACGATCACATAACATGATTCTCCAGCATTTACCCTGTCTGTCGCCTTTCTTCCTCTGGTAAGACTCTGCTAACACTCCTAATGTCCAGTATCCATTTTCTCCAACCGCAATATCCCAGCTGTGAGTCCCAGAGTTGAAGCCCTCAGAACCCAGGACATGGTACAAGCAGTCAGACCTCTCAGGGTTGTCAGGAAGCTCCTGTCTCTCTCCATGTCTCGCACTGGTCAGATCATCAGACAGGCTGTATACTGGATGGGCAGAGTTGGGGTCCAGAATCACAGGAGTGTAGGAGACAATGTCCCTCATTTTGTCCCAGACTTTGAAGGCCAGGTTTCCCAGGTGTTTGGCCACATCAATCAGTGCTCCAGGGTTCAGCTGTGGTTCCTGCAGTGTGAAATGGACTCTTGCCACTGTGGTCTTGTAGTTTTGCAGGAACTTGACGTGTTCAGCTCTCAGATCCTCCTCTATGGTCTTGACTGTATTTGAAAGGGTTGATATCTCTCTGTTCAGACCCTCAATCTTCTCCTTCATCATGTGACTCTTCCGCTCCTC
Source organism: Protomyctophum parallelum (assembly GCF_964188405.1). Lineage (NCBI taxonomy): Eukaryota > Metazoa > Chordata > Actinopteri > Myctophiformes > Myctophidae > Protomyctophum > Protomyctophum parallelum. The sequence goes on from NC_139713.1 coordinate 21,022,808, forward strand.
TTCCTTCCTCAGTGCAGTGATTCTAGCCTTCTCTTCCTCCTGTAGAAACTGATGAAGCTTCTTAAACTGTTCATTAATCAGCCGCTCTGTGTTCTGGGCCTGTACCTTTATGTGTGCTGCTGTTTGGTCACATTTAGTTTTAACTTCATTAAACACTTTCAGTTTCGCCAGTAAGGGCTTCAGTGATTTCTGGATTTCTTCCTTGTGATCCAGGGCAGCTTCATCGATGGGTCTGAAACTGTGGTTGGTGTGTGTTTCTGAATGAAGACACACAACACACACTGGCTGATGATCTTCCAGGCAGAAGAGTTTGAATTTCTCAGCGTGCAAGCTGCAGAGAACCTCTGCTTCATCGATGGGTCTGAAACTGTGGTTCTTGTGTTTGTCTGAATGAACACACACAACACACACAAGCTGTTGATCTTCCAGGCAGAAGAGTTTACATTTCTCATGATGCAGGCTGCAGAGAACCTCAGACCCTATTGAAACGCTCTGACGTTTCTCCTGTAAGAATGTCTCACACAGGTTCTTCAGCGCCAGGTTACAGGGTGGATCATCCATTGAAGACCTTTTGTTACAAGATGGACATTGCCTTGTTGATCTCTGACTCGGTCTCCACCATTCCTGCAGACAGGCTTTACAGAAGCTGTGGCTACATGGCAAGAGAACAGGATCTTTAAATGTTTCATGACACAAAGGACAGGAAAAATCTTCTTCTGAAAAAGACTTTGAAGCCATTTTAGTCTCAGTGAATACAACAACACTGTTCAGGACAGGAATCAGCCCTGAAGTTGACTTTAATCAAGTCAAGTTTTCTGCGTCAGTATTGTCCTGTAGCTGTGGAAAAACACAGATGAAGAAATTATTGCCGGTGAGAATGTAGACTTTCCTGATATCCCAAATGAATCGCAAGCAGAGTTAACCAGAAAGGGCTGAAGAGATAGTCACTGTGTTTATCTACAGTAATATCGGGGTTCATACTTAGTTTAGACTAGTCATTGGTTAGACAAAAACGTCTACATTTCATTATGTAAGTGTTTTTCGTGCAAAACTAATGCTGGAACGGATTCAGAAATCGGAATCAACACGTTGCATGCTACTTAAGGCATAATGAAATGTAGAAAATGTTGCCTTATATAGGTTGTCAATGGTGGCAATATGGACTTGGCCGCTGTGGCAAAGGTCCCCGAAGGTCGCTGGCTCGGGCGCCCTAGCTAAATCATTAGAGCATGCCCTGGGCTTGATCTGTGCAAAAAATATTTGCGCGAAATATCCCTATGCTCCTCAACTATCCCATGAAAGCGTCATGGCGTGTACCATAATGTCAGCAGTGTCTCTTCCTTCTGTAAGCTTCCTTGGCTCACGCTAACCTCTTGGGCAACCAAATATATGAAGCAAATTTAACAGAAGACATTGAGTAGGCCAATTTGCATACAGTAGATACAGGTAATGCAATAATGAAAATTATGCTTCAGTTCATTCATGACATCCAATTTGGCAAGAGACCTTCATTTGACACACCAACAGTACATGTACATTTTATTGCTGCAGTATATTTCTGAAAATGGTACAGTACAACTGATAATGGACATTTCTCCACACAGTTTTTTGCTATTATATTAAGAGCTAGAACATTTACATTTTCATTTAAATTGTCATGATAGATGGAATGGTTGACCTGGACTCCTTTCCACCCACCCTCTGGACACCGGACATACTGTTACTCTGCCTCACGTGAACTTAATGTGTTGTAATCTTACCGGCATTCGCACCTGGTTTGATGACTTTATTAATGTATGCACAGGTCTACAATTGCAACAGATGTGAGTTAATTTAGATTTATATTTTCCAATTGTAGTGAAGTGTTACTATATATAGAAACAAAACTTGTCTGTGTTGACTGTTGACAATTTTTCACATGGACTGTTGGTCACAATTCACAGTGCTCAAACACAAAACCTAAATTAAAGTGTCGAGAGAACCCTGCATCTCCTCATTCCTCTTGCTACTGTTTTGGTTATGAGGACGGAAATGAAACATAATAATCCAACAAAATTACCATCCGTGACAACGATGTATTTTTACCTCTATGCAATCATATTATCTTGATAATTTTGTACAGAAAGAAGAGATTAGTATATTTACCTAGCTACAGTATCTTGAACACCACAACACTTCGGCATGTGTAGAAAATGGAAGTCTACTTCTGTGAACCATTCTTGTTCATGGTATGTCAGACTTTTAGGATGGCAGCGCCATCTAGTGATTTTAGTGGGAACATTATTTTCAACTAGTTTTTACCTGCTATTTTTGGCGCAGAACGGAATTCAAGCATAACAAAGTACTAACAGTAAGAAAAATAGGCTACAGGATGTTTCCCCTTCAGGTCAAACTAAAATTTGTCTCACTGAATTTGAAAGACACTGAACATTAAACTTAACATTGAATTTCAATGTCAATAATGTTGACATTAAAAAATATATAATTAATTGTAGCTGCACAAGCTACTTGACCCAAATCCCAGTAAATTCATCATAAACACTTATATAAGAATTTACTGAAACATTATAGGCTATATATTTTTTTTACCTGAAAAGTATATTATGCTTATCTTAATATATAATGTGTTTTAAGTTCAATGTTGTCCGCCCACCAAATTCCAGTAGGACATTTTTTATCTAAAAATACTGCATACGTTTTAATTGCATTTGAAATGTATAGCTACTTCACAGACAGGGTCCCTCTAAAATAAATAATCATAATCCTGCAAATAAAATTCAACTTCCTTGGCAATCGCTTATGCTGCTGCACATAACCCATCACAGGAGGAAGCACACATATTGGTGTATTTGAACAGATCAATTCAAACTGTCTGTGTGTCTGTCTGTCTCTCTGTCTGTCTGTCTGTCTGTGTCTCTGTCTCTCTCTCTCTCTCTCTCTCTCTCTCTCTGTCTGTCTCTCTCTCTCTCTCTCTCTCTCTTATATATTCCCAGGGTGTTCGGGGGGCCTCAGGTATCAGGGGTCCCCAGGGAGAGAGGGGCCCTACTGGTTCCTTTGGTTTCCCGGGGCCAAAGGGCCAGCCTGGAAACAAAGGTCTTGAGGTATAAACATAATATTACTACTGTGCCGAGTTATTATGTCATCCTTATGCCTATATAGCAGCCTTGATCTACTGTAAGATCTTTTCAATTGCACTTTTTACTTTATTATTATACTAGATGAAAAGCATTGGTGGAGATGGGATATTTCATTCCTTAATTGCACTGCTCTATTGCAGTGGTTCTCAAATTGGGAACCGGGCCCCAGGGGTCCTTGAGGGGGTTCCATGTGGGGTCCCCAGTTAAATGATTGATAGTCCAAATGGACCTTTGCAGGTCTATAAGTAATACAAGTGTACAAATAGAACCGGTCCATTTGGTTTACATGCTCTCTGAATTATGGGGATTTGTGAATCACATGACTGTGGGTTCCTTGAAATAGAATAAGTTTGAGAACCACGGCTGTATTGTAGCTTATGTTCTTTTAACCAGATGAAGAAATGTGTCTGACAATGAGAAGAGGGAGACATGCTCGGTTGATTTTATTTGTATTTCTCCATTCAGGGAGAAAATGGTGAAACTGGCCCTCAGGGTAAACAAGGCAGCCAAGGGTTAAAGGTTAGTGATGATCATTTTGTATGAACACAGTTGGCCTCCTTTGCTAATCGATGAACATCAAGGATAGCCTGTTTCAGATCGATTTTTGCCGTGTTCTTTGGTCTTGGGTGTGAAAATCGATTACATATTGGTGATGTTAAATGACTCGGAGTGAAATGAAAGTAGGTGTATGGTGTTGGCAATTGGCACCCACTGGGAAATTAGTTTGTAGAAGTGCAATACACAAACCATTGCATTCCAATACACCAAATCTCTTTGTCAAAAATAGCCAATCTACAAGCTCGAAACACGCATGGCTCATTTTGAGCTTGTACGTCGGCTATTTTTGCCGGATGTGCCCCCCGGAATGGGCATGCTGGGGTGCAAGTGCTTAAGTTTGTTCCCGGTCAGCACCTCATCACAGTCATTTGTGTGCGTTAACCTTCCTGCTATAGATAAATCCATGGAGGTGTGCCCTGGGCTGTCACGTACGATTTTAACAGACCCCTATCAGCCAATCCGAATGTGTATTTTCCATGGTCGTAGTAGCCTACAGTATGTATATTGAGGTATTGAACATTGGTTGTCGATACTCGACTGCTGTCACTAACATGTGAACATCTTTGAAGGGGAACAGAGGTCCAGACGGACGTAATGGAAAACCAGGACTGAGGGGGAACAAGGTATAGGTCTTATACACTCATGCTCTGTGTGGTTTACTGTACATTCATGTGTATGCATTCACAGATAAAAAGTGACACTTTCAGGTGGTACACTTTGCACTATGCTTAGTGCATTGCTTCTCAAAGTGGGGTCTGGGTCTGGCATTAATTATCTGCATTTTAATGATTGTGATTATTACCAACAATACATCTGTACCTTCTTGCATTTTAGTAGTCACATTTATTGCATTGTATAGCTTTTTTGCCCATAATTTAATGCACATTTAACACTTTACATTATTTTTTATAAATCTACTACAGTATATACAGTTCCATAGTATATAAATCATTACTTTTCTGGAATTTGTTCCAATGGATCCAATGTAGTCATTATTTAGTCACAAGCTTGTGTTATATACCTTTTCAACAATGTGTCCTTGCTTCAAGAGACTACCCCAAACACAGGAGCATTTTCTGTTTTGCTTTCTTCCTCCAGGGCCGACCTGGGCCGAGGGGACACGTTGGCCAGCCCGGTCCATTGGTATGCATCCATCTACTGTTCGACTGCTGTCCAAAATGCCATAGAGAAACAATGTCATTTAGACTAAAACATTTATTTGCAATATTTCAGCCCATTTTCTTTCTATCCGTGTCTATCTGCGTATGTTTTTAACAGGGCTTGCCGGGACCCCATGGGACAGAAGGACCAGAAGGAAAGCCTGGTACACAGGTTCCCATTCTATATCATATTTCAATACCATGACCACACAACTCTAAATACTTCTGTGTCTGAGTGCACTCTCCTTCATGATACATTCTATACCAGTGACTCCTTTACAATGTTGTGTAGTACTGACCATTAATATATGTATTGTTTAGCATTTAGTGCTTGTCTTTTTTTGTTGGTTTGTAATTTTATTTTAAGTATAATTTAGCAGTATTTACAAAACTTTAGTCTTTTTTGTTGGTTTGTAATTGTATTTTGAGTATAATTTAGCAGTATTTACAAAACTTTGCAATGGACTTGCATATAACTTATGATACTAATTAATACAACAATGATAATTGCAGGATAAGCACATAATGTAACATGTTTCCAATGATTAGGAGCTCTGATATGTACATCAAGAACAATCAATATTGTCTGAGGTTTTCACTGGATAACACTGACACCTTTTCAAGACCGTTTATTTATATCCTTGAGCGACTTGTACTGTAAGACTTTCCTTCGGAGCACTATACTGTATATAGCAAGTACTCTGGGTTAATGCCATCTTTCCATTTCAGGGCCCGTCTGGTGCAGTCGGCAGCGCTGGCACTAAAGGACATGCGGTGAGATGACATGAGAAAAGACAAGGCCATTATTATCCCCGAGGGGTTGCCTCTCTGAGGGGTATGGCCCTGACATGGGGCATTTATGGGCATAAACGTAGGCAATGATCTGCAGACTAGGGTGGATGACTGAGTGCAGCAGTTGACAGATGACTGCATCCTCTAACGTTCTCCGCTTGGTCTGTACTAATTAGAAGATCAAAGACATTAGGCACACAGTTCTTAAAGATTAGGGAAAATGAGAAAGAAAGGGTAGAGGTGTGTTGACATGGCCTGTGTTGGAAATGACACAACCACACATGCAGGTCTCAACTGAGAAGCAGTTGGGATGCAGGCTTTTCTACCCCCGTGGTTCATGGTGGGAACATCACGTGGACATTTTCCTCATCAAGTTGCACCTGGGGGCAAGTTCATCAAGCGGTCGACACCATGCTGTGGAGGGGAATTAATGGAAACCAATTGATTCCTCAAAAAAGAAAGGAAAAAAAAGCACTGGCAATGACCTAAATGTGCAGTATCATTGATAATCTCAATCTATAGTAGCTGCTCCACATAAAATGTCTTCTAATTAAATCCTAAGGAGCTGATTAAATGGTAGATTAAATAACTCTTCACTTCATAAATTGATTCGTCACTCAATTAAAGACGTATTTTGTTCACAGCTTTATTAATTACCAGAGATATACCAGAAATAAATTCAATTGTTTGCACTGCATTTTAATTGTAATGATTTTTTTTCAAGCGCAATAGATTTTCTTCCTTTCAATCTAACTCCTCTCTTCTTATTTATCTGTCATCACTCCCTTCCAAATTCTACATAAAATATCATATTAATTAAACGTACTGGAAATAGCTTGATTGATTTAAAACCCATTCTGGGCGGGAACCCCTTTTGGTGTTCGCATTATGTTTTGCTTTAGCTATTGAAAAATAGCAGATCTACAAGCTCATAGCACGCCACAGAGTGGCGCGCTACGAGCTTGTAGGTCTGCTATTTTTGAAAAATCGAAGAACGACTGACATAGAAACATAGCTTTTTCAGAAAACTGTCAGGATGTAGAAGACATTTTTAGAATCTCATCTCAGGTCAAAATGGGTTAACATAAATGTAAAAACGTAGCAACAGAGTACAGTCCAACACTTAGTCCTTACAGTCTTGTTTCCATTTAGACCCCATGCAATCAATTCATAGACAATGAATATTTACCGCAGAAAAGGAACACTATAGTTCACGGGGTTAAGTATATAATCTCATACTTTTTTGTTCTGCTTCTGCAGGGTTTTCCAGGGATTGCTGGGGAGAGAGGTCCAGATGGTGTCCCAGGTTCTCCGGTAAGTTTACATTTGAGCAGTACCGTCTTATCCATTAAAAGCAGCTTCTTCTCAAAAGAAGGGGGTACAGTATGTGCACACCTAGGGGTAGGTATACTATAGAGGTACAGTACTATATGGGGTGAGAGCAAATGGAACTTTGACATACATTGTGTGAATTTGTGTCAAGCTGCTGATCTCTAGATTGTACGGGGAAAATTATTTGCAAATTATTTGACCATCAAAACTGTTATGACAATAGTTCTAAAATTCTAAACTTGCCACTAATTGGAACTCTTTCAGTAGAAAGGAATGTTGCTTCCAAAGGTGGTTTATCATTGATTCATAGCATAATATGATAGCTAAGGGTTTCTCCATTTCTATTTCCTTTCTTTCTTTTACTTGTCTTCTTCTTTTTAGGTTAATTGGATTCAGGGAAAGAGGGTACATAACATAACCTTGAACTATGCAATATTAATATACTATATATTATCTGTTTTCTATTATCTATTTTAAGGCTTTAAGACCATTTCAAACAACCCAGAGTAGTTGTGTTCTCTGTGAAATGAAGGGCATGCTTGGATTGTTAAATGTGTTGTGAGCTCAAGGTTTGTTATTAGTGATATAAATTCAGGGTGATCTGGCTGACATTGAACAGCTGTGCTATAAATGGAGATGATCAGCCACCGGTTATGGAGGACTGCACGGCCATAGTTTGTTTATTGCATAACCAAAAGATTTTGCGTTTATTACGTCACGCAGACACACCAAACAGACCACGGGGAAATGGTTAAATACTAGCATTCGATCCGTGCAGAAGTGCCTCACGGCAACAACTTGGTCAGCTATGCTTGTGGCTCAGTAGGTAGAGTGGCAGCTTGGGAAACCGAAGTTTCCAGCTCCGATCCCTGGCTCCCCCTGAGTTAGCGTTGCTGTTGAAGTGTCCTTGAGCTGTGTGTGGGTGTGTGTGTGTGTGTGTAGTAGTCTGAAAACCCACCTCTTCAGACTCCACCATGGCCCGTAGCACTTGCCCTAGCCTAGCCCTTTAGATGGCACTTTATGTAGACTCAGATAGTAGACTTAGGTTAGGACTTAGGTTTAGACAGACTTATAGCTTGTTACGTAGACAGCACTAGAATTGCATTTCATGTAGTCATAGCACTTTATAGTACACATGTATATTGTATAATATATAATATAGTATAGTATGTATAGTTGACATAGATACTCCACTGTTAACGTTCTTAGTTTATACATGATTCATGACTACTACTTTTGATATATGTGATGTCATGCCATGCTTTTGTTTTTGCTTAAATGTAAGTCGCTCTGGATCAAGAGCGTCGGCTAAATGCCTAAATTGTAAAGTGTGTGTGTGTGTGTGTGTGTGTGTGTGTGTGTGTGTGTGTTTGTGTGCGCACGCGCTGCACATTGTAAAGTGCTTTGGATAAAGGCGCTATATAATGCACCATTTACTGTATATCCTCTGGAAGATAATATCTTCCCAATAGATAGACATGTAGGCTACACTAAGTTGCACTGGTTGGTCAGCTGCCGTATTATGCCTATAGGGAAGATAATGGTTTTAAGTTGAGCCATATTATCCATAACATAAGAATATAAGACCCTCTTGGCCTTTGAATCACTCCATCGCCCAGGGCAAATTAAGTGCATGTTAGAAGTTAAGTGTGAGTGACTGGTTTGTCTTTGATAGGGACCTCCAGGAAAGACAGGACATCAAGGCATCCCGGGTCCGCCAGGAGAGAAAGTAAGTAAAAGTACCGGTATACATAATGTAGTACGGCCGGGTACACATGCACATAATGCCTACAAATACACATTACATTTAGATATGCACATACAGTACATACACACCAGAAGAAGACATAAACGTATTGCTCACATACACGCAGGCACGCACACACATTATTCACAGAAGAAGTTGTATTTACATTATGCACAGTTATTACATGCCAGAGTATGAGAACGATACATGTTGCGTGTAATTTTCACATTGTGTGTGCATGTGTATTTTCTCCCTTTGTGTGTGTCCTCCAGGGATTTACAGGAAAGCCAGGCATGGAGGGACCACAGGGCCCAGTAGGCATGTATGTAAGTGATGCTCCGGCAGCACCTGTAATACAGGAACTATTTCCATAGCACAGTGATGCTCCTATAGCACGCGTAGTACAGGAACTATTACCATATTATCAGAATATGCTCTGTACTACGGGTTCTGCTGGAGCCTCACTTTAATATAGTGATGCTCCAGCAGAACCTGTAGTACAGACTGGGAACTATTACCATAATAACACACTATGCTCTAACGCAGTGCATCCCAAACAGGGGGTTCGGGACCCAGGGGTGTCCCCAGGGTATGGGTCAGTGCACTTATGAGCTTTGACTTCAAGTTTCAGCCAATACTGACCGCATTACACAGCGCCAGCCAGAAACGAGGAACACAGAGGGTTAAATTAGTACCCTAGCCCGCCAAACACGAGATTCTCGGGTTCCAGGGCTTGTATTCTTTAATCCATGTTTTAATCCGATCGTATCGTTAGCCACCGAAAGCTAGCACATCAACATCAAGGAAGACAGTGGCCGCGGCCATTTTGAAAATGCGTGTGCATCCACTTCCACACTCTAAGCCCTGCATTGGAAGCCCTATATCTCAGAAACGACATTGAGGGGCCGTTTCTGGCCCAGACAAGCGATAAAACCTTGGCAATACGCTATCGAGGGATAATGCTGGCGGAAATCGGGTTAATCTAATATACCACTGTTAAATGTATTAAGTTGCATTAAGTGAAGATGGAAAATCAAACTGGGTCGTTTTCCCTTCACACGTTAGCATAATGTAGCTCTTGGAGTTATATTTCGTATTAAAATATTGCCCTGATTTTATCTGGTTCTATAATGTCAACAGTTTCCACGCATTGCAAATCGATACACTCAAGATTAAATTGGCCACAGTTTAATTATTTTCTCATTACATGTAAACAGCATGCATATCCATGGCTGTCCATAGCTGGGACAGTGGTTGACAGGGCGTGGCCAAACCCACACCAGTGATTCTGCGTGCTCTTGGGGCCCATTGCTGTGCCAAGAACCCCTATACGTGTATATTTTAGTCTGGGACCGGAAAGTGCAAAGTTACTGTGTGGCCACAGGGAGGCACTGCTGCATTTTTGCTGTGTGATTGATTGAAATCTGTATAATTGTATTAACAGTTTGTAGAATTGGTACAGTTCAATGGAAGTACAGGGCAGTACAAAAACTGCTATGAGGATAAAACCAGAAAAAGCATTAAGACTTGTTTACATAAGGGTCCTCCATTTTTTATTCATCAGAACATTTAAAGACGTACAGAATCTTCTATGCAAAAAAAGAGGAAATCATCATACAGTACACGGTTGGAAATAAGAGAAAACATGTATAGAAAAATAGGAAGTGGGGGCTTTTTTTCCAGGGGCCAGTCTACTCACTGTTCCTCCTCTTTTCACCCCCTGCAAAGAGGGCTAGCCTGCGGCAGTAGATTAAATCACTAACTGCACTAACTACAATATACCTTCTGAGAAAATAAACTCTAGGACTCTATGTTGACCCAATCTGCTTTGTATGTATCTACTATAGGCTAATACAAGTGGAATTCTGTTTGACCTTGCATTGAGAGTGAATAGAGGGGGGAAGCGCAACTCACACAGAAGGAACTGACGTTGACAATGTTTTGACTTACATCATGGCATGATGGCTATACATAGCTACAGTATGTCGGCGGAAGTTGCTCAGGGGTACAGTGGCAACCGCGAGGTTCCCAGTTCGATTCCGGGCTCTCCCGGTTAGTGTCAAAGTGTCCTTGAGCAAGACGCATAATCCCTAATTGCTCCCGATGTGCAGGTTGGTGCTTTGCATGGTTTCCTCCGCCATCGGTGTGTGAATGGGTGAATGTATTGCACAATCCTAGGATAAAAGCACTATGTAAATGCACCACTTACTGTTGTCACTGTTGGGAGAATCTGAATCTGTTTCCATTTATTTCCTTTCCTGTCATTGCAGGGACACAAAATGTAGTTCGCAACTTCATGTAGAACTTAAAACGTAGGCCTAGTAAAGACGTATTTTTTTAATGTGGATAATTCTGTATGATACTAAAGGGAATGCTGTAAGAAATCTAAAATGTACACATGTCAAACTACAGTGGAAGTGAATGGGACCCACTGTTGCATCATTCTCACTGTTTCATTCCTATGGTATTGTTTCCCTCAGGGTTTTCCTGGAACTGTAGGCATGCGTGGGGCTACAGGTCACATGGGGCCCTCAGTAAGTCCCTGTCTTTCACCACCAGGTCTGACACTACACTGTACAATCAACATTCTGTTTCACAGTGGTGGACAGTAACTAAGTACATTTACTTAAGTACTGTGCTTAAGTACAAGTTTGAGGTATTTGGACTCTACTTGAGTATTTCTAATTTCAAATACTTTTACTTCTACTCCACTACATCACGGATGCAATTATTGTAGTTGAAAACTTTAGTTACTAGTTACTTTGTAGATTTTGATTGTTATTACACATCATACATTAACCACTTCAGCCCTATATTTTGGCCTTTTGAAAATAGCAGATCTACAAGCTCACAATGTGTTGCGATGCGACACTTTGTGAACTTGTAGATCTGCTATTAATTTAGATCTGCTATTAATTAATTATCTGCATAATGAGTACTTTTAATACTTCATTTTGTTGGAAATACTTTTGTACTTTTACTCAAGTAAATTTAGAAGACTTTTACTTGTAAGTAAGTAGTTGTAAGTGAGTAGTTCAGTATTGATACTTTTACTTAACTAAAAACTTTGAGTACTTTTTTCCACCACTGCTGTTTCATAGCAAGTATGATGAGATTACTGCACTAATTGACCTCCATACAAATAAATGTAATTTCCTTCAAATTCACACAATTGTCTCTATTGTCAGTGGTGATTGAAGGGGATTCATAGAATTAATTTGGAAGGGTAATATAAAGTAGAATATAAATCGGGCACAAAGGCAACGACTGGTGCCAATTTATAATCTGTGTGAAAGCAGGCATTTTTTTTTTTTTTTTTAAGATATTTTTTTTGCGGCTTACGCCTTTTATTGATTTTTGAAGGGACAGACAGTAGGCTGACAGGAAACGGGAGAGAGATGGGGGGATGACATGCAGTAAAGGCCGTGTCGGGTCCGGGAGTCGAACCCGCGGCACACTGCGACTGGATTACCAGTCCGGTGCCCAGACCGTTACGCTACGGCCTGGGCCGAAAGCAGGCATTTTCAACAATAGCAGTGAATTGTTGTTAACTGTGCTGTGTGATCTGTCCTGTGCAATAGGGAGAGGCTGGATTAAGAGGTCCACCTGGGCCCATTGGAAAGCCTGGACCTCCAGTAAGTCTCCCAAGATTCCACATTGTTCCACTTATTAGGCGTGTGCGTGTGTCTGTGTGTGTGTGTGTGTGTGTGTGTGTGTGTGTGTGTGTGTGCGCCCGCCCGCCCGCCCGTGGCCCACCTGCCTGCCCCTCCAGCCACCCACCTGTGTCTATGTATTTTAGGGGCATTTGTGCTGTCACAGGGTGTGATCAGCATGTTCTGACATGTCTTATCTGTGTTTTCCAGGGTCTAACAGGCCCACCTGGAGAGAAGGGACCCCCAGGACCTCATGTAAGCATAATGTATCCTTCATCATGGACGCATGACTTCTGAGAACTGTATTTCCTACGCTTATAATTTAATGGATAATTATTTAGCCATTTTTTAGGCCATTCTTTGAGGCCTTTTTGTGCAGATTATATGATGTATCCTGTCAGAAATGGCAATTAAAAAAACTCCACAATTACATTATCTGTGGTCACCTTGAAATTTGCATTGCATATGAATTTCATATTTGGGAGGAAACATATGAACCATCATTATCATTCATTCATTCAGAAGAAGAATATATCATTCATTAACATGTATTTTCCAAAATAAAATTCGGCTTCAAGGAGAGTACAGAAACCAACTGTGTGCAAGATACCTGTATAACACATTTAGATGTACCAGTTAATAACATTGACATTAAACCATCAGTCTGGTCACTGGTCAGTGATTTAATGGACACATAGTCTGTAGCATGCAGGTGTGATTTAAAGATCATCCTCTATAGAGCGTCGCAGTCCCTCCCCCTTTCAGAACGACGTGGCCCAGGAAATGAATCCCAATGCATTTTGCCCATAGGCTTTTCTTAAAGTATTTATTTAAAGACGGTTACGCCGCGGACAAAGCCAACTCGGATCGTGACAAATCATGACAATGAACACAATGTTTTGGGCCGATCAAATAATTTATAAGAAGAAAAACAAAACAAATAGTGTTGTCTCCTGCCTTTATTTTCTTCTTTCTAATGATTTGATCGGCCCAAAATATTGTTCATTGTCATGATTTGTCACGATCCGAGTTGGCTTTGTCCGCGGCGTAACCGTCTTTAAACAAATACTTTAAGAAAAGCCTATGGGAAAAATGCATTGCGATTAATTTCCTGGGCCACTCGTCGTTCTGAAAGGGGGAGGGACTGCCACGCTCTATAGCGAAGGGAACAGTCTCCACTGGTTTACATAATTAGCATAATCATGTATATTGTACAAACGTGATTACAATAGCATACATGTTCATTTAACTTAGTACCACTTAGTTTGAGTGAATTTCTCAGTTTTTTCAAGACAATAGTAATAGTCTGTAATGATAATAAATTGTATTTGCATATCATTTCAAGTCTATAATTTAGAAATAGCTTTTACTATGGCATTTCTTCACAGGGGCGACATGGAGATCTGGGTCCAAAAGGCATACAGGGACCATCAGTAAGTTGTAATTAATTTAATTAATGCACTGTACAGTGCAAATTCATAGTGTGCGTGCGTGCATGCGTGCGTTTTCCCGTGTTCCCATATTACTACTAATGTAGTAGTATTTAATCACAAGCTCTTGTTACTACTTTTCATTGATTAAATATCTATAGCATCAGAATCATCTTTACATCACAGTTTTACAAGTAAAAAAGTGGGTGAAATTATGTTTTGGGCATAGTTCCCAGTCATCAGACACCACTTTCTCTTTCAAAATCTTAAAAATGTTCACGTGAGCTTTTAATGCAAGGAGTTATAATGGACTGGCCTTAAAACGGTTTTGTTGCAAGGAGTTGCTTTGGTGTGGACTGGCCTTACAGGTGGGTAGGCCTACTGCATTTTTGCTACTCTCATATGACAGAGTACTGAAAGTAGCGCATTAATGTACTAAAAAGGTACATAGAAAGTTAATATATAGCAACGATATGTTTGTCTGTGTGTCTGCTTCAGGGTCTTGCAGGTGTTCCAGGTTTTGTTGGAGCGATAGGGAAACCAGGTCCCAGGGGAAGCAAAGGGCCTCTAGGAACTCTGGGACCCAGTGGGCCACCAGGAATCCCAGTGAGTGGGTACCTAATGTCCGCTGCTATTTTACCTTTGTTCAGAGATAACTAGACCAAAATGCAGAAAAATTACAAACACATTTTATTGTATCAGTCACTGTGGTGAATTGCAGTTACGTGTACTGCATATTGTTTAAAGTACTACCTAGATTATATTATATAAATATAGATTATGTTCAACTTGCAAGGGACGTAGGGGGTACACAGATTTTACTTTTTATTTTAACACAATCTATGTCCGATTTTCCTAGGGTTCCCATGGTGCTGATGGATTAGGAGGGGCAGTAGGGGAAAGAGGAGAAAAAGTGAGTTCATATATTGATTGCATATGATTCCCCACACTTAAACCCCTTCACACAACAGTTACTGTACATCTACTGCAGAATGGGACATTTTCTTGTCTGTCAAGATGATATTAATGATCGCCCCACTGACTTCAAATTCGACGCATGGTGGCACACGGGCACGGTGGCATAGTCGGTAGTGCTGTCGCCTCAGAGCTAGAAGGTCCTGGGTTCGATTCCCACTGGGGACACACGCTGTGGGCACTGGGGGCGTGTTCTCTCCACACGCGTTCAGTGTCGAGTCTGTCGGATAGCCGGTTGTCCAGACCCAGCACAAAAGCCTTAGCCCGGGCTCTGGACCTAATCACCTGGCCTAATCACCTGGCCTGTTCTGACATCACAATTATGTTCTGACATCTGCATAGACTCCATATTTTGGGCATGCCTGACAAATAACTCCATATATGGGCATAAAGGGGACATCATAACTGGGTGGGGCATGCATTTCCAACTTGCATAGTTCCAAGTAGGCCAGTGCCCATCGGGCACCGCTCTAATATTACATTAACAACGCACATTTAACTTCACCACATCTGTATAATGTGTGTCGTGATATTGGTTCTTAATATTGATGTTGTGATAATTTGAAGGGTTTGCGAGGACAGCCTGGTGATGACGGCAATGACGGACAGGACGGACAACAGGTTGGTATTTAAACAATAAAAAATACTTTATACAGCTTCTCAGCAAATCTCCCAAGGCTGTAGGAGCAGCGCACATGAAGGCTTTTTTACCAAGTTCAGTTTCAGTCTGTTAGTAACAGATATGTTAATTAGTTAGTAATGTTAGTTGAAGCAATAGTGTGCTGACCTGTGAGCCACACAGGTTCAATTCAATTTCATTTCAAGTGTCAAACAAGTTGTCTCAAGACACTTTTCATGTAGAGCAGAGACCCGACAGTCCCACCCTGAATAAGCAGGTATATCACCTGTTATAACAAAAAAAAATCTTTTCTTTCTGTGCAAACTTTATTTGATGTCTTTCGAGTTTGTATAGTTATATGATTATTTTGATTCATGTTGTTTATAGGGTCCTCCTGGTCATACAGGAATTGAGGGCCCACCTGGAAGGAAAGGGGACCAGGTCAGTAATTTAACTTTTAACATGAGTTAAAACCACTTGTCGTCACTGCTTATGAATATATTTTTATAACTACAGTAATTCAGAATCGGCACCACTGTATTGCCAGTATGTAAGACGTACAGGAATTGGTTCTAACACTTTAAATATGGGGCATCAACATTTTGCATGCTGGTGGCGTGAAAGAGATTTTGGAGTTGGCACTAGAATGCATCATAACAGTGATTATAATGCATTCTAAAATTATATAATGTATTCGAACTCTGAAAATTATAATACAATAATAATAATTTATTATACATTTTATTTACAGTATATTGCTAATGTTCTATGATCCTGGCCATGATGTCTGTAAATTATAAATAGTATTAATATACTTGATCTTATAAATCATTATACAAATATTTATAATAGAGTCTTTTTTTTGTTATTGCAATGTATTATAAGAACATAAGTACGTTTATACTATAACGTCTTATAGACATGGGATGAATAGTAGATACTGAGCCAAATTTGCTTGATCTTGAATCTGCCAATAGTTTTTATATCCATCCCTTTTGGCCTGTGTGAAAGGGGGACCGGGGGCCTTGTGGGAAACTTGGTGCCCCAGGGATGTCGGGTGAGAGGGGACCCCAGGGTCACAAAGGCCTACATGGCCCAGCTGGACCAGTTGGCAAAGAGGTAAGTACACCCTTTGGCTAAGGAACCAAGGTTGGCTTTTTCCAGTACGGCACTAGCCTGATTATCAGACTGTAGCTTTCTTGAGAGACGCAGTCCACTCAGAGAGTGGGCGGGGTCTTTGGGCTGGATCCAGGCTAGTACGGCACTGCATTGACAAGCTCTATTTCCCGGTTGTCTTTTCACAGCTTTAATATCAAACACATAGTAAATGTAGACCATTTTCCATGAATGGTGATTATTGGGGGTCAATATTATTGTTTCGAATGGATGCTCGAACTCTAACTGTTATGTGGTCCCCAAAAAATTTGTATTGCTCAACGCAACCATTGGGTGACACAATTGGAAGTATGATTATGATATTTAAAAACCCTACACAACAGCGGATAATGTTCACTGACATTAATGTCATTGAGCTTGCCAGAACTCTGACAGCAGAACAGCAGAATTGCAACGCTTCAATGTTTTGTAGCTGACTACAGACATGCAAAGGCATTTCAAAACACACAAATGAGTGATAATACCTGAACCTCAAATTACCATTGCCGTAGTCAGAGTGTTTGATTACATCATAGACGCTTGGCTTAAGTTAAACAAAATAAGCATTAGTATTGTTGATATTTGAAACTTGGTTTCAATTGAGTTAATTATTCTTCTAATTGGGTAAACTACTTTACTGTACTTTCTAAAGGACATTCATTGTTTAATGAATATTTGTATTTGTGAGCGGTGCACACCACTCCTTTAAAGGGCTCTGTCTGTCTGTCTGTCTGTCTGTCTGTCTGTCTGTCTGCACCTTTCATGACATAACTGCAGCACAAAGTGGCAGTGCTTTACCGAGCAAAAGAAATACCTGAAAGCTGTGCTTGAACTCCCTACAGATTATATCATTTAAGGATGAGGGCTTGTTTGTTAAAGATCTGATATTAAATGATGAAAAGATGATGGTATGACGTGATTCAGGGACTGAATTCCTGCTGCCAATTATTGTTAGAATGATGGATAAATGTAAGTAAAGTGGTGTGTTAGAGGTGCGTGGAACAGTAGTACAGCAGGGGGAGCTAGCAGTGGATGGTGTGGGGAGTGAAAGGCCCGTAGAAGAACACAGTGGCTGACCGGAAGTGACAGAGGTATTGATTCAGAGCCATGCTGATCGCCCAGAGAGGTAAAAAAGTCAATGTTTTGGTAGCGTCCGTGGAGCTACGGAGCGCCGTAAATTGGGGAGGGAGGGGGCCTCCTATGTTTGCCTCGGGAAAACGTTAACTATAGGGCCTGTGGAACTAGCCGAAGATGGGGAATATGGCACCCACCAGGGTCCACGTCCGGTGTACAGGGGCATCCAAGCCAGGGGCAGCTGAGCTCAGTCTAGCCCCCATGGCGAGGACAGTAAAGTCCAATTGGTGGGAGGAGGCAAGGACGGTCAAGTCCGGTGGCGGGGACAGTCACATCCAGCTCCCGTATCTTGGAGGGCGGAGGCGAGCATGGTCGGGTCCGGAACAGTTGTATCCAGCTGCTCTGGGCTAGATCTGGCTCATCCTCATTACTTGCGCAAGTATTGTGGTCGGCTGGACCAAAAGTGGTATGTATGTATGGTATGCATGTCTCTAATTGGCTATTGATGGTGACGTAATTAAGATATGTGTCAAGATATGTTTCAATGTTAGGTGGGTAAAAGGTAACTTATGTAT
Organism: Protomyctophum parallelum; assembly: GCF_964188405.1. NCBI lineage: Eukaryota > Metazoa > Chordata > Actinopteri > Myctophiformes > Myctophidae > Protomyctophum > Protomyctophum parallelum. The sequence goes on from NC_139713.1 coordinate 21,041,015, forward strand.
ACATGTATGTATGTCGGCAAGAATGGTGGTTCCTTATTGTCTGTGAATGGTTTGACGTACGCTTCAAGGTCAATAACGGGTCTAAAGGATTTAGAACAGCAGTTGTAATAGACATTAGTTAGTTAGTAGCAGTACTTGCGTGCTCTGCTTGCGCACAAGTAGGCCATGTATGGCCTACCTGTGTGCAATGCACCTCGACAGAGTGCATTTCTAATAGTCCTGCTCTACTGCTAAAAGCATTCTACTTCAAACTACCGGACTCCACACTGATGCAACATGACCCAACAAAACTGTAGCAGGACGGTGCAGATACAAGTTGCATCGGTCTGGATCACTAGTATTTTTGAGCCAAATAAGAATGAAAATAAAAGCCTGGATACCGAGACTAGATCATATTGTATATTTGGTAATGTCTGTTAATAGGAAGTGATAAAGAGGCCCTATTACCTGGTTGCAGGTCGTCGGTTCGCAAGTGATTCAGCTTGTCCAGTCGTAAGCAACACATTGTTATCACTCAGAAATGTGTTGCAAACACATTGCTCACGATGAACATGTTGTAAGTTAATGCTGCAACATGTTGTCCCTCTCAGTTCTCTCTCTCTCTCTCTCTCTCTCTCTCTCTTACATCGTTCTGGAATGAGCAGAAATTCCACCACTAATTATTTCTACTACACTCGATATAGTTTCAGCAAAGATCTTTAAACCCTATAAATGTAACCCAATGTGTGTAGGTGTGCTCTTGCACCCCGGATAATGCATGTCCCGTGCAGATAAGTTTCAGACCAAGTGAAACTGTGAAAGTGTATATATTCCTGTGTAGGCAAACACAACATATTTGTTTTCTATTAATAGACACTGCTTACTCACACTCACCCATGGTCCCCAGAGAGGAAGTTGAACCCACAGTTCCCTTGAAGAATTGACTTCTCGTAAGAAGTCGTTCTGGTGACTGGCGGACTGGGGGGAAAGGATGTGGGTCAGAGAGAAAAATCACACCCGTGTGAAGTAAGTGGTGCAACTCCGTGTGGGGGTCCCCGGGGGTTCCAGAAAGTTCCACAGTCACTTAAGGAAGTGGTTGCACCACTTAAAAATCGAGTGAGCAAATGGGAGAAAGGGAATGCAGAGCGACATTGTTGGCTATTTCATATTCCTATAAAATAGGTTGACAATGACATGCTATGAAAACGGTAAACTTTCTCTGCTTCTAGCCTTGATGTGTCTATTACTGTCCAGTTTCGGGACGGCCTTCTCTGCCGTTTATCAGGGGTCATCGATATGTCCATACATGGACAAATGTGTCTGTGGCAAAGACTTGGTCTTGTCCCGGGCACATTTTTTATTTTATTTTTTACACCACTATAAAGTAAAGTTATTATTTTGATCATAAAACACAATTATTATGAATGAATGTCGGTCTCCAGGCTTTCTTCAGAATATTTATGACAGTGATTTACTACAACACTGACACATTATGAGTCTACTACTACTATTGGTTCTCAAACGGTTTATTTGAAGAAAAAAAACAGTGATTAAATGAATAACAACACAGAGATTTAAAAAGGCAGTGAAACAATCAAAACAGTGTACAAAGTACATGTACATGTGTAGACAGCTTAGCCAGGGCTGCCATATTTCAGAAAATGTCAAGAGTGAGACTCTAGTGTCTTAATGTGTTCGACGCCTTCCGAAGGGCGGCGTTGAAAAAAATTGGCTTTTTTTAATGTCTATTTGGCCCGTTTTAACGTTGATATTTAACCTTAACACTGATGTCTTCACCTCCATGCCAGCTGCTCTCCCTGCACTGACAGCCTCCTCATGCTTAAAGTAGAAATGAAAAAGATATCTATCTATCTATCTATCTATCTATGCTCCTCAGACCCAGCCAGCCAGCCAGCCACACACATAGTGCTCAGACCCAGCCAGCCAGCACGCCACACACATAGTGCTCAGACCCAGCCAGCCAGCAAGCCACACACATAGTGCTCAGACCCAGCCAGCCAGCAAGCCACACACATAGTGCTCAGACCCAGCCAGCCACACACATAGCTCCGTAAGGAGTGGTTGCACCACTCAAACAATCTTCAAAAAACTGAAGAGGCTACTGGTGATTGGAGAACCTGATTTGGACATGATCTGATGCAGGACAATGTCACTATGACAGAAAGAGAAGATGGGTCTGGCCACATTCATTCACCCCATAATCTCAGTGGAAATTGGGGAATATGTCAGAAAACTGGAATGTGGGAAAATTCCTTATTTTTACATTTTCTTAGTTCAAACACATCTGTGGGCTTTCTCTCTCTATGAACAGAAACAAGTTGCGATGCGGCCCCTCCCCCTTCACTTCACTTCACTTCACACACACACACACACGACTTTGTCCCTATAATGTGCATGGGCTATGGCACCGTTCCACTTCCTCATATCACGCAAGAGACGCCACACACCAGTATAGAAGAGAGATAGTCACAGGTCACTTACTCACTTGTTGTAACTTGTGGGGGCTATATTGTCTTCCATGAAACATATTTCGAAGCGATGTTAAACTCCGCATGGCTCATTTCCATGCGTCACACAGTCAGGGACCCTGCTGACGATTTGGTCCACTAGTTGTTTACCCTCCTGCATATATCAGCGCTGCATGCAGATCGGCTATTTTACCGTTTGTGTGGACGCACACATGAGCGTGCGTTATTACGCGGCAGAGCCGCAGAGAAAATTGTTATTTATCATTATAATGCTTGTGAAATGGCATGTGGTGCGTGGTAAAGGGTTAAATTGCGTGACTGTCACACTCAAAGGGTGAGACATGGCAGCTCTGGCTTAGCTAACAACACTGTAGAGCTCAAGAACCTGATGTTAGATAGGAGACTAAGGAGAGTGTGGAGGGCAGCAATCCAGGAGTGCTGAGTTGGTGTTGGCTAGAGTCGCTATGGTGGCTTGTTTGTTTGTGTGTGCCTAGACGGCGTGGTGTTTGCCAGTACTGGTGGGCCAAATGTCAGGGCAGAATTTTTTATCCGGTCCAGCTCTGTCGAATAACAACACAGAGATTTAAAAACTCAACTAAAGGCAAGGGTGAGAAAAATGAAAATAGGTCTTGAGATGTGCTTTAGAGGTAGGGTGATATTTCGTGGTCAAAACGAAACCTTTTTTTGTTACTGTATCCTGACTTCTTTCTCTATCCTGATTGGATAAAATCGGTATGCTGACCTGAAAATGAATTTTCTGTTCGATAAAAACTTCTGTTAATCTGATATCTGATATGAAATGGGGCAAGGTTTAGTTTGCAAGATGATGGTACGGTGTGATTCAATGTGGTAGTTAGGGACTGAATTCATGTTGCCAATAATGTTGGAATGGTGGATACATGGGTGTTAAGAGTTGTGTTAGAGGTGCATGGACCAGAAGAAAAGCAGGGCTGACCGAAGTCACAGAGGCAGTATAGATTCAGAGCCGGAGCTGATCGGCCAGAGAGGTAAACAGTTCATGTTTTGGTAGTGTCCGTGGAGCTACGAAGCGCCGCAAATTGGGACCGGAGGGGGGCCTCCTATCCTGGGGTCAAGAGTGGAACTTGTCGATTTTTGGCCTGGCACCCTCCAGGGTCCAGGTCGGTGGGCAGGGGCATCCAAGCCAGGCACAGCTGAGCTCAGTCCAGCCCCCGTGGCGAGGACTGTAGAGTCCAATCCCACCTTGGTGGGGGGAGGCGGGGACGGTCGAGCCCGGTGTCGGGGACAGTCACATCCAGCTCCCGTATCTTGGAGGGGGTGAGGCGGGGCAGCTCCCGTATCTTGGAGGGGGTGAGGCGGGGATGGTCGGGTCTGGACGAGTTGTATCCAGCTGCGGGGACAGTTGTAGCTCTGGTGGAGCCATTGTCCCCACGACCCGAGTACGGATAAGTGGTTGAAGATTGATGGATGGATGGATGTGCACGTCACCATGAGCCCCACTTTGATTGGTCCTCTGGTCTGCAGCTGAGCCGTGATTGGTTCCCTGTGACGGACACCTGTGACACACTGAAAAGAAAATTAAAAAGTTACATATTTTGTATTTGAACCATTAAATTGCTATGCTCAGTATTGATATTGATCAGTATTTTTTATGTAGTTGCTCAATGATCGTAATCGACATGTACTGTAATCCATCTACTGTAGTAGTACTCACCATAACAACAACAAAACACACCAAAAAGAACGACAAAACATATCACAATCACAAACGTAATCAGCACATTATACAGCATATCATGCCTATCCATTCCACATCGATCATAATCGCAGGAGGCTCTTCCACAGTGTCAGCCTTTCGTCAAATCACTAAATCAGAGTAAAAAGCAAGTTGATTAGATTCAATGCTTTGAAATAATAATTAAAAACAAAATGTAGTTAACGAAGAAAAAAATTAAGGGACCCATAAAAAACGTGTCCACGACCCACAAATGGGTCCTAGACTCACACCCAGTGCTTTGGAAACAGTGCGGTACAGTAAATACATGTGTCCATACAGGAGAGGAAGCTATTCAGCACTGAAAGACATCCGATGAGACAATAACAAGCTAAGCATAAATATCTCAATTTAGATTATTCCTGATGAACACAACCTACACATTCCAAGAGACATTCCCACATTGGCCTCCATAACAGTTGAATACCATAATGTGCACTTAAAATACTTTTATTTTTTCTTCAACCAAGGTTCATGTTTTAGGTTATTAGAGAAAGTGAAAGACGAGTGTCATTTATTTTATTATTTATTTCCTTGGTTGGAGAGAAAAAAGTTGTCCTTTAAGGTTTCTGTACAGTAATTATGCAAGACCATACTACACGCACACTGAAATCAGAAGTCATTAAATAAATAAATAAGCAAGCAGACAAAATTGGAATTGAAATACACGCTGATAAATGGGTACTCTCCCCTGAATGGATGCAACTGTTGACCCAACTGATTTTTTCTGTTTACTAAAGAGCAGGAGAGTTGGGGATACCCCTGTTACTGAACAAAATCACTCAGTACAGTACAGCCTTATGTTTTTAACAAAAAACTAAAACAAAAATAATAATCATTTACACCACCTTTAACTACAACCACAATTATTTAATTGAAATGATTCAACTTGTTCTGCTGTTAATAATAGTGAATATACTCACAATCTCTAAGAGGAGCTCTGGGCAAGATCTGGCTCATTCTCATTCTCTTTTGGTAAATTGCTCTGCTCTACTTCTAAAAGCATTCTACTTCCTAGTACTTTTAAGATCGAGAGGGAGGAAGCGTACTCCACACCGATGCAACATGACCCAACAAAACGGTTGGACATTGCAGAGCAGTGGTGTAATGGTGCTAATTTTTTCGGTACCACAACATTTTAATTTAATGCACACGCTCGCCTACACGAAACAGCAAACACACAAAAGTAGACAACTCATGACAAATTAATTAAATGAACGACTATAAAAGAACAGTAACAACACACTCTACTAGCCCCATAATACTGTGTTGAAAATCTACTGGTTACGACGTGTCAATTTGTGACTTTGCCACACACACGCGCGCGCACACACACACACACACACACACACACACGCACGCACGCACGCGCGCGCACACACACATGGCTGTATTGAAATTTAGAAAAATAAGACATGATAAAGTGGTTAATTTATTATGTAGTTCAGGTTTTTGAAATGTAGTGGAGTGAAAGTGTATACATACAGCAACGGACTATTGGCACGCTGCCTCTGATTGGCCTACCGAATGTCCCCTTTTGTTTTTTTTGTCAGGTATAGGATTAAAAAAGATCAGAGTAAGTATTATTTATTATATATATTTGAGTAACCTAAAAAATATACCATTTGAAAATATTAACTGAAAATACCTATTGGAATTATGTTTTATCATTATCATTTTACTCGTTGATCGTTGTCACCTGTACAACGAGGTATAGTCTACTATGTATACTGTAGAGTGTAGATTGTAAGGATCGGGCATTCGTGGAATGAGCAACACAGCTATACGTGTGGGTAGCGCCCCCAAAAAATGTGCCAAAATTGTAAATGGTTGGTATACCAAGCCTTGCTTTGAGTTGTTTAGTGGATTGGTTGATTGCACTCTCCCACAGTAATAAGGAAAAAACAACACATGGTTCTGTTCGTCACACGTACAGCACGTATACTCGTACAATTGGGTTGAGGTCTGAGATTGCCTTTAATGATGACAAGTTCTGTCTTGCCCGTGAGAGAGATACTGTTCCATACCAAACCAAGCTGTTGTGGCATGGGTAAATAAATACGAACCACTTGACATTTTGGCAAATGTTTTGGGGGCGCTACCCACACATTTAGCTGTGTTGCTCATTCCACAAATGCCCGATCCTTATAGGCCTATACCCTTCCGACGTGCTCTGTATATTTTACGATCATCCTTTTCCACGTGTCTGATTTTCCAAGTAACATGCAGTCAGTTTCAGGCAGTGCAGAATGAAAACAAGCAACGTAAAGTGTGGCGTTTTACTGGCGTAAAACTTGTTGGAGAAATGAGGAAATGAATCGAATGAATTTAAAAGGTTTATATTATAAATATCCGAAAGGCATATAAATATTGATTAAAACTAAGGGTATTTTTTATATAATTTCAGTTAGTTTTAGTTAGTTTTGTGAACACACAATACAGTTTCAGTTTAGTTGTCGTTTTTTAATTTATTTTTATTTTTTATTAGTTTCAGTTAACTTAAAAAAAAATTCATTCTAGTTTTCGTTTTTTTATTTAGTTTTAGTTAACTATTATAACCTTGCTAGTCACGTGTCACATTCGTGAGCATGGAAATGGTACCGGTGTCACTGCAGTACCAGTACATGGTGACGGCCCCTTTCCACCACTGGTCACATGATCACACTTTGCGCCGATGCGGTGAAAAGACCTATAGACCACGAAGGGGTGAAGTTTCCCAACACTGCATAACAGGAAGACACGACACCTCTTGTGCAACCACGGTGCTGTGCATCCGATTACTTTGTGAAAACAATCTTATAACAGCACATTAGCAACAACAGCAGAGCAATTAAAGTGCCTTTCGGTACTTACAGTAGAAAAAGCGCTATATGAATTATTATTATTATTATTATATTATTACTGGAACAGTGCCCATTGGGGGGGTGATCAGGTGTGATCAATTGGCTAATAAAGGACGATGTTGCGCACCATTGTGATGTCAGTGATGTCACTCAGAACAGGCCAGCTCCATATACAGTATGGAGATCCTATAGGGGTGATCTGGATTTGGGCCCTGTCCTGACCCTTGGCAGAGGCTTTTGTGCTGGTTCTGGACAACCGGCTTTTTGTGCCAGTCCTGGACAACTGTGGGTCCGTCCGACTCAAGCCGGGCACTGGGAGTGCCCTGTGGTGGTGTGGAACATGTGTGTCGAATTTGAAGTCGGTGGGACGAACCCATATACAGAGTTATTTGTCAGGCATGCCCAAATATGGAGTCTATACGCAGATGTCAGAACATGCCCCACCCAGTTATTATGTCTGTGTCCATTCTATGCCCATATATGGAGTTATTTGTCAGGCATGCCCAAAACATGGAGTCTATTCAGATGTCAGAACATATTGTGATGTCAGAACAGGCTAGCTCCATATTTGGAGCTAGCCCGGCCAGAGGCCTTTGTGGCGGTTCTGGACAACAAGGCCGAGCACTGCACTCCATGTGGGGGTGTGGAACGCGCGTGTCGGATTTGAAGTCGGTGGGACAAACGGTTCTCGAGTTACGTGGATCACAGGCAGAGACTTGGTGCATTTATAGATAGATTATTATTTATGTTGAGATGTGATCTTTTTTTGTGTATATGTAAAAGGTAAAGCCCTTATTCTGAAATGCCAAACGCTTAACAGGAAGTGCCTATTAACATTGTGTATATATTGGCTGAATAAACGGCTGGCCTCAGTTGTGTTGACACTGAAGGAGTGGATGTGAGCTGCTGCCTACTCGTCTATTTATTTCCTCCGTATGCCCGACTAGCTCTATAGGCTGTCTAGATTCTTTCTTGATCACTGCAATGGTAGCTCTGCTAACAATTTAGCTGTAAACTGGCCACTGAATTAGACTACTTGCTGTGGCATGATGTACCGATATCCGTATGGCTATCATACAACAGCTCTCAAGCAATCTGAGCTATGATATAAATAGTGGCATGTGCAACAGTTCAGGTATGTGTGAGATTGACAGATGCGGACAGACTGCACATAATGATTCACTGAAAAGAAAAAGACAGTAGAAATATGTGACTACTACTCACTTTCACATGAACCTTTCTGATAATTCCAATGAGGAAACCTGGCTTGTCTTCTTTCCTCTCTAGGGGAATGTCGGTGATCCTGGTGAACGTGGGGGTGCCGGACCCAAAGGGGAAAGGGTGAATATAATTAAAGAACTAGGCTACAGCTATTAGTAGTGGTAGGTGTGAGAGTGATGCAGTAGCAGTAGTATAAATAGGAGTAGCAACAAAATTAATCACAGGTGTGGCAGAAGTAGTAGTAATAGCCTATTAGTGTTACTGTTAATATTATATTGATTACTTTTTGTGATCTTTCGTTGGTAACATTAGCATTTGAGAAGGTCTGAATTGGTGATGCATTATTCACATTTGTTTTTGTTTTAGGGTGAACTTGGTCCTCATGGATTCTCTGGTAGAGAGGGCCCTTGGGGAGCTCCAGGGGAAAGTGGTGACAAGGGACCTAAAGGAGAGAAGGGCCACCTTGGACTGCTGGCAAGTATAATATTTTACCATGCAATGAATGAATGAATTAAATGACACACATATAATGTGGCTGAAGTTTAATGACAGTTCTAAATGTACAATATACTGTACGTACTGTATGCCCTTTCTCTAACCATCCTCAGTTGCTAGAATAGTTTTCATTGATTAGCAAATTCTTACTTTATAACCTTTTTGATTTTGAATGCAAAATGTTCAATGCTCATTAACACACACACACACACACACACACACACACACACACACACACACATATATATATATATATATATATATATATATATATATACACACACACACACACAAAGAGAAAGTCCACTTCTACAGTGCCCTGTTCTACACAGGGCATGATTGATGGGCCGATGTCATGTTGAACTTGTCATTGTCACACAGGGTGAACCTGGGCTCATGGGAGAAGTGGGCCCTGCGGGCTTGACAGGTTTGCAGGTGAGACAAAAAGAGAATGACAACTATAAATCCTGATAGTCATTGATCAAGCATGCAAATGTTTTGTGTTGACTTCCAGACTTTGCTGTGCGATTCAGACAATCACATGACTTTGATAATCACACTTGAGAGCAATCACAGTCTTAACAAATTTACTGCTTCTTCTGACGGAAGGTTCCACCAGTTAGAACTGCTTCTGGCGTAACGTTCCGTCTGATAAGCTGAATCTACGGAGCTCTCCATGGTTTGGATAAAACGCGCAATGTTCGGAGGTCTTTGCTGATTATCCGGTGATTTAGATGGGAACATTGGTTTCTATAGAGCAAGGATAGCTTAATTTTAGTTCGCTAGCATTGACGCTATTTATTTAGCATCTAAAATGGCCGCCCAAACAGGATGTAATCCAGCGTGTGTTACACTACAAACGGCTCAGCGGTCTGCGGTTGGCTCTGCGTCCACGAGGTGGCAACAGATGGGTTAAGCCTGAGTTATACATAATCGTACTATACAGTAGGTGTCACTCACTGAAAATAGCTGATCTGTAACCTTGCAGCGTGATGCGTGGTGACCTTGAATTTTACCCTTGTTCAATGTGTTTTTGCATGTAAATTTACCCGTGTATCAAAATACAGTTGATATGTTTTTACTTGTTTTTAGGGCATCGTGGGTTTGAAGGGACCCCCAGGGCTTGATGGACCTCAGGGACAGACGGTAATAATGCTTCTCACACATGACATGAATCCTACAGCCAGAGATAGGCAGGCATTCCACATTTACAATCAAGTGGCTCATCGAGAAACTGAACATGAACTTACCAAGATTCTATATCTTATATTTATTAAAAAAAATAAAAAAACGTTCTGTTTATGATTTTATATCTAACAAAACCGCAACAGGTCTCAGGAATGTGCTCAATTAGCCTGAACTTGGGTTTTGTTTTCCCAATTCCATCAGTAAAAACGTTGCAACGTTGTTGCATGTTTCCTCCATTAACCTATTATTTCACATTCATTGCTCTCTCTCTCTATTTCAGCTGTGTAGGTAATTGGCTTTCACCAATGCCTGTGAAGCAGGACAGTCTTTTGGTACACACCAGTTCATAACATTTATAGTTAACTAAACTCTGATAAAAATCACACCCGTGTGAAGTGAGGGCCACTCTTATCTACATCATCATACATCATCTAATTCCGGACAATTAACTTGTGTGTTGTTTACACAAAGCAAAATTGAGAAATATACTTCATTTTGTAACTGCGTTGCGCTAAAATGTGATTGTAGATTGATTAATAAAAATGAACATCCTTCTCGCAGGGAGAGTCTGGATCCACTGGAACAATGGGACCTGCTGGGTTAAGGGGCTCTCAGGTATACATCATATACACTGCCTTTCAGTCATAACTGTTACACTGTGTATGTAGAGTATGACATAACAACCCCATCATTATGTTCATAGGGACCAGCTGGTGCACCGGGGGTCAGAGGTGAAATGGGAAAGCTGGGGCCACCAGTAAGTGTTACCTACTTATTGGAAAAGCCACTCCGTTCAACAGTACACATGCACTCGATTGGGGGGGGGGGGGGGGGATGACAGATACAATTATGAAACTTAAGTATTTAGCATATGTGACCAGTGCCAGCAGAATATGCCTCATGTCGCCAGAATGAACATGCCTTAAATCAATAAATAAACTCGTTTTTTTTTTAAATGTGATTTTCTTTTTTTTTCATATTAATACAGTTTGAATGTTGAAGAAGGTTTTCATTCAAACAGATTGTTCATTTGGGCAAATGAAATGTATACATTTATACGTCAAAGTGGGCTTGTTTTTTAACAAGTTTCTGGAGGCAGAAGAGCGCAGTTCCGAGATTTGCATGTTGGTTACGATTGGTCTGGAATCTCTTTGTCCTCAGGTTTCACGCTCTGATCACCGCCCATTAGCGTGCTTGTGTTTGTAAACACAGAAGTATTCTGGGCATTTGGGTTAGACTTTACAGAAAATAAACAAAACCACGTATAGCTACTCGCTGAAATACACTTCCCAGCTTGGAGTCTTTCACCAACAAACAACAGGCTAGAAGCTAGCTAGCCTAGTTAGCTAGCCGTCTGTGTTGTGTGTTAAAGAGCAAAGAGATCACACGTCTTTTCTTTTAATCACAACTCGCTCATTTCTTGCTCATTTAAAAAAAGGTTATATACTATGTAAACTATGAAATGCAGGCTTTCATTTGGTATATAGAACGTTTGTGTAGGCCGTCTCTAAGAAACGGTATCAATTGAAAAGTAAATGTCGGAAAATCGCTTAATTTTTTTCCTCGCGCACCCAGCAAAGAGCTACGTCTTTTCAAATACGGCCGTTAGTACTGTTAATTCAACATCCGGTGAGGGGAGGATACGGATCGTGTATGTATTGTGTATATAAATCAGGGCATACAGTGGGTGGGCTTTAGACCGGATGTAAGCCTTGCACACTAAATAGACACCCGATGTAGTATGAATCCACCCATCGAATGCACAGGAATTACTATAAATGAAACCAGGCATTGTGACTGCATGTGGACAGATCTGTTTATTAAAATAGCAAATCTACAAGCGCACAACATCATAGCCTGATGCGTCGATTTTATTTATTTAAAATACTGGGTCAATTGTCTGACTTTGATTGCTTAAAGTAGACCTGCATAAAATGGTGTACTGCAGCTATTTACAACCAGGTAGTGTATAAGTTAAATTGAACACTTAACTTAATATTTAATACTTGAATACTTATACTTAGTATTTAATACTTAGTACTTTCAAAAGGGTTTATTGGGGCACCTTACAAATTGCATTGTTTGTTCTACTGGCTTAAACATGTCAGTGTTTCTAGTGTTGCACTGTTGACAGCTAAAACGTCCTATTGTCTCTTGTCCCTCCCATTGTCACACCCACTTCTGTCCAGCTCTAAGGTGATAAAATGTTGTGAATATTGAAAAGGGCTTTTCTCAGCTTTGGGTGAAAGGCCCCAGTCATTTTAAAATGGTTATATCTCCTTCAATTATTGTCCAATTTCATTGAATGATACATCATATGAAAGCTTACATTCTGTACTTTAATAATCTGTAAAAATCTGAAAAATGGAAAAGGCGACATGAGGCATGTTTTGTTGGCACTGGTCACATATTGTCTCTGTCAGGTGGAAACCTAGTAGGTCCAAAACTGTTACTTTTCAGGATTCAAATTCCAAAATAGCAAAAGTAGGCGGATGCTTTTGTGTGACGCTGTTGTGTGATCAAGTGAGGCCTTAATTTACGGAAGAAAAAAAAAATCAGAATATGAAGATAAGAGGTTTCTGCCCAACAGAGACGGCGCTACTAACCACAGAGACTTATATATAAAGTGAGAGTTGAACCTGCTGGCCCACAGATGACCCCAATGGAATGGCCTTTGAGCTTTACTGCCGTCTGTCTGTAAACAGTATTATGTTTGAATGAATTGCTTGATGAATCATGTGTATGCCAGGGTCCAGTAGGAAGGACGGGGCCTCAGGGTGAAATCGGTGCCAAAGGAGAACCGGGGCTAGAGGGGCAGAAAGGAGAACCAGGAAACCCAGGCCCAGCAGGAGAACAGGTATTCCCTTCTCTCACACTAGTCCATTGTAGTGAAGGAAATCTATTATGATTACAGTATTAGTTTGGACATTAATTTAAAGCTGCCCCAGTTGAGGGTGTGCGGCTATAGTGCCTCAGCCAGCTAGCTAGTGCACGCACGGAGTCACATTGGCCCAAGTTTTTCCCAGGTCGCATTTGTTTGCCGTCAATCAGTTGGTAGCTTATTATGTCGCCATCTCGTTGTCCAACTGCAAAGTATGGAAGTGTTGATATGTATCATTTCTGTCTTGTCACCCCAACATGTAGACTGGTCACATGCAATGCACTTTCCAACTCCATCTGGTGGCCAATTTAAATTGTTACAATTTCTCCAAAAGAGGGGTGCTGCAACATTATTGTTTTATTTGGTAAACATAATCAACGTGAATGTGAAACAATTAACAACCTCTTATTGATTAATCGTGCACATCCCATGCTGCGTACTGTCTGTCTATCAACTGATGCATACAGTAATACTTGAATATGAAATAGCAATGTGAATAAACACATACATCTACATTGATTAGAGTGTGTACATGCCAAACAACTGCTTTCTGACAGTATTCCTCCTTCTACTGTAGGGTGAGGATGGTCTGCCGGGAATAAGGGGACCTCCAGCACTTCCTGGGTTAGAGGTAAGAAAAAGTGAATAGAAACACTTTTCACCACTTTTGATCAGATATGAATCTTCTGTATTTAATTATTATTATGATATAGGAAGCTTTTTGTGTAGCACCCTTCATACATGGAATAGCAAGTGCTTTTCAATATTAAGAACATACTGTACATTATAATACAAACTAATTAAGCAGTAACACACTAGAGGGCCTGCTATACCATGATATATTGGCACTGACTGTGCTGCTTTGGTGTGCATGAGACCAAAGGTAGAGTGCCATAGATAAACACATCAGTGCCAACATGACACAATATGGCACAACCTCAGGTTTTAAAGCCTAATAGCTGGTATTGCCATTATACCAATTGCAATTCTTCCCAGAATGCTTTATGGCTTCTCTGGGGTATCTTGTCTTGTGCGTGCTGTTGTGTAGCCCCAATATATACTCTATATGGTATTTGTCTTTTCTTTTTTCTTCTTAAGGGACCGCCTGGTGAGGCCGGAGCCCAGGGCCCACCAGGTCCACCAGGGATTGAAGTGAGTCTACAGTAGTAAATAAACACTGAATATTTAAAATACAGAGACTATTTTCAGTGTGCCATATAAAATCTATATATGTAGTATCTATTGATCTATCAATCTATCTCTCAATCGTCAGATCAATTGTCCATCAGTCTATTGTTCTATCTGTCCATGTCTGGTCAGTCTATCTGTATGCATTCAGTGTCTTCCCGTCTGTCTGTTCAATTGCAGGGAGCGAAAGGTGGCCCAGGACCTGAAGGAAAACGTGCTTTGAAAGGGGAGAAGGTGAGATCCTTATATTCCATTCACTGCAGCCTTTTTATTCATTTAATGAAGTAGTCATTCCGTCTGAAAATAAGACTTCTCTCTTTTTTTTCTTTTTCTTTTTTATAACTTTATTTATAAGATTTTCAATTTTTGTAGACAAACAACCCCACATATACCCCACCCTCCCCGGTTCCATCACAAAACAAGACAACAAGAACAACAACAAAAAAACAACAATAAAATAAAATAAACGGGTAGTAAAGGATATAAATAATAAATGAAATAAATAAATACAATAAAATAAAATTTGCCTTTTACTAGATTAAGGGGCTACACAGTGAACCAAATTACATGTAGGAAAAACACTTAGGACACATCATCAAAAGACAGTGAGTCGGAAGACAGTGAAAGGGTGAATTCAAGGAAAGGGGACCAAGCCTTTACAAATTTCTGGCGAGATTTGAACCTGTTGTATCTGAGCTTCTCCAATGGTATAAAGGATAGAACATCCTTGACCCAACTTGTAAATGTTGGAGGTTTATCAGATTTCCAATTGCGGAGAATAAGTCTCCTCGCTATGAGTGAAGCAAAAACTATGAAATTGGCTTGAGGAGAGGTAATTGGTGCATCGTCGTTGGGAACTCCAAATATAGCAGTTATCGGGTTGGGCGCAATTGGCATATGACAGATGGTTGAGAAAGCATCAAAAATACTATTCCAAAATGGGTTCAAGGAAGTGCATCCCCAGAACATAATGTCCAAGAGAGGCTGGCTCCAGATGACATCTTATACAAGTAGAGTCAATGTCAGGATACATTTTAGATAGTTTTTCTCTCGAGAAATGCAAACGATGTACTATTTTGAATTTAATTAGGCAATGTCTAAGACATAAAGAGGTAGTATGAATACGCCTCAAAGAGAGTTCCCACGTCTCTTCCTCCAGCTCTAAATTCAGGTCCTGTTCCCAGGCTGATTTTGTTTTATCCAAGAGAGGAGGGCCAATCTCCTGTAAAGCCTTATATATATTAGATAGGCTACCTTTGGTGTATGGGTCCCAGTCTAGTATGGTGTCTACTATACTCTTATCTGGCATAGCTGGAAATGGAAAGTGTTCCTTAGCAAAACTTCGAACTTGGAGGTATCTGAAAAAGTGAGAATTTGGTAGCTCATGGTCATCTTGGAGGTTTTTAAAGGATGCAAATGTGCCATCTATGAATAAGTCGCTAAAGAAAATCAAGCCATTGACGTGCCATGTTTTAAAAGCTGAGTCCTCTCGCAAGGGAGGAAAAAGATGATTGTTGGTCAAGGGCATATGGCCACACGTATTATTAAAATCAAAGTGTTTTCTGAATTGGCGCCAGATTCTGAGAGAGCTATTTATTACTGGATTGCTAGAGCGTATGGAATTACCATTTGGCAGTGAGGAGCACAACATGGCCACTAGAGAGATCCCAGGATCAGTTAGTTTCCATACTGGCCCAAATTGGACCATGTTTGTATTCATGGACCGCAGTCCGCAATAACTCACCTTTTTAATATTTGCCGACCAGTAATAAAACATAAAATTAGGCAACCCCAGGCCTCCTGATGGTCTTGGTAATTCCAAAAGAGCTTTTTTGGCAAGCGGACGGGCTTTATTCCAAATAAAAGTAGAAATACAACTATTAAGATCCCGGAAGAAGGTTTTAGTTAAGAACAAAGGAATCATTTGGAATAGATACAAAAAACGGGGCAAGACAGTCATTTTAATTGTGTTAACTCTGCCTGCTAACGAAACGGGCAACGAAGCCCATCTCACGAGATCCGACTTCTCTCTTTTTTGATTGAATACTTTATTAACAATTATACAATAATGCTAAAAAGGATAACGCAAATAGCCACAAGGGCTTGTTTCCATTGTGGTCCGACTGTATGTGTTCAATTCATCAAGACTTGCTTCACACTTTCAGTTGTCCCTTCCAGAAATTAGATAAAATATTGAGGGGCAGTTCATGCATTCACAAATAGAAAGCGTAGATCTGAAACCAACGCCCCCTGTCCCCGTTCTCACCTACAGGGAGATGACGGTATAGATGGATCAGCGGGGAAAACGGGTCACATCGGAAGGAGGGTAAGACCTAGATTCAACCTCTTTACATTCAGGAGGTGGATTGCAGGTGGTGTGAGAGTTTGGGGAGGGGGGGTGTGTGTGTGGGGGGTGTGTGTGGCGGGGTGTGTGTGTGTGTGTGTGTGTGTGTGTGTGTGTGTGTGTGTGGGGGGGGGGGGGGGGGGGGGTTAGCTTCTGTCACGCTTGAGCCTCAGCACTGCCACTGAAAGAACACTTGATTGACTTGCTGTTTATTAATTCAGTGTTAAAATCAACATGATTGATGTGTGGAGGAGTCTATCGGTGGCGGCTGGATGATAGATGGATGGATGAAATGGTGAATGGATTTAATGTGTAAATGGATGGATAGATGGATGGTTGGGTAGGTGGATGGATTTCAAGAGGTGAAAAGTACATAAAAACAGACCCATCTGAACTGTGTGTGTGTGTGTGTGTGTGTGTGTGTGTGTGTGTGTGTTGGGGGGGGGGGGGGTCACTATAAGTCACTGTGCGGTATTTCCATACTCAAGCAGACATGGAGACATACATAGGGACCCACATTTCTGTTCCTTGGATTGGCTAGCACCACTCAGAAACTGTAATCTGTACTGTAGTGTGCTGTACTGTACACCATACTGTACTGTGTACAGCACTGTACTCTGTACTGGTGATACACTAAATACTGATTCAATTGATTTCGGTTCACAACTGTGTCCTGTACGCACTCGTAACACTCGTAACACAAAAAGTCTGCTGGCTTTTGCTGTCTATGGGAACGCAGTTTTTAGAATCATAATATCTCAGATTATTATTTTTGTCTCAAAACAAGCTAGACTTGCAGCTCATTTCTCTAAACGATATGATCCTCGGGTTTCAAAATGTATGTTTTGGGTGAATTAAATAACAATCGTGGCAAAGACATTGTATGATTATATATATATATATATATATATATATATATATTGTGTGTGTGTGTGTGTGTGTGTGTGTGTGTGTGTGTGTGTGTGTGTGTGTGTGTGTGTGTGTGTGTGTGTGTGTGTGTGTGTGTGTGTGTGTGTGTGTGTGTGTGTGCTTACGTGTGTTTCTTAATTAAGAGATATCCTAATACAAAAGTATGTCATTGTGTTTTTGCATGTGTGGGTGCGTGTGTGTGTGTGTGTGATAAATTGTAACAGTTTGACAAAATTGCATGAATACATTCATGCATAAAATATTAGGTGATTCAACGTGCGTGGTGCTCTGGGCTGTATTGCCTCATTGTAAAACATGGTGAAAACATGTCTCTTCCACAGGGGAAGAGAGGCAAAGCTGGGATCAGAGGTACCAGGGGAGAACGAGGGCCCAAGGTTGGTTGTCATCTCATGTAATGATTCATTAAGCTACACGTTATTGTTCTTCAGGTCAGTGCTTCTCAAACTTTTCCATTTCAAGGACGCCTTGATTGGTATGGGACTGTGTTTGGCTGCGGACCTCCATCTGGAAACACTGCCAGGGACCCCTGTAGAAGATTTGCATTGTTAAAATGGGTGTTTTACCGTGTGACAGGGCTGTATTCTAAATGGGTGTTTTACCGTGTGACAGGGCTGTAGTCATTCTAAATGGGTGTTTTACCGTGTGACAGGGCTGTATTCTAAATGGGTGTTTTACCGTGTGACAGGGCTGTAGTCATTCTAAATGGGTGTTTTACCGTGTGACAGGGCTGTATTCTAAATGGGTGTTTTACCGTGTGACAGGGCTGTAGTCTACAGTAAATGGGTGTTTTACCGTGTGACAGGGCTGTATTCTAAATGGGTGTTTTACCGTGTGACAGGGCTGTAGTCATTCTAAATGGGTGTTTTACCGTGTGACAGGGCTGTAGTCATTCTAAATGGGTGTTTTACCGTGTGACAGGGCTGTATTCTAAATGGGTGTTTTACCGTGTGACAGGGCTGTATTCTAAATGGGTGTTTTACCGTGTGACAGGGCTGTATTCTAAATGGGTGTTTTACCGTGTGACAGGGCTGTAGTCTACAGTAAATGGGTGTTTTACCGTGTGACAGGGCTGTAGTCATTCTAAATGGGTGTTTTACCGTGTGACAGGGCTGTAGTCATTCTAAATGGGTGTTTTACCGTGTGACAGGGCTGTAGTCATTCTAAATGGGTGTTTTACCGTGTGACAGGGCTGTAGTCATTCTAAATGGGTGTTTTACCGTGTGACAGGGCTGTATTCTAAATGGGTGTTTTACCGTGTGACAGGGCTGTAGTCATTCTAAATGGGTGTTTTACCGTGTGACAGGGCTGTAGTCATTCTAAATGGGTGTTTTACCGTGTGACAGGGCTGTAGTCATTCTAAATGGGTGTTTTACCGTGTGACAGGGCTGTAGTCATTCTAAATGGGTGTTTTACCGTGTGACAGGGCTGTATTCTAAATGGGTGTTTTACCGTGTGACAGGGCTGTAGTCATTCTAAATGGGTGTTTTACCGTGTGACAGGGCTGTATTCTAAATGGGTGTTTTACCGTGTGACAGGGCTGTATTCTAAATGGGTGTTTTACCGTGTGACAGGGCTGTAGTCATTCTAAATGGGTGTTTTACCGTGTGACAGGGCTGTAGTCATTCTAAATGGGTGTTTTACCGTGTGACAGGGCTGTATTCTAAATGGGTGTTTTACCGTGTGACAGGGCTGTATTCTAAATGGGTGTTTTACCGTGTGACAGGGCTGTATTCTAAATGGGTGTTTTACCGTGTGACAGGGCTGTATTCTAAATGGGTGTTTTACCGTGTGACAGGGCTGTAGTCATTCTAAATGGGTGTTTTACCGTGTGACAGGGCTGTAGTCTACAGTAAATGGGTGTTTTACCGTGTGACAGGGCTGTAGTCATTCTAAATGGGTGTTTTACCGTGTGACAGGGCTGTAGTCATTCTAAATGGGTGTTTTACCGTGTGACAGGGCTGTAGTCATTCTAAATGGGTGTTTTACCGTGTGACAGGGCTGTATTCTAAATGGGTGTTTTACCGTGTGACAGGGCTGTATTCTAAATGGGTGTTTTACCGTGTGACAGGGCTGTAGTCATTCTAAATGGGTGTTTTACCGTGTGACAGGGCTGTAGTCATTCTAAATGGGTGTTTTACCGTGTGACAGGGCTGTAGTCATTCTAAATGGGTGTTTTACCGTGTGACAGGGCTGTAGTCATTCTAAATGGGTGTTTTACCGTGTGACAGGGCTGTATTCTAAATGGGTGTTTTACCGTGTGACAGGGCTGTAGTCATTCTAAATGGGTGTTTTACCGTGTGACAGGGCTGTATTCTAAATGGGTGTTTTACCGTGTGACAGGGCTGTATTCTAAATGGGTGTTTTACCGTGTGACAGGGCTGTAGTCATTCTAAATGGGTGTTTTACCGTGTGACAGGGCTGTAGTCATTCTAAATGGGTGTTTTACCGTGTGACAGGGCTGTATTCTAAATGGGTGTTTTACCGTGTGACAGGGCTGTATTCTAAATGGGTGTTTTACCGTGTGACAGGGCTGTATTCTAAATGGGTGTTTTACCGTGTGACAGGGCTGTATTCTAAATGGGTGTTTTACCGTGTGACAGGGCTGTAGTCATTCTAAATGGGTGTTTTACCGTGTGACAGGGCTGTAGTCTACAGTAAATGGGTGTTTTACCGTGTGACAGGGCTGTAGTCATTCTAAATGGGTGTTTTACCGTGTGACAGGGCTGTAGTCATTCTAAATGGGTGTTTTACCGTGTGACAGGGCTGTAGTCATTCTAAATGGGTGTTTTACCGTGTGACAGGGCTGTATTCTAAATGGGTGTTTTACCGTGTGACAGGGCTGTAGTCATTCTAAATGGGTGTTTTACCGTGTGACAGGGCTGTAGTCATTCTAAATGGGTGTTTTACCGTGTGACAGGGCTGTAGTCATTCTAAATGGGTGTTTTACCGTGTGACAGGGCTGTATTCTAAATGGGTGTTTTACCGTGTGACAGGGCTGTATTCTAAATGGGTGTTTTACCGTGTGACAGGGCTGTAGTCATTCTAAATGGGTGTTTTACCGTGTGACAGGGCTGTAGTCTACAGTAAATGGGTGTTTTACCGTGTGACAGGGCTGTAGTCATTCTAAATATGTGTTTTACCGTGTGACAGGGCTGTAGTCATTCTAAATGGGTGTTTTACCGTGTGACAGGGCTGTAGTCATTCTAAATGGGTGTTTTACCGTGTGACAGGGCTGTATTCTAAATGGGTGTTTTACCGTGTGACAGGGCTGTAGTCATTCTAAATGGGTGTTTTACCGTGTGACAGGGCTGTAGTCATTCTAAATGGGTGTTTTACCGTGTGACAGGGCTGTAGTCATTCTAAATGGGTGTTTTACCGTGTGACAGGGCTGTATTCTAAATGGGTGTTTTACCGTGTGACAGGGCTGTAGTCATTCTAAATGGGTGTTTTACCGTGTGACAGGGCTGTATTCTAAATGGGTGTTTTACCGTGTGACAGGGCTGTATTCTAAATGGGTGTTTTACCGTGTGACAGGGCTGTAGTCATTCTAAATGGGTGTTTTACCGTGTGACAGGGCTGTAGTCATTCTAAATGGGTGTTTTACCGTGTGACAGGGCTGTAGTCATTCTAAATGGGTGTTTTACCGTGTGACAGGGCTGTATTCTAAATGGGTGTTTTACCGTGTGACAGGGCTGTATTCTAAATGGGTGTTTTACCGTGTGACAGGGCTGTATTCTAAATGGGTGTTTTACCGTGTGACAGGGCTGTATTCTAAATGGGTGTTTTACCGTGTGACAGGGCTGTAGTCATTCTAAATGGGTGTTTTACCGTGTGACAGGGCTGTAGTCTACAGTAAATGGGTGTTTTACCGTGTGACAGGGCTGTAGTCATTCTAAATGGGTGTTTTACCGTGTGACAGGGCTGTAGTCATTCTAAATGGGTGTTTTACCGTGTGACAGGGCTGTAGTCATTCTAAATGGGTGTTTTACCGTGTGACAGGGCTGTAGTCATTCTAAATGGGTGTTTTACCGTGTGACAGGGCTGTATTCTAAATGGGTGTTTTACCGTGTGACAGGGCTGTATTCTAAATGGGTGTTTTACCGTGTGACAGGGCTGTATTCTAAATGGGTGTTTTACCGTGTGACAGGGCTGTAGTCTACAGTAAATGGGTGTTTTACCGTGTGACAGGGCTGTAGTCTACAGTAAATGGGTGTTTTACCGTGTGACAGGGCTGTAGTCTACAGTAAATGGGTGTTTTACCGTGTGACAGGGCTGTATTCTAAATGGGTGTGAGAGGGCTGTAGTCTAAATGGGTGTGTGCGCGAGAAGTGATTGACCAGGAGGTTTATGAATCCCCTTTAGTGGGTGGGTTAAAGTATACTATACTTTAGTCACTAAAGTATAGTATACTTTAACCCACTAAAGTTTAGTGTGTGGGTTAAAGTATACTATACTTTAGTTTGTGGGTTAAAGTATACTATACTTTAGTGTGTGGGTTAAAGTATACTATACTTAATATACCATAATTACACCCTGACCATACATCTTTGTTTCTTCTCCTATTATATTCAATCTATTTTTGTTTTATGCCTTATGTAAAGCAATTTGAATTGCCTTTTGTGTATTAAATGCTATAATAAACTTTACTTGCCAATAGGGAGACAAGGGAGATCCAGGATTGCAAGGCCCTCTTGGTTGGTCAGGGCTCATTGTAAGTCAATGTGTTAATTTACTAAACTAACAATGCATCACATTGTGAAAATGCCCTGATGGTCATCAGACAATCATTTTATATGACTATCCAAATTGTCCTTTTTCAACAAGGGAATCCCTGGCTTGCGTGGAGAGCTGGGGGACCAGGGTGTAAACGGAACTGAGGTAAGACAAGACAGAGTTTATCTGGGGAGCGCTGGTGGCCTAGTGGTTAAGGCGCATACCACATATATAAAGGGGCTCTAATGCAACCTGCGGGGTTCCTGTGTGTCACTCTATCAATAAATTGAAGACTAAAGGTGCATGCGCTCACAGACTCACACCGGAGGCATTTTTCCCATGCCGCTCTGAATGATATTTTTAATAAATGTTTGTCATGAGTATACATCCACACAACAGGAATATATTACGCAGTGATACAGTGACACAACCTTTATTTGGAACGAGATCCATTTTTTCACAAGGCATATAATCCTGTAATGAATGAAGCATAAACTATATTAATAGCTTGATGTGTAATACTGTCAGACTCCGTTTGGGTCATTATATGCATCACAGCTCTGGTGTGTGAAGACCTTAAGCATTCGCCCTTCAACCCAGTGGGACACTAGATTCCACGTGCTTCGGACCAGTGCTTGACTCATTAATTTTCACCGAAACCTTTTGGGGTTTGGGTTCAAATTGAGCTTACATTTTTTTCATGTACCTCCAGGGAGAAAAGGGGGAAATGGGGCTGCGTGGACCACCGGGAGGTGCTGGCTTAAAGGTATGAACTTGCAGGGATTATGATTTATGATTTAACATGCCTACCTGACAACATTTTCGAAACAATGAACCCATTAAGTCAATTCTACAAATGCCGTCAAAATCAGTAATTCTCAAACTTTCTAGGTTTTTAAGAAATGTTCAAAAATAGCATACCGGTATATGTACAACTTTGCAGTGCAGCAAGTGTGAGCTCGTATATCTGGTATTTTATTTTGACTAGCCAACGCTAAAATAATGAAATATGACACTATGCACTGGTTTTAATTGGTACATAGTACATACCTACTTGATTTTGTGAGCTGCTATTTGTGGTGAATGTTCTGCCAAAATAGGGATGCTGGGGTCACGGTGGCACAGTCTGTACTAGCACTGTTGCCTCACAGCTAGAAGGTCCCAGGTTTGTTTCCCGCTGTGGGCGCTGGGGGCGTGTTCTCTCCTCCGCAACATCAGTGCCCATACCCTAGCTGGGGTTGTGTCCCCTAGGGTAGGTACTCTCACAAAAAACATGCAGTAATCCTGGTCTGTATACTGCCTCCCCCTGGTCAGCTGGGGCGCCTGATGGAGGGGAAAGGAACTGGTTGGAATAGCGTGTTCCTTCCACGAGAGAGAGAGAGAGACATGCAGTATCTTAGTGTGTTCCACCATGCAGTATTATTATGAACCATTACCGTATCTTGTGCAGGGTGTTCAGGGGCCTGTTGGAATGCCAGGAGTGATCGGCCTTAAAGGAGAACAGGTACTTTTGACTTTCAAGTCCCACTCCACTCATAATTTGCCGCATTACTGCGTTTTCTGTGAGCAACTCGAAAATAGGCTGTGTTTGAATAGGTTTGCTATGTGAGCATTTGATATTGAGTGTGCGGTCTCTGTTTCATAACATTGTCTTTGTTTTATTTAGGGCCATATTGGTCCTTCTGGACCAAGGGGTACATCAGGAATGCCAGGCCTCCCTGTAAGTCTGTTTTCTTGCAAATGTTTAAATCCTTTTGGTTCAATAGCCATTCTGTTGCCACATTTTCAATTTTGCTATGGATTATGACTGTATTCAGTCCACAATCTCCTTGGAAACAGCACCTCCCTGGGCTCTTCAAACTCTGACACCATGGCTAATGGGTGCTTAATTCAATAGTTGTGAGTGCTAAAAGGTTGCCTTTGTTGTTAGTAGTTCCACACATTATCGCTGCTGTCGGGTGGAAGCCTCAGACGACCTAAACCATTATTATTTTTTATTATTTTAAAAACGTTTTAAAATAGTTGGGGGAAAAAAAGCTTACAACACGTCGCATCATGGCATGTTGTGAGCTTGTAGAACTGCTAGTATTTCCACTACTTTTGTGCGACACTCTTGGATGATGAACTACTAGGGCATTCATTTATAAATAAATATATAAAATATAAAAATATATAATATTCTGCCCGACAGCAACAATATGTACAGTAAATAGACTGTAATGTAAATAGAATGTAATGTAGGAAGAATGTTAATCAGTTTTTCCCTCATCTCTTGCAGGGTTTCTTTGGATTTAAGGTATGATACGTGTAGTAACTTTCCCTATGCTTCAGACTCACTGATGCTTACTGTATGTTCATCTTATGTTATGAGAAAATGTTACTATTGCTCTGGATTATTTGTTGACTGCAATAGTCATTATAAACTGGATACACCATCGAGATACTGTATAGGCCCACTGTCAGAGGATGATTGGCTTTTGTAAAAGTGTACATTGACATATTTACATGTTACACGTACACAATGTGAATTGCTAAAATAAGTCATACCATAGCTACTGTAGCAGAGTGGTGGGCAGCACTGGCTCAGGAGGTACAGTAGCCGTCCTGGAATCGGAAGGTTCCGGGTTCGAACGCCGACTCCTCCTGGCTTTATGTTGAAGTGTCATCCTTGAGCAAGACACTGAACGCCTAACTGGTTTCTCATGACGAGCAGGTTGGCATCTTCCATTGGTTGCATAGCTCTGCCGTCGGTGAGTGAATGTGGTTGTGAATGGGTGAATGTAAGTCACATTGTAAAGGTGCTACTGTACGTAACATTTTTCAGAGCTTTATATCACACGTAAAATATTGTAGCACTCGCCGTAGCACTTGCCCTAGCCTCGACGACCTTACAGGCGTATGCAAAGGCTCAACTTATATAATTTAGATAGCATTTTATGTAGATATATTACTCTATAGTGTATATGCTTATTAGTTTCATTAGATAGATATTCCACTGTTGGACTGATGTTAGGTTCTTAGCTTACGTATGATTCTTGATGACTATTTTCATGTATGTGACGTATTATATGTTGTCCTTGGTTACTGTAAAGCGCTCTGGATTAAATGCCTAAATTGTACTGTACCATCTCCCCCTTAGGGTCTGAAAGGCTTCCCAGGTTTACCTGGTCAACAAGGGACGAGGGGCTTACCGGTGGGTTGGACATCTTACGCATCTGTTTAAAGTGTGTGTGTGTGTGTGTGGGGGGGGGGCACGCACACACCAGAGTTGAAGTGATTATGTAGAGTTGTAATTTGACCGACCTTTGTGGGTTTTAGGGACCAGCAGGGCTGGCCGGGCTCCCAGGGCCTTCGCTGAACATCACGCTGACTCAGCTCAAGGTAACATGATGCATTGTTAGCTTGTAGATTGTGTATTTTTGAAAATGTTGAATAGGCTGAGGAAATACGAGTGATAACAACAAGAGACTACTATAGACTATAGTAGGTGTGAGACAGGTATAGACTATAGTAGGTGTGAGACAGGTATAGACTATAGTAGGTGTGAGACAGCCCTCTTGCAATGTGCTGCATCCTATCATCTCTGCAAACTCTAACCTTTAATAAAGACTCTGAACTTTGCTGAACAGTCGGCATTGCAGTCTTCTGTATTCAGCTGGTTCTCAGCCTAAGTGTACCCAGAGGCCCACCACAAGGGAGGACGTGGTTAATTGGCATGCTCATTGTAACTCTACCGTATGATGATTTAAAGTGTGCGTGTGTGTGTGTGTTTTTCCTCTAGGACCTGATGTATGTTTCAGATAAGCCGAA
This sequence comes from Protomyctophum parallelum, assembly GCF_964188405.1. Lineage (NCBI taxonomy): Eukaryota > Metazoa > Chordata > Actinopteri > Myctophiformes > Myctophidae > Protomyctophum > Protomyctophum parallelum. Next base: position 21,066,849 of record NC_139713.1, read on the forward strand.
CTACCCGCTGATCCAGAGTCTGCTGGATTCTCTGGAGCAGGACCTCAGGCTGCTGATCGATCCTCCTGATGGCACTAAGGAGCATCCTGCCGCCAGCTGCCTTGAGCTGTGGTTCTGCCACCCCAACTATTCCAGCGGTTGGTTTAAAGCGCTGGTTCTCCACCTTTTTCATGTCAATCCAATCCAATCCACTTTATTTATGAAGCACATTTACAGTAACAACAACAGAGTTGAAACAAAGTACTAAAATACTAAAATACCAAGGGCATAAACAACAATACAAAAACAGGGCAACATCAAGGCATAATGCAGTGGAAGCAGCAACTCTTAATCAGCATGTTCAAACGCCAAGGAGTACAAGTGAGTTTTCAGACGTGATTTAAACACAGGCAAGGTTTGAGAAACTAACATGAGGTGGAAGTTCATTCCACAGTGTGGGCGCTGTCCCCCTGAGATCTATCCCCCTGGGATTTCAGCTTTGATTTAAGGACCCCCATCTTTAAATAGTTGGTGCCAGAGACCCTCCATACAAGAATTGTGTTGTTAAAAAGTTAAGTAGTAGTGCAAGGTCTCAACGCATCAGGTGAGAGCTTGAAAAATCGTCTATTTTCAAATAGCAGATGTATTGTACATGGGTAAACAGATTTCTATGTATCTATTATTAAACTGATGCGCTTTGCACACTAAAGTCCATTCCATCAGTAAGGTTTCTTTATATTATCTAATGCATTAGAACAAGTAATGCATTTCACCTCTGGGGAATAGCTATTCGTCCCTGAATATCAGTTCATATTGTGCTTACTCTCTGCAGGCATGTATTACATCGACCCCAACCAGGGCAGTCCAGCTGATGCTCTACTGGCCTACTGCAGTTTTTCTGAAGCTTCAAAACAAACCTGCCTTCATCCTCGAGAGTCCCAGGTACATAATCACCAACATGAAGTTGTATTTACTTTTGAGGGGCGCTAGCCCTTCCTATATTCAGCTATTGGTGTAGATTTTCGTCTTACACAAACATAACATTTGTCCATTTTACATATGTGTCTGAGCAAATCTGTATTTTTGTCCTACGTATATACAAAGAAATTACATTTCCATTGACAATGAATGGAGAATGTACGTCATATGTGTCTGAGCAAATCTGTATTTTTGTCCTACGTATATACAAAGAAATTACATTTCCATTGACAATGAATGGAGAATGTACGTCATATGTGTCTGAGCAAATCGACATGTTACATCATGATGATGTACGATGATAAGAGCACCCCTCACTTCACACGGTGTGATTTATTTTACTTTTACGTTTCCTATAATATTATATAGCAGCACATCTACAAGCCCACAAATCTGCTATTTTCAAAGTTATTTTCAATTCAAATTGTTCAAATTGTACAAAATCGTGGGATAAAAATTATATATATAAAATAAAATAAAACGCACCCAGTAAGGCATCCAGTGTGGTGGAAACGCTGAAACAACTGATCACTAGTACCTTTTCCACCACTGTCCATATTTGGGCCACACTGACGTCATACTGACGACATGTGGAACTACATATTTGGGCATATATTTGTTCTTAAAACAGTGCGGTTCGACATTCACCCGTCACTGTTGTTAAAAGCATTGTACTGTACACATTCTACTAATTTAAACTGACGATACATTACACAATGGACCTAGCGGAACAGCTCAACCAGCTGGAGGCAGACCTGCGGGAGGTGTGCTCCCGGATAGAGAAGGCAGAGAAGGAGAAAGCAGATCTCCTGTCTCGGCAGGAGCAGCTGAGACTGCAGCTGAGACAACAGGCCAGAAGAGACGCCGACCCAGCGACGTACGCAGTAAAGATCACCAACTATGCGTGGGACCAGTCAGACAAATATGTCAAGATTTACCTCACGCTTAAGGGTGTGCACGAGATTCCCTCTGAGAATGTGGAGGTTAGCTTCACGGAGAGGTCGTTCTCTGTGCTGTCGAAGGGTCTGGAGGGGAAGAACCACCAGATGACAATTGTGGATCTGCTTTGCCCCATCGATCCAAAGGACAGCTTTAAAAAGATAAAGTCAGACAACTTGATGGTTATGTGCAAGAAGCAGAAGGCGGAGAAGTGGGACTTCCTAACGCAGGTGGAAAAGCAGTCTAAAGACAAAAAGGATGCTAAGCCTGCTATGGATGAGAACAACGCAGACCCCGGAAAGGCTCTCATGGATATCATGCAGAAGATGTACTCTGAGGGAGATGACGAGATGAAGAGGACCATTAACAAGGTCTGGGCCGAGACCCAGGAGAAGAAACTCTGAGGCGAGAACCTGATGGATTTCTAAGCTGTGCAATTCCCATCTGGGGTTGGCAAAAGGACCTTTCTGTGTGGAGTTTGCTTTGCATGTTCTCCCGTGTCCCCTAGTAGGTGCACTCTCAGAAAAATATACAGTAATTATACTGGTCTCTACTACCTCGCGCCTGATGCAGGGGAAAGGAACTGGTTGGAATAACGTGTTCCTTCCATGTGCCACGTTCAACCGGGGAAACTCCCCCCTGTCGGGTGAAAAGAAGCGGCATGAGGTCAGTTCGTTGCTCTCCCCAGGTCGGCAGAGGAAGAAAAAAATCGTTGTTGTCGGTTTAAGAAAAAAGAAAAATCTCCATTCTACAGATATGTTTGAAATGGCAAAGGGTGCAGGTGGGCGGGTTTGTGTGTCTTTTGAGTTTGGGTTTCTTTTTGTTGTTTTCCAGAAAACTTGAAGGGTTTTTACTACCGTACCGATATTTATCTTCCTTCAATTTATTCCTTCAATAAAAATGTTGTTAAAACAAATGAAATGACTAAGACACAATATGGCCACTTACTCAGGGCAGTGAGGGCACAATTACTGGATTCTTCTTGGGCTATAATGCTGGGCCCCTCCCGTTTTCACTCCAATGGTTGCATAGGATGAAGGACGTGAATATGTGGATCACTTCGTCTTAACTTTGCCTTGCTGCCATACAACTTTACAGTACAGTCTAGTACCAGCCAGATAAGTCCAACCTGGTATCTGACTGCAGGTTGTCCAGCTTCATACATCCCTGATTACTTTTCCCCCTGTGTTTGAGCGGTGCTAGCCGCTGCAGATGCCTTCATAAAATGTTCACGCATTGTGATTGATTGGTTGGGACGATGATTGACACTATTCACCTTACATTGTCGTGTCAGCGAATCACAGACAATAGTCGAAAGACTCGAAACTCCATGGTCGACACATGTCGCTCAAAGCATAGAGACTGGCCTTTACATTGACATGGCCTCAAAGCATAGAGACTGGCCTTTACATTGACATGGCCTCAAAGCATAGAGACTGGCCTTTACATTGACATGGCCTCAAAGCATAGAGACTGGCCTTTACATTGACATGGCCTCAAAGCATAGAGACTGGACAAAGCGTTCCCCGGGTCTAACATGGACGTAAAATGAAGCCTGTAATTCTATGGTAATTCCTGATGTAAATCGCCATATTTCTAGATCCATTTTGGCCCAGCTGGCCATTGGCTGGCTCCGTTTTGGCCCAGCTGGCCATTGGCTGGCCCAGACACGAGGCGGGACTTCCCCCCTTCTTCTCCGTTGGTTTTTATTTTGACTCGAGTGGGAGGGGAATCCCGATCATAGACTGTAACGGTAGCCACGCCCCTCAGAACATACGCGACTTTATGGTCATTTTTTTAATTAATGGGACCATAATTTTCCAAAAAGAATATTATGACATTAGAAATGAGACTTTAAACTAGTGACTGGAAGCAGAAAGTATTCATGACCATGTTTATTAAGGTAATACAGTCTAGGTCAGGGGTATTCAACTAGATTAGGTCGGGGGCCACAGCTGTAGAATGATTGTGTGTGGAGGGCCGCACAGCGTGTGCGCGAAGCGCAGATTTTTTTCGATTCTACAAATGCATTTTGTGTTCAAACACAAAGATCTATGTAGGCCAGGGGTCCTCAACAAAAAATGCTGAAGGTCCACAAATAATAAGTAATAATAAATACGTTTTGAATAAGACCATGGTCCAGTCTCATGCGCGCGCAAATACAATTGCGGGTCGCCGGCCACGTGGGCCCCATGGGGTGGGGCTGCCCCCCTCGCCCCCCACCCCTAGAAACAACTATGCCTGATTACTGTCATTATGATAATCTAGCACTTTATATAATGTATCGCGCACATCATACCTGTAACTTTCCCCCTAAAAAAAAAAAAAAAAAAAAAAAGATTTTTTTTTTTTTTTTTTTTTCAATTATTATTCCAAGGGCCACTAGGGGGCGCTCCGCGGGCCGCATTTGGCCCGCGGGCCGCCAGTTGAATAGCCCTGGTCTAGGTGAAGTTGGGCCCAAATACATGGACTTCTATGGGGCTATGGGTTTTTCTGGGTCCAATGACAGCGCCACAACAGGCCATTATATGAATCGTGATTTCCTTATAGGCTTCACAAAATATCTGTCTGACTGCCCCCCTGATAGAGACTGGCCTTTACATTGGCATGGCCTCAAAGCATAGAGACATGGCCTCCAAGGAACAAATTGTCTCTGTCGGGTGGAAACCTCATAATGTCCAAAACGGTAAAGTCTAACTCATGTTGGTTAGGTGATGTAATAATGCTGATATAAAACAAACAGTGCAAACACAGACATTAAACGCCATTAACAATAAAGAGACAATTGACGTAATGAGGCACATTATGACAATTTTCCCTTCATTCTCAATGGCGTTTACAAAACAAACATTAAACCTGTGTATAGGAGAATATATATAGCAAAAGTAGCAGACCTATAAGATTTTGATAATGTTTGACACTGGGGTAAGATAAGGGCATTCATTCACAAAAAAACATTAAAATGGATAACAGATAAGAGGTATATTCTGCTGTCGGGTCAAGTCAGATACTTGCTGTATCTTGGAGCCTTGGTTCCTGTCCGGTGGGTTGATCTTTCAACTTTTCATGGTTCTGAATCATTTCTTTCCCCCACTATCTCAGCGATTCCCAACTGGTGGGGCGGGACCCACTGGTGGGCCATGAGGGTATTAAGAATTTACATGATATTACTTTTTCTTACTGAAAATGCAGATAAATAGGAACTTAAAGGGATATTTCACTTTCAAACATGTTTGGGGTAGTTTTTAAATGGCTTTTGTGTTTCACCCCAGTCAGTTTTTAAGTTGCTTGATTCAGTATTTAGACATTTCGATATTCATTTCATCATATTCATGCATTCACCGACTTCCTATATAAACCCATTGTGACTTCTAATGCAAAAAAATGAAATAAATAAATGAATATGGTAATTAGAAGGACAATATCATTCACAACTAGAAATGCACTCTGTGGAACTTGTGCCTTGCACACAAGCAAAGCGCAAGTACTGCTACTAACTAATGTCTATCACAACTGCTGTTCTAAATTCTTAAGTTTAGACCCATACAGTATACATACATCCAAGATGTACCTCAGTAAAAGTAGAAAAGTATTAGCATCAAAATATACTAAAATACCAAAAGTAAAAGTAGTCCCATTGTGTCCCATTTCAGTTTAAAAATGTATGCAAAACAATCACACTTGTGTGAAGTGAGGGGCGCTCTATCATCATACATCATCACATTCCATGCTCAGCTAATCAAATCATCACATTCCGTGGTACACACAAACATACAAAGCTAGGCAGGGCTAGCGCCCCTCAAAGATTACTAGTATTTGCTTTTACTTTGTAGGCCTATATAAACGCATTGAATGAAAAAATATAACCTCATATATAGCCTCCTGACACATCGAGTTGTGTCACACACCAGCAGCGACAAGTGTTGCTAGTTTTGTAATAATAATCAAAATCTACTAGTAACTAAAGTTTTCAAATAATTGTAGTGGATAAGTAAAAGTATTGACAATTGTAAATGCTCAAGTAATGTAACAAATACGTCAAAATTGTATATTTACAGTCACTGGAAAAATATGGGAAAGCATTGTCATTATATATTGTTTGGTTGACTATATTAAAAATCACACCTGTGTGAAGTGAGGGGCACTCTTATCTTACAACATCGAGGAGAGAATTCTAACTCATGTTGCTATGATTGGGTGATAGAATGATGATGTAAAACAAACGGTGACAAAACAAACATTAAATTATCTTTATTGTTAATGGCGTTTTTAAAACAAACCTGTATATATTTTGTGCATCCCAAATTAGCATTTTGGGATGCACACAATTTCGAAGTCACAGAACAGAGTGAGGAGGCGGCAGAAATTAAGGTATTGTATAGCGTATGCGTAGGCTATGTATGTACACTATATGTCGCCTGGCTCACTACATAGTCCCACTGGTCCTATGGACCATGCTGCTGCAGGCTCCTATACTCCCGAGATAGGACCTCTTGAGTTAGAATATGCAGTGAGGACAGTCCCGGGTGATGGTGGTTGTAAGACCTCCACAGTGTCCACATGTTGCAAGACTGTGTCAGGCAGACAGTCGTGTTCCTACTGTATGTATGCTGGTCCCAAATGGACCTCCTGCTAGCTCCTATGCCCGAGATAGGAGCTTAATAGTGGGCATAGTCAAGACTGAGGAGGGTCAGCCCCCCCATTAGTGGAGGTTATAAGACCTCCGGTGCATGATTGTGTGTCAGGCAGACAGGGGACTGTCTATTTCGGACTGGCTCACAGGGGGGCCCCCAGTGACTGATCATTATGGCTCAGAGTGTCCTCTCCCCTCTCCAGAACAGCCATAAATATGCAAAAATTGAAAGAAATCACACGTGTATGAAGTGAGAGCCGCCCACTGTATTTATATGGCCACATGCCTGCTTACATTGTCATTTATTATACCCTATACAAACATTAAAGTCCATAGACTTGGCTGACTGGCAAGAGTATGGTAATACATAAAAAATTGTAATCAAGTAGGCCTAAGCTAAGAACCTAACATCAGTCTAACAGTAGAATATCTGTACAATGAAACTATGAATATACTCTATAGTGCTGTCTACATAAAATGCTATCTAAATTACATAAGTTGAGCCTTTGAATACTCCTGTAAGGTCGTCGAGGGCTGGCTAGGGCAAGTGTTATGGCACGTGCTACGGGCTAAGATGGAGTTTGAAGAGGTGGGTTTTCAGACTAAGGCGGAAGATTGGGAGTGAGTCTATACAGTTCTGATTGCAATGGGAAATTCATGCCATATAGTTTTGGAGCCAGAAGTGAGAAGAGCCTGGGACGTGTGGAGTGTTGTCCCAGCGTTATAATGAATGATCTGCAAGATTCCCTGTGTTGGCTGATCTGAGTGCGTGGGGTGGTTTGTATAGGGTGAAGGTCCGATCACACAGATATGAGGGTGCCATACAGTACGTTTGGTTGCTTTGAAGGCCAGCATCAGAGTTTTGTATTCTGTGCAGGCAGCAACTGGGAGCCAATGGAGGTAGCGGAGAAGGGGGAGACATGAGAATTTTGGCTGGTTGAGACCAAGCGTGCTGCGGCATTATGGATCATGTATGCTGAAAGCAATGCTTGTTTGTTGGATAACAGCAGGGGTACAGCAGGGAGGTTAGATTGGCAAAGTACATGTGAAATTCATTTTGCACTAGAAACCCACACAACTACAGTCTCGGGAATAAGATGTCTGAGACAAGCAAATCTGAACCCTATCCGCGCCACACTCCACCACCATCCTAGCGTGGTCACCAACTAGATAAATGTTGTGATAGCTCTGTACTGACTAGCACACCCTCTATAGGCCCATAATGGGCCATTCCTCTTCACTGTATCCCCAATTCCCCACTGAGGAGTTCATCTTCCCCATAGCACACCATAGCAAAGTGGCTATTCTTTCCTACTGCGTGTGGTGCAAAGACAATATATTTTGTGAGCTAGATCACCTACCCCCAGTTTGGGAACCACTGCCTAGGGCACTTGGATTATTATTATTATTATTTTGCCAAACACCTTTACAAACAAGACATTTCTTCCAACAAATATTCCCAGGTTATCACTTGCAGGCTTTTACAAATGTCACAGTACCACCCAGTAATAATGAATGTATTCCCTGTTGGTATGGTATCAAAAGAGATCTGGAAGCTTCAGCAGAATGTGAATTATTTATATATGCTAATTGGATTCCTAGATCACCAAAACATTGGGTTAGGCACCAAAATTACTTGTCTACCGTGAATAATGAAGGAGTAATGGTCTTTTAAGGAACTGCCGGCGGTGGCCATCTTGGAAATCTGACCTTTCGCATGGTCAAACTTCGGTAAACTTTTAGTATGTTATTAAGGACACCCAATACTACAAAAAACTGTTGAGAAACCTTCTGTTACAATTTTTTGTACCGCCTAATCCTCATCCCCCACATCATCCTCATCCTCGTCTTTGGGTAGGAAGGAGGCTTGCCAATCTAGCAGAGTATCGGTCTGTTTCTCTACCAATTCCAGGTAGTTCAGGAGATTGTCGTCTTCGATCCCTCCAGAGCCGGAACTGTCCAAACTCTCCTTTTCCCTTACTGCAATATTAGTCAATATTTTTTCCAACAGGTATTTGATCTTCGACATGATGGCATTCGTGCTGTTTAGCTCACGCAAAGTCTCTTCTATTTTAGTGTCCAAATCTTTCTGTTTGACATCTGTGTCTCTCATCATGTCCCGGTGCAGCACTTGCAGATTCAGGTCCTCGAGTTTCATCCTCACAATCTCCACTTCCATGTCCTTTATGTGCTTCCTCAGTCCCTCAGCCTGGTCGTTTTGATTGATTATGGTGTCGACAAGCTCGTGGTTAACTCTCTCGCCTTCCACGTACCTGTCGACCACCATGTCCAGGCTCATGTCAAACTCCCCCGTCACCGCCTTGATTCTCATAAACACTGCGTGTAGCGTTTCCACCGACTCTCCCCCGGCCTCGACAAAGCTTTTCTCCTCCGCGTCTGGATCGATCCTCTTGTGGCACTTGGTGGTCGTGAACTCCCAGAGGCGCTGCCGACGTGCGAGAACCAGTCGCAGTTCCTCGCTCTCTGCGTCGTACTGGGGTATCTCCCCGGCGTCTTTCTCCCTCATCCTGGTCATCTTCCGCAGAGTCTCAACCCTGGCGTCGTATGCAGCGTTGGTCGCATTGATCACGTCCATCACCTCCTTGCGGATGGCCTGCAGCTCCTGCTCTAGCTTGTGGAAAATTACCTGGAAATGGAGGCGCTCCTTGTGCAAGACGTCAAGCTCATTTCTCAGATGGTCGTTTTTCGTCCCCTGCTCGCTGAAGTACGACAGGGCTACATACAGCCTGTCATCTAGGGTCCGTATGTCCTTCTCGGTCAGCCAGGCTTGGGACTTCTGTTTATCACTTGTGTGGGCTTTCTTTTTCAGAGTCTTCAAAATGCTGGTGATGTCTTTCTCCAGCTCTGTCTGGCATTGCCTCTCTCTCTCAAGACCGCCGTCTATTTCGCCGATCTCCAGTAGGAGGCAGAGGCGCTGGGCGTGCTTCGTGACCTGCTCGTTCTTGGATGCTAAAAGAGTTTGCTGAATATCATTCTGCCCTCTGTGCAGCTTGTCTATCTCCTTTTCTTGTTTGAGAATGTCCACGTGGCCATGGGTGTCGTGCAGTTGTTTCTTCCGCCGTTCTCTTTTCAGGATCCTGAAATCTCTATCGAGCATTTTCAGGGTTCTATCACTGTTGTGAGAACCCATGGTTGAGCTGTCACCACGCATGGCTTCGTAAATCCTCGGTATGTAAATAAAAGTTTATATGTGGCTCACCGGAAAGAATACCCAATGAGCCTTATATCAATATAATGTGTGGTATGCAGTGACGTCATCAGCCGTGCTGACACAATCCTGTCTGGGAACACGTTGCCATGGCAATTCTTTTTGCTTTCTTGAGAAATCGATGTCCATCGATCAACATTTAAATGCTCAATAACAGAGTCACAAAATTAACTAAAAAGATGTGGGAAGGGCAAGGATGTGGTGTGCATTAGAGATTACTTGAACATTACTTGTGTCTTCTGTTTCTGGAAATCTGTTTTTTAAGATCTGCTTTTTAGTGCCTTGGGCTGTTTTTGTTTGATGTAGGTATGTGTACCTGCTCAGTCGGTTAAAAACGTTACGTTTTAGCTTTGGTGATTTTGAAAGATTTAAAAATATATACCAGTGATATACTTACATTTGACTATAATTGCACACAGTGTCACTTTTTTGTTTTTTTTTGTTTTTCATGTGTAAATCAGGTGACAGTACTGGTGTATTAACTTTGTATTTAGGGTTTCTTCCTGGGGCCTGTTTCACGAAACTTGGATTAACTAATCCAGGATTTAGGCCAAAACCAGGCTTGGTTTATTCCGTTCCACTAAAGCCAAGCGAGGCTCAGAATTGGTGGATTTGGCGAGCTGGGATCGGCAAGCCTGGCTGAATAGACAGCCTGGCTTTTTGTCTCTAGACCCATTCTGTGGAACACAGATTTACTGACCCTTCTTCTTCATGGGGTATTATGGCATCCTTAATAGTTGCATTACTGCCCCCTTCTGTATATCTCAGTATCTTTACTAATCTATTCAAGACTTACTGATACAAGGATTTAAGCTTCTAAAATAAATACTGCTGCTGTAATTAAAGAGAGAACATACTCTCAATAGTGGATAGACTGAATGATTAACTACCCCAAAAATATAGTTTACATTTTACCACTACTATTAACTTAAAACAGAATTCTTAATATTGTAAGCATAATGATATTGTCGCATTGTGATATTTGGCCATAACTCATTGGTCATGGGTTCAATAGTGGGTGAAACGTTACAATGGTAATATGTTGTAAAACAATGAGTAATGGTAATATTTAGTGGTTTTCACTTTTACAAAAAAATTATAATAATATAATATAATAATTATTCTTAACCGTGCACTTGCACGACAGCAAACCTATTCTGGGGAACATTCACCAAAAGCAGCTGATCTACAAGCTCACAAGCTGTCATGATGTTGTGCAGCCTATATATTTTGGTTATTTGATTTTATATATTGCTTAAATTAGTCCTTTAATTCAGACCGATACAAATAAGGCAACATAAACCCATAATAATTGAATAAGTCTGGAAAACATCATTGGTTTGTGATCAGTTTGACTGCTTAATGAACAGTAAAGACATCAGGATTAGGTTAAACCTGGCTGTTAGCCTGGTCTGGAGCAGGCTAAATCCAAAGCATTAGTTTCCATGGTAACTAATGTAGCATCACTTTCATGAAACCGAATCCAGGCTTAATCTCTAATCCAAGTTTCGTGAAACAGGCCCCTGGAGGCTGAGCCCTTGACAGACAAACGGGCCAATGAAATAAACAGAAATATAGTGACATCACATTATCAGCCCCTCCCCTAACCCCTCCCCCTTTATCATACAACTACAGCTGTGGGTGCGGCTTCAGTTCAGGTGGATCACCACCTATCACCACCCACCAGGCAAACCAGGCATACTTATAATGAACCGGTGGGCGTGTCCACATAAAAACATGATTTTAACAAATACTGTACACTTTTTGGAAAAAGTTCTTCCTCCTTATATTATAATACCTGATGATCATGTTTTAGGGTGGAAAGAATCATGGCACTCCATCTTTAACATTCAGTGGCAAAGGGCCAATGGGAAATCTTGAACATTGCCTATTTAAGGCAAGGGGCACGGTGGCACAGTTGGTAGTGCTGTTGCCTCACAGCTAGAAGGTCCTGGGTTCGATTCCCGCTCGGGGCGCCGTGGGTGCTGGCGGCGTGTTTCCTCCTCCTCGTCATCAGTGCCCATACCCGAAGGCGGGGTTGGCGAAAGGGCCTTTCTGTGTGGAGTTTGCATGTTCTCCCCGTGTCCCCTAGGGTAGGTACCCTCACAAAAACATGCAGTAATCCTGGTCTCTAAACTGCCTCCCCCTGGCCAGCCGCGGCGCCTGATGGAGGGGAATGGAACTGGTTGGAATAACGTGTTCCTTCCACGCGCTACGTCCAACCAGGGAAACTCCCCCCTGTCAGGTGTAAAGGAGCAACTTGGACACTCAAGCATGAAGGAAGCATGAGTTAAGTCCGTTGCTCTCCCCAGGTTGGCGGAGGGTGTGTAGAGCCCAGGATCACATTAGATGATTGACACAGGGGTGAAAATGGGTTACAAAATCGTGGGATAAAAAATATATAAAAACAAAAACAAAATTGCCTATTTAAGGGCCCTAGTATGACCTTATGTTTTGTTTCATTTTAAAGGAAGGAACATATCTAGCTAGCCTCACTACCAGTTGGTGGCCTTTGCTGTGACACAATGGTATCTTAGTTCTATTGACAATGCCTCAGCCAATGGCATTGCTAGGTTGGAACTAACTCTGACGTCACTGCTGCAAATATAAACTGAATATAAATGTCTGATTAATCATGTATGAAATGTATTTATTCAGTGGGAAAGGAATAGTGATTATATACACAACATTCCATCTGCTGACTACGAAATGGTGCAATTGCATCTGAAACGAGAGGATGAAAGCCAATTTCTGTTCAACACCAAGGTGGATGTCGCCATGGAGGCCCTGATCCAGCAAATCACATCCATTTACAATGGGAGACTCAAAGTGGACAGGATATGTTCAGAGATCCCAGATCTGTCGGACCACGGTATCACACTTCCCCCCAACATGCAGGGCTTGACCCATGAACAGATTGTGGACCTGAAACTGAGGGATGAATGGCAGGACAAGTGCCTCCCCAGTGGAGGTCCAGTGTTGAGGAGGGACAAGATGGGAAAGAGGAATGGACGTGGTCCAAATGTGAAGATGAAAGAGGTGCTGTTGAAAACAATGGAAGCCGCAAAGGCACTGATCTCAAAGAACCACGTGCTGGCCAATGTCTACGTCACCACGGAGATAGTGAAGGAAGCCTTGGACCAGCTGAGGGGTGCAGTTACGATCGTTTACCCCACGGGGCTGCCTCCCCACGACCCAATCAGGATGGAGTTTGAGAACCGGGAAGAGCTTTCGGGGGACCAGGCCTCCCTGCAGGTGATCACGGAGGACGAGTGTCAGCTGTGGTGGGCTGGCAAGGAGTTGCAGAGGGGGAAAAAGCTACAGGATTACATCGGCAGAAATGAGAAGTCCAAGATTGTCATCAAAATTCAAAAGAATGGCAGTGGAGCGCCGGCGAGAGAGCCCGTGATCACAGAAGAACAGAAGAAAGAATTCATTCTACACAATTACAGGAGACGGCAGGAGCTGACTAAATTGGAGGTGGCTGATGACGATAGCCATCTGGAGTCTGAGTGGTCCGACACACAGGCTCTGAAGAGACAGTTTCAGGGTCTCACCGACATCCGATGGGGGCCTAGATAGAACACACGCACGCACGCACACCACACCACACCACTGGAGAAAGACATTTTCATGAAAAGGTGTCTGACCTCAAGGGGTCTGACATTGAGGTCTGACCTCAATGTCAAACTTGAAATGTGGGCGTCTCTACTTTCAGTTCCCTATAAAGAAATCAACAAAGATCTCACTTATCTCACAATACAACAATACAACATGCCTGATTCTGTTCCCCAAACACTGTGAGATACTTCCCCCGGTACCCCAGAGTGAAAGCATTATTCTAAGTAGGGAATCAAATGTATTTGTGGTTCAGGTTTGAGCTGTATGCTAATCAGAAGTTCACTGCCCTTTGGCGATATAAAGGTCTCAGCCCTAATGTGTGACTTCCTCTCTGTCTGCAGATGCCAATGAGAGCCTGGATGGATGATTCCTTTACAGAGGGTTCTTTCGAGTGGCTCAGCAAGCTAGACCAGGGATTTCAGGTCTGAACTCTATAGTGCCAGACTGCGAGTCTATGTAGACTGAATATGTACCTAAATAAGTAAAATTAACGTGTTTTAGTTATGGCACTGGGATTAGGATCGGGGCTGTCACTATCATCATTTAATAATCATTGAAATGTCTTTAAAGCATCTAGAGGATATGACTGGCACCTGCTTTCTTTTGTCTTTCCAGGACAGTGTGTTTGATACATGTTTTGTCTGATAATTATTATTAATCGTAGTAGTATTTTATGTCATGCTGTAGATAATAGCATTCAGTATTATTAATGGTCCAAATTCCACTGTTTTTCAGTTTCACTACCCAGCTGCCACTGTGGTCCAGATGCGCTTCCTGAGGCTTCACAGTAACACTGCCATCCAGAAGATGACCTACTCCTGCCACCCAGGGCATATACTAGGCCAGGTAGACAGAGATGTCAAATTCCTGGCAGATACAAGGACACAAAGTTACTTGGGAGCGCTTAAAGACTGTGTGGTACGTTTTGTTTTGTTTTGTACCTGCATGCACCAGGCATCCCATTTTGGCTTAATTGTGAAGGGGTCAGATGGGCCGCTTTTGAGATTTCCAAGTGGGCCCTGATCTAGAAAGGGTTGAGAACCACTCTATAGGATGTGATGTCACTGTAGATAAAAGAACATGGACGCTAATAGGGTTGAAGTGGTTAGCTACTTTTTCATAATGATTATGATCAATTTAATTTAAAATCTAAAACACAATCTAAATCATTGTGTTTCCTATGTGCCAGCCTGGAGAAGACACACGACCTGGTCCACGGGAGTCCGTGTTTGAGTTTGAGGATCTCCAACTGCTTCCTGTGAGAGACGTGGCGGTAATGGGAGGCGGAAACTTCACACACCAGTTTGGCTTCACCATCGGACCAGTCTGTTTCAGCTAAGGAGTGGAGAGAGTGGCACCATGCTCACATCCAGAATACCATTTATGTCGGGCAGAAACCTCTTATTTCCAAATGCTAACTTTTAATGTTTTTTTCGTAAATTAACGCCCTACTTGATCATACTACAGTGTCACACAAAGCATCAAAAGTAGCACGTCCACACGCTCAAAACACGTGAGTCTACTCGTTTTGAGCTTGTAGATCTGCTACTTTTACTATTTTCTTTTATTTGAATCCCAGAAAGGAACAGTTTTGGACATATGAGGTTTCCACCCGATGGAGGCAAAATGAGCCTATCCCCAGGAGCCGCCTCCTAAAACAATTGGAGACCTGAGCCTGATTTATACTTAGTCATATGATAGCTTCGCGGACTGAAAATATCCTATCTATAAGCTCACAACCCGTTGAATCCATGGCAGGGTGCGGGCTTACAGATTGGTTATTTTCGTCCCGCGGCGTCTTCTGGCAGAGCACAAATTAGACACGAGTTAAAAGGAGTCTGTCCTCATTTTGTGAGGCCATTGCTATTAATTTCCTCCTATTGTGGAGATCATATTTCTCCACTCAACTGACTAGACGCCAAAGGGTTCTTTCAGAATCACCATTCTCCCACAAGCTCCCTTTTTTACGGACAATTAGTTTTGTTTACAGAGACTTTTAAATTATACTGAATAATAATTATAATAATACAAAAATAAAATGTATGTTTTTTCTTATTCCTTTATATAACAGTTTATTTTCCATTTGATTTTCATAATGCTGTTTGGCCTACTGTTATAGCCATGGACATTTTAAATCGAGTCTAAATGACCTTTTTGGCCTCTCAACAACGTGTTCCCTTTTAGGGCCACAGCTGCAGTACAGAGTAAAATCATTAGTGTTCATTTTACTCTGTGAATGTAAAGATTGACCCTTTTGGACAGATCCATTTTGAGGGGTGCCAGCCCCTCCTATGCCAAGCTTTGTGTGTTTGTGTGAATCAAAGCAATGATTTGATTGGCTTAGCAAAGTACATATTGAGTGCAAGTGAGGGCAGAAAAGTGAAGACGCAAATTTGCGATTGCCTGGAACGTGATGATGTATATGATGACAAGAGTGCCCCTCACTTCACACGGGTGTGATTTTTATTATTCATTTCTCACCGTAGAATCCTCAGGGTTAACTGGATTTGACTGTATTCTGCTATCCCAATGACCACACCAATAAACATCATCTGAGGTGTTTGTTGTAAGACCACTGCTTACTGTAAGCGGGCCATGTTGTTTTTTTGGTGCTGATTAAGTTTCATTGCAAACCTTAATTAATTCCACATTAAAGCAATGAATGATGGCAGCCATTTGATCGTATACATACTTGAAAGCTGTCTTCCGTTGTAGTTTTTAGGCAAAAGTCATATTTACTCAAATACATTATTACAGTTTCTTGTATGTCCTTCATGTCTCAGGTACGTATGGTAATATACACATGGGCACTGATGCTGCTGTCTATATTGCATGTTCGTTTTGTTTAATGTTTAGTAGTGAAGCATTTTAAACAGCTTGCATCATTTTTATCATCCAGGTTCCTACTACAGGAATCAAAAAGGGCCATTTTCTCTCACAGAAATATATATTGTTTTTGTTTGTTTTTTGTTAGAGTGTAACAGTGCTGAGAAACAATTTGCTGCATACAAATTAATGCTGGCACTCATAATCCCCTGTTTGGCCCTGCAGTGAAAAATACTAACATAAATTTGCTATCCCTTCCTGAACACATACTGTAGTAATGAACAACTACTCCAGTTTCTACTTTGTTCAATCTAAGAACTGCTTACGCAGTAAAGTGTGTAATGTGTTCATTGCATTTACACATATGCGGGTTGAGTCACTTTCTCCAACAAATATTTCTCTCAAATGTTTTCATTTTGTTTTTGATGTTAAAGTTTCCTAGTAACTGAATCCAAAAGAAAGTACGCACATATCTAAAAGACTTTCAGGTGTTGAACAAAAAGACACGTACAGGAGTAGTCCGCACACTGTTTTTGTAGCTCCCACAGGACATTTTATTTGGAAGGATGACGACGTTTAGAGCCCTTATGGGTCTTAGTCAGGTATGACGTCAAGGTACCTGATGACCCATAAAGGGGTCGAAACGTTGTCGGCCTTCTAAATAAAGTTTCCTAGTAAAACAGGCTGCTTGCGTCTCAGCCAATCACAGTCTCAGCTGACCGATGGGCAGTGCAGAAGCATGTTTCTTACTGCATAATTGCATTGTCCATTTCTCACCTCACACCTCAGATGTTTTCAGATACACGTGTGTGTGTGTGTGTGTGTGTGTGTGTGTGTGTGTGTGTGTGTGTGTGTGTGTGTGTGTGTGAGCAATTAAGGGACTTAACAACTGACTAATAAGAATACTCTGAGGGATTTTATGCATGTGGCTGTCTTTCTTTTTTTGTAACATGATGCTAGAATTGTTAGGACTACATGTCTTTGATCAAGTCGAGGCATCTCAAATCAACCATGGTAAATGCTGCAATTAATTAATTTTGGTACTATATGTTTTAGAATTTAGATTTCTGATTATCATCATTCAATATGATTGCCTTAGCTGGCTGAGACTGATCATTGGTATTTTTTTTAATATATACTGATGGTTTACTTGTTTTGTACAAATACCTTTTTGTGAAAATATGAAATATGCTGGCCATTTGCCCTGTGTGTGATCAATCCATCAGCCCATTCAGAAACAATTATCAGTTCAATAAAAAATAAAATAAAAAGCAGAATGCTGACTTTCTGAGTATTAATTTGCTTTAGTGATCTTCAACCTACAGTACAATATGAAAAAGTTCAAATGCCAATCCAAGTGCTATTTTTGACAATGTGTGAAACTTTTGAAAATGCTTGAAAATATTCCAAAAGGATTGGGGGGAGGAAAAAAATCCCTGACATGCTCAAAGGGGTTCTGCTCAGGTGGCCGTAGAGATGTACTGTAGAGCATGATATATTATATAGAGCAGTGCTTCCAAAACTTTTAGCCCATGACCCAAAAGAGAAATAAGACATTTGGACACAAACTTGTGAAAATAGATCAAGCTCACGCCGTGTTGTGAGCTTGTAGATCGACTATTTTCATTTTCATGAAATTGTTTTTTTGGGGGGCGGAAAACAAATGAATTCGTTTTCAACTCTTGAAAATGTGTGCGTCAAATATAAAATGGGGCGTGGCCATATGTGTCATGTGACACACACACACTCTGACGTGAGTTCAAGTTGCTGCTTTGTAGCACTGTTTATTTGGAAAAGTAAACCTCGCGTCGCTATACTTCCACGTACGGTACTGCTCGGAGCTCTGATCCGGTCTAGAGCCCGCCTGCTGTATCCGGTGATTTGTGGAGACACAACACATGCATGCACTGTTTCCGTATCCGCCGTAAACCCAGACCAGGATCAGCCTGCAAAGTGAATCGATTCCCCTAGCCAGCCTCGCTGCCTTATTCATTGGAAACAAGTCGAAGCTGTGCATATATACGCTAACAGCTGGTTAGCCTTCTGGCTAATGTACAGAGGTAAGAAGGAATACTACTAATGCCTTACACCACCGTCATTTACCATCTATCGACCATTCGCGACCTGCCATGCCATGAACGAGATCAGATAGATGTACAGTATATGTGCAGTGCCTGCTTACCATTTTTCATCGTTAATTGTAACATTACTCCCATAGTATGTCCAGGTATTCAGAATTCCAGATATTATCTGCAAAGATCAAGATGTCATGGTTTAGTAGCCATCCTAACTAATAACTCACCTTTTATGTCAAGTTAATACAATGATGAATTCAGTGTAATACGGTAGGTATAATGGTATACAGAAGGATGACATATGGAGCCCCCTAATCTAATTAGGGGGGGCTTAATTATTCCATAGTGTGTAGTGTGTACTGTCCGGACCTTTTTCCTCACCATTTCGACATAGTAGGTTAAACACTACTATAATAATTAGGGTTCCATTCAGGTCACAGTCATGTTGGCTCACTGGAAAAGCTCTGGTAGCATCCTCTGCTACAGTGCTACCTAGTATCATTGAAACACCTGTGTTTATACCCTATTATTCTCCCTATTAGGTGGCTTTTCAAGTATAGACTAGCTATAATCATGCTCTTTGGCATGTATAGTGCTCAGCAGGAGTTGACCTCGATTTTAGATCGAGATTGCAAGAATTAAAGTAAGCTCATTATTGGGCATAGATAGATGACAGTAGGTTCAGTCAGAAAAAATCGATTCAAGAAAGAAGAACGGTTCTATTTGTGTGTCAATATGGTTAAAAGTGTCTGTACCATGTTGTTTTAGTTTTTGACTTTTTGTTAAGATTTAGCTTGTCATTGTAGCAGCATAACTCTCATCATCAATCTTTGTTAGACTGTTTTAACATGTCTTCCACTGGAGTTGTCTGCCACACGGTTTTGTTGTTAGAAACATTGTGTATAAATGTCACCAGACTCACCACAACCGATACTTGTAGGATCTATTCTCTGGAATACAGCGACAAAATGCTGTTTGTCTTTGTATCTTGAATCTTCGCATATTTTGACCTGCTTGTGTGAACGTAGATACGACCAGCACAGTGGCCTTGTGGTGTCTTCCCTGAAACTGGACCAAAGACTGTAAAATGGGACCAAGTGCCTCCCTGCTTGGCACTCGGGTGTAAAGGGTTGGATTGGGGGGTTAGATCAACTACAAATGATTCTTGCATACAGCAATGTATGTGACAAATAATAGGAATTTAACCTTTCACTTTAGCTTGAATAATTGATCATTTCTACTTCTCCTAGGCCTGCTTCTATGACTTATGACTGTCATCCACAACCAGAGAGATGTACCCCCCTTCAAGAAAGGACTTCATCTCTCTGACATTCAGTGACCAGCACAGCCAATACAACAATGGCAAGCATCGCAGACAATCCTGCTGGAGGGTGAGTTGTTATGCATGTCTCTCAATGGAGTCGTAGTAAAAATCGTGTGTTAATGGCACTCTTGAGAGGGTACCATTGGAATCAAATAATACTAATATAATAAACTTATATAGCACCGTTCATGTCATACAATGCAGCGCAAAGTGCTTTACAGGGCAAAACAAGAGAGAAAAACACAAACGTAAAACAAGCAAAAACACAGTAACATTAAGGCACTAAAACCATAGCAAAGAGCATAAAAACAGTGCAAGATCATTAAGAGCTTTAAGTGGACCCTTATGTGTCCATTTGGATGAAGTTGTCCACTCTCAGAGGAATGCACAGTACAGAGGATGATGCTAATGTCACCATTGTTAAAGAATCCAACCATGGCATCAATACATGTCATTGTCTATTCACATCTTCTGACATATATATATATCTACTACATTAACATAATGTAAACAGAATTATTCACAGCATGGCTCTGTGCGACTCTAGACGTCTATAAGAGGGTCTGGAGCTCATCTTGCAGACTGCTGGACCGACCAGTGCCACATTTACTGTAATTCTTCAGTAGGACACATTTTTTTGTCCTATGCCCAGCTTTGTGCGTCTGTGTGTGCCATGTACTGTATGATGATTCATGATGATAAGAGCGCCTCTCACTTCACACGACTGTGATTTCTAACGTTAATTAATGTTTTAATATATTAAATATAATCTATAACTTAATTTCATAGTGTAAGTTTTTGGAGCTCTGATTAGGCTCAAAATAATGTTATAGAGATACGTCATATACTGTACATCATATAAGTGACATAGATGATGCAACATGAAGTCCTATATCACCTCTGTCGGGTGGAAACCTCATATGTCTAAAACGGTGAGGGGCGCTCTAATCATCGTACATCATCATCATCAAGAATGGTGGTCTCTTATTGGCCAAGGGTTCCCATCGACACGCTTATGCCGATCTTCTCAGAAACATATGACGTAAATTCTCTGTTCCTTGTCAATGGCATTTTTAATGTTTGTTAGACAACACACACACACATTAAAGCTCAAAGCGCGTTGTTTCGAGCCACGTTTCAAGCACACGTCTCGAGCTTGTATATCTGATACTTTTGTGTGACGCTGTAGTATGGTCAAGTACACCATTCATAATATTGTCATTCAGTGGGTAGGTACTAGGGATTCAGTATTTCACTGTTTCACTTTCAAGGACACTTTGTTTAATAGACATCTATAGCACTGTTATAGGGATCAAACCTGTGACCTAGTCTTTATGTGATGGTGTCACATTAAACTTTAAACACTGTCATACAAGATGTATGCAAAGACTCAAACCTGCAGTATACCGTCCTCATTGCCATGCTGTATATAGCCCATGATAAAACATGTGACTGCTACAGTAGGTTTCAGTCTTTTCTGTATTCTCCCTTTTGTCTCTTCCTTCCTATCGCTCACCTCAAGCAAAAAAAAATTCTCCACCTGTCATATGATAGCTTACTCCTTTGTTTACTAGTGCCTGTTCATTGTGGCTGAACAATGTCAATGTCTCCTATTGACGGCATGAACAATGAACATACTGGTTGCCTTGAGAGGACACTTCTTGCTCCTTCAGTATGAGACTGAAAACTGGTAGAAGAATGCCTCAATACTGGAGTCTGATCAATACTGGATTTTGGGGGCCATTATGTAAAAAATAGTATCTGTGATCCGACAATACTGTCCGATAAAATCGGCTAACCGATACATTGCTCTGGCTCTACTTAATATGATTTATAGTTATACAATATAATTACAATAAACATATATATTCCAAATTTTCATCAAAAATTCGAATGAAATGAGTGAAATCTGGGAGTTAAAATGCCTCCGGAGACAATTATGTTGTGTTTACCAGCAAGGTTCACCGGCGGTGATTGCACAGACAGACACTTTGTGGTGTTGCACAGGTGTTCATTAGTCCAGGTAGCAGCCCCTAGAGAGCCTTGAACCCAGCTTGCGTCTTTCCGTTTGCTCTCACGGGGGACCCTGCCTCTGTCCCTCCCTTTTTGTTGCTGGCTTGTGCTGATCAAATGGCTTATTTGTGAGCAATTCAGTGTGGGTGACTGCATCAAGCACAGCAAGATAATGGGGTCGTACAGGGTAAGCATAGCACAGCACATCTCGTTCTTTGTTGTCATTCTTAAAGCCTGTTTTAAAGTAAAGGGGAGCATTCTGTCTTGTTTGCACGGGTTCAAGTTCATTCCTGGAGAGATGATTGACCAGTTGGACGAATGCTATTGATGTGGAATTAGGACGTGGCTGAAATGTTTTTCAAAGGTTGCGTCTGTTTGACTTTTTTCTGCAGAAATGGAAGCAACTGTCTCGGCTGCAGCGGAGTTTGATCCTTCTCCTGCTAGCCGTGCTACTCATTCTTGGACTACTTTCCTATCCCAGTCTCACAGAGAAGTGGAGGGGTTAGTACAAGGCTGTAATGGTTCATCAAACCTATCTGTTTAATCAATTATATTAAAAATATATATTTAAACTAGAACTGCACTCTGTCGAGTGCATACTTGCTTGTTGCACACTAGTAGGCCATAAATGGCCAACTAGTGCGCAAGCAGAGCGCGCAAGTACTTTCGACCGCTGTAAACTGTCAAATCTCTGTGAAGGAACGTTTGAAATGTATAATTATTAGATGTAACTATTTGCTACCTACCTACTTTATGCATATAAACACCTAGTATTATTAAGTATGGTTCAAGTTTCTATCTATATAAGAAATACACTTTTATCGATGTAGATATATTCTGGATCCCTTTTTAGTTTTTTAAAGAAAAATTAATCATTGATATGTGAAAAAAAGGTATATAAACTGAATTAAAATATACGTATACATATACTATATAGAGTATGTAGTTGGAAGTTGATTAGCGGTATACTGTGGTTACTTTGTGCCAAAAACCGCGACAGCCAACCCGCCATTTTATACGTATGCCAATAAAACAGCAGATTTGTGCCTGGTTTGCTGGGACCAGACTACACAAATGACCATATTTCTTATGTCATCATTGAGAGCTAGTCATACATATACACACCACATACTCTGGTCCCAGCAGATCAGGCACAATTTGCTATTTTATTTTACTGATTATGTGTATAGTATACATATGACTAGCTCTAAATGACGACGTAAGACATACGTATACATATACATATACTATATAGAGTATGTAGTTGTAAGTTGATTAGCGGTATACTGTGGTTACTTTGCGCCAAAAACCGCGACAGCCACCCGCCATTTTATGCGTATGCCAATAAAACAGCAAATCTGTGCCTGGTTTGCTGGGACCAGATCACATAAATGACCATATGTCTTACGTCATCATTGAGAGCTAGTCATACATATACACACCACGTACTCTGGTCCCAGCAGATCAGGCACAATTTGCTATTTTATTTTACTGATTATGTATATAGTATACGTATGACTAGCTCTAAATGATGACGTAAGACATACGTATACATATACATATACTATATAGAGTATGTAGTTGTAAGTTGATTAGCGGTATACTGTGGTTACTTTGCGCCAAAAACCGCGACAGCCACCCGCCATTTTATGCATATGCCAATAAAACAGCAAATCTGTGCCCGGTTTGCTGGGACCAGATCACATAAATGACCATATGTCTTTCATCATCATTTAGAGCTAGTCATACATATACACACCACGTACTCTGGTCCCAGCAGATCAGGCACAATTTGCTAGTTTATTTTACTGATTATGTATATAGTATACGTATGACTAGCTCTAAATGATGACGTAAGACATATGGTCATTCATGTGATCTGGTCCCAGCAAACCAGGCACAGATTTGCTGTTTTATTGGCATACGCATAAAATGGCGGGTGGCTGTCGCGATGAACGAAGACTGGGCGAAATTATTACTTGCGCGCTCTGCTTGCGCAAGTAATAAGATCAATAGAATGAAATAACAGATTTATAAGGTCAACACATTGTGATGCAACATGCTATGAGCTATCAATTACAAATTTGTCACAGAGATTCGTTAGTCTTAGTTAACAAAATTAAAACGTGTGTGTGTGTGTTTGTGTGTGGGGGGGGGGGGGGGGGGCACACAGGTAGTTAAATGTTTTATCCCCAAATATTATTGGTTAATTGAAAAGGTAAACAATCAAATAATTGCTAATCCTTCGCGGAAATTACAGACCCTGATGCTCAAACACAGATAAAGATGTTATCCACACTATTCACAGCCATTCAGTGGCACTATAATGCTTCAAGGTTTCCATTGTTGCCATGGTAATCCCTGACTTAATCAGTAGGGTCTATAATCCAATGTTTTTAAAAGAAATTTCCTTCTCGAGTCAGACTGTGTGCGTGCGTGCAGTGCACGCGCACACACCGACTAACTTTTAAGGAGAAAATTAAAACCTATTTAAAAAATATCTGTGGAAGTCCAAGGTTATCTGAATAGATTAGAAATCGGGTGTCTCTTACAGCAGGGCTGAAAGGTATAATATTAATATCCTACTGAAATCACAGACTTTGAAGAGAAGTCATTGATTGGCAGCATGAGCATGTCCAGGACAGGTCTATCTGTCATTCCCATTCACAGCTCATTTTTGTAAAAAGGAGAGAGCATGAGAGAGAGACCGAGAGAGTGTAACTTGTTTGTACTATATGGTTAATTGTAAACGTAACACAGTCCATATATAGTCTATAAAATGATGCAGTTAGAAAGCACTCGCTTGATCACAATCCACACACACACACTGTTTTACTGACATTATTTGACAGTGTCACACAAAGGTTAATTAGATTTATAATGTCTTATCTAAATCTACCACACTTCCTGGGATGATACGATTAGAGGTGAAACAGATTTTCACATTATGTTTTAAAGCACGCTAAAAGTGGTCTGTTATTCAGAAATAACCAATCGGAATGGTGTATTCAGCATGTGTAGTAAATAAATGAATAATAGACAGATTTGTGTGTGTGTGTGTGTGTGTGTGTGTGTGTGTGTGTGCGCACTTACAGTATGTGATGTGTGTGTTCACATTACAGTACACACACATGACACATGTATACGACTATACGTTATTATGCTTGTGTATTTGAGTCCACATTCATTCATTCTTGTTTCATGTTTTTCACGCACGTGTAATGTAGGTCTGTCGGATACGGAGGACTGGCTGGAGCTAGACGACAGACAGATAAAGGCCTTGCCTCCGGTCAAGTCTCTGGCCGGGCCTCTTCTAGGCTATGCGTCGGTGCCAGAGCTGAGGCCGGCCGTGAAGCCCAGACTCATCCCAGAGGTCATTCCAGAGCCTCAAAGACTGAAAGCCCCAATTCTGCCCAAACCCCCCGTTAAGGTTAGTAAAGGTAGTTTCCACTGTATATCACTGTAGGGGGTGCAATATTTAATCGCACTAGTCGATTTAATCCATTATATGAAAATGTAGTTGAATTTAGCTTTTTTCTTTCCAAACTTACAAAAATAAATATGGCAATTGAATTGCCAATCTATGTTGTGATCTTGTAGATCTGCTATTTTCCCGAGTTTCTTGCAACACTGTTTTACAGCACAAGTATTACATAGGTCATAGGGCTTAGGACTGGTTAATCAGTCTAATCTATTCAGTCAATTATATATTAAAAAAAACTAATTAGAATTGAGTTTACATTTCATACATTATTATATTGTATATTCGTTGATATATGTATATGTAATGTAACAATATTTTCTATTCAAATAATCAAAATAGTTATCGATAGAATAATCACTTTTAAAATACAAAGGGAACTTAGGACTACTGCACTGCTATTGCATGATATTACTTGGAACAAATTATATATATGTTTTTGAGTGGTGCAGCCACTCCAAGGAACAGCAATGTCTGTCCCTATGTCCATCCCTATGTCTGTATGTCCCTATGTTTAGGGTACCAATGGGTCAAAAGTGGCGCTGTTGTGCTAGAACCAGAGAGAGAGATAGCGTTGCACTGTTGCCTGCTAATTACAATCTGGAGCGTGCATCATGCATGCGAGAGAGAGAGAGAGAATACACTCTTACTTGTGAGAGAGAGAGAGTGTTTTCTGCTAATTCCCCCACACAGTTTGTGTCTCGGTTTCTCGACCGTTTCAGACGTGGGGTGGCTCGCTAGAACCGGGCCAGCACCCTGGGCGCGTTCCTGTTGCACCACTCAGTTCACATGGGTGTGATTATTTAATTTTATACTAAACAACAGGTTTTGGCCCTGATCTGTCAGGGCCCTGATGAGACCTGCAGTATTTACTTGTAACGACTAATTTGTTTGTGATTGTTGACACCACCAGAAAAGACAATTCCAAAGCAAGAGAGGACCACCGAGCCTGCAGAAAGCAGCCAATGTTTCAGAATCAATAGGCAAGGAGAAGCAAGAGCAAGAATCGATAGGCAAGGAGAAGCAAGAGCAAGAATCAATAGGCAAGGAGAAGCAAGAGCAAGAATCAATAGGCAAGGAGAAGCAAGAGCCAGTTAAAGAGGAAGAAGAGGAGAATGGACATAAGAAGATTGTGAGGTATTCTGAAGAGTCTTTCTTTCTTTCTTTCTTTCTTTCTTTCTAAATACCAATACCCCCATGTCTGTAGTCGTTGTCCCTGCTGACCCTTACTGTTTGGTCTTGGGGACAGGACAGTGGTTCTCTAAAGTGGGGTTTAACATTTTAAAAACTCCTCACGGTCGTGTCTGTGTAGGTTATGTCTTGACACTGTGCACATGAAGTTGCCAGCTGCCAGACAGTGAGGAGTTTCACAGCTTTCCTACAGTCGGTCTCAATAAAGAGGAAAAACAACATTTCAGGCATATAAGAAGGATGTCGTCTTTTCAGCTGGCGCGGGGCCATCATCGAAGCTGATCAGGCCGCAGAACCAATACCGTCGATCAGTGAGAGAGATACTGCAGAGCCTCCTGTTCCAGCCAACCCCGATGACGCCGTTTCACTGGCACCAGGTCTGTGTGCATTGTTACATTTTCAGCCTTCTGTTGATGAACAGTGGCCTTCAGTAAGTGAGGAGGTGTGGATTTAGTTTTTTGGTGGGTGGCCACTGTGCAGGAACCTTTCAGCCACTACAATAGATGTTACACTACACCTCTGTTCCTTAGTTCCCCTGTAAGGTATATACTGTAAGGTAGCAGTCATATCGTTTGCAGCATTGTAACATGATGTCAGGTTGCCTCCAGGCATGTCTTCAGGGTAAACATGTACCTTCTCCAATGAAAAGAGAAGCAATATGAGTGAAGGCCACCATCAGCTTATAGGGGTAAACATGATGTAAGGAACCGTCAACCCCTGACTGTAAACTATATATAACGGGGGGAACAGTGGTCGTGAAAAGTGATCTATCTTCTCTTGCTCTGTAGAATGCAGGATGGCAAATGGCAATGTCAGTAGGTAATCTAGGTATATTATAAACGGCTTTGGTTTGTAATGCACTCTGGGGTTAATGTCTCGCTTCGGTACATCTGTATGTCCTTGTGTCCGTTTAGTTGTAATTACCTCTGAGGACAGGCTGGAGGCTGTACGCAAGACCTTCAGACATGCCTGGAAGGGCTATAAAGACAGTGCCTGGGGTCACGACGAACTCAAGCCCATCTCCAAATCTTTTGGCGAGTGGTTTGGCCTGGGTCTGACACTGGTTGATGCACTGGACACTATGTGGATCCTCGGGCTGAAAGAAGGTAATGTGTGTCTGTCAAATCTTGTTTCTCTGTGTCACTGCACCAATGGTTACAGAACAAGTGTAATGTGATACGTGAACGTGTGATGCCTCTCGAGCTATGACTGGTACTCTGCTGGTAGCCTATTCTAAAGTTCGGAAACGTAACGTTTGTTCGATTATTTTTCTCCTTCAATAATAAAAAATTTGTATTTTTGATGACATTTTAAATCATTTACTCACACGTTTGTGGAATGAGCAATATGCTCATTCGATTGCACGATCCACGTAATAAAGGTGACTAATCAACAATATATTTTTTAAATAAATAATTACTCAAGGAAAGAAATTATCGACCGAATGTAAGTTTCCAAACCTTTCTCTGTAAGAGAGGAGTTGTGTAGTACTGTCAATGTATTGTGTGATCTGTACTATACTATGTATTGCGTAATAATGTGTCGTGATGTTTGTGTCCTGATGATGGCTGCTTGGCGCAAAAATAATTTTACGCAAGGAAAAATAAAGCATCTATCTATCTAAAGTTGTTTTCAATATGTCATGTCTTGAAAATTTTAATGGTGTCAGTGTGCACTGCTGTGCAGGGCTTGCCACTCAAGGTAAACTATTTTCATCTCTGTCCGTGATTTTTCCTGTGGAAAATTAATCCTTCCGTCCCCTGTGTCATTCTCTGTCTCTCCTAACAGAGTTTGAGGAAGCTCGGCACTGGGTGCAGACAGAGCTGTCCTTCACCAAGAATGTGGACGTGAACCTTTTTGAGAGCACCATCCGTATCTTGGGAAGCTTGCTGAGCACCTACCACTTAACAGGAGACGAGCTGTTCTTGGAGAAAGCGGTGAGTCGGTTCACGACAGAGCTCCTTGCTGTCAAAGTGTCCTTGTTCTTGTAGTTCCTGATTACTGTAGATCATCAAAATGTGATTGAATGCGATGTTCTAATGCAAATCGGAATATTTATGAAAAGTATATATAGTAGATACTGTAAAATGTTTGAGGGTAAAAAAGTTATATTGAATATTGATTTAATGAGACATTTGTGACTTTGTGGAAAGGGGGGGAAACTTGTATTCTGCATTTTCCTCACCACCTACAGAAAGACATTGGTTCAAGGTTGATGCCGGCCTTCAAAACTCCCTCCAAGATCCCTTACTCCGACGTCAACATCGGCAAGGGCACAGCCCACCCTCCTCGGTGGACGGCAGACAGCACGTTGGCAGAGGTCACCAGCATCCAGCTGGAGTTTCGAGAGCTCAGCCGTCTCACCCAGGAGCCTCGGTACCAGGTGAGGGCACATGGAGAGGAACCCTCTCACCCAGGAGCCTCAGTACCAGGTGAGGGCACATGGAGAGGAACCCTCTCACCCAGGAGCCTCGGTACCAGGTGAGGGCACATGGAGAGGAACCCTCTCACCCAGAAGCCTCAGTACCAGGTGAGGGCACATGGAGAGGAACCCTCTCACCCAGGAGCCTCGGTACCAGGTGAGGGCACATGGAGAGGAACCCTCTCACCCAGGAACCTCAGTACCAGGTGAGGGCACATGGAGAGGAACCCTCTCACCCAGGAGCCTCAGTACCAGGTGAGGGCACATGGAGAGGAACCCTCTCACCCAGGAGCCTCAGTACCAGGTGAGGGCACATGGAGAGGAACCCTCTCACCCAAGAGCCTCAGTACCAGGTGAGGGCACATGGAGAGGAACCCTCTCACCCAGAAGCCTCAGTACCAGGTGAGGGCACATGGAGAGAAACCCTCTCGCCCAGGAACCTCAGTACCAGGTGAGGGCACATGGAGAGGAACCCTCTCGCCCAGGAACCTCAGTACCAGGTGAGGGCACATGGAGAGAAACCCTCTCACCCAGGAGCCTCAGTACCAGGTGAGGGCACATGGAGAGGAACCCTCTCACCCAGAAGCCTCAGTACCAGGTGAGGGCACATGGAGAGGAACCCTCTCACCCAGGAGCCTCAGTACCAGGTGAGGGCACATGGAGAGGAACCCTCTCACCCAAGAGCCTCAGTACCAGGTGAGGGCACATGGAGAGGAACCCTCTCACCCAGAAGCCTCAGTACCAGGTGAGGGCACATGGAGAGAAACCCTCTCGCCCAGGAACCTCAGTACCAGGTGAGGGCACATGGAGAGGAACCCTCTCGCCCAGGAACCTCAGTACCAGGTGAGGGCACATGGAGAGAAACCCTCTCACCCAGGAGCCTCAGTACCAGGTGAGGGCACATGGAGAGGAACCCTCTCACCCAGGAGCCTCAGTACCAGGTGAGGGCACATGGAGAGGAACCCTCTCACCCAGAAGCCTCAGTACCAGGTGAGGGCACATGGAGAGAAACCCTCTCGCCCAGGAGCCTCAGTACCAGGTGAGGGCACATGGAGAGAAACCCTCTCTCCCAGGAGCCTCAGTACCATGTGAGGGCACATGGAGAGAAACCCTCTCACCCAGGAGCCTCAGTACCAGGTGAGGGCACATGGAGAGAAACCCTGGCCCTCTGTTATGAGTTACTATAGAGGGTATGCGCGTGACATCATCACCATACCCGGAAGTTATGTGGGAACGCCTACTAAAAAACTACTTTCTGGCCTTGACAGCCCATACATCCAAACAGAAAAGTCCTATTTGATTGCATGAAATGACTTTAAACATCATTAAATTCACTTTGTCACTCACTTTGCCACTCGATTTGCCACTATCTGTGTTTATGCGCCCTGGTAGGCCTTGTACGGTAGGTCTGAAATGAACACATTGTCACATCTACGGAATATGTACAGAATGCTACACTGCAAACTGCACTCTAATTGGAGAGTGTGTGTGTGTGTGTGTGTGTGTGTGTGTGTGTGTGTGTGTGTGTGTGTGTGTGTGTGTGTGTGTGTGTGTGTGTGTGTGTGTGTGTGTGTGTGTGTGTGTGTGTGTGTGTGTGTGTGTGTGTGTGTGTGTGTGTGTGTGTGTGTTCGTTCCCTGTGTGCATGGGACCCGAATGGAAACAATACCGCAAGGTCTTTCTTCGGAAATCCTTTTGTACCAAAATGCCTGACTGTACCTTGTGCTGTTTGCATTTTTCTTTTGTCTAATCAAATATTCAATCAATCAATCAACCCTGTCCTCAGGAGGTTGTGAATGAGGTAATGAAGCTGGTTCACAAGTTGCCGGGGAAACACGACGGCCTGGTACCCATGTTCATCAACACGAACAGCGGCCAGTTCACCCACAAAGGAGTCTTCACCCTGGGGGCCAGAGCAGACAGCTACTATGAGTATCTGCTCAAACAGTGGATCCAGGGAGGCAAGGTTGAAGACGAGTAATTACATTTTTTTTTCTATTAGTGTACATTTTGTAAAAAAAAAAAAAAACTAATGAAGGTATGGAGGCATGGAATTCTCCCATGGGTGATTTAAGATAATTAACCACAGACCCTTTTCTCTGCATACATTAATGAAACTCCTATGGAACAAAGCATTGAGATTATGCCGGCAACATACAAACTACTACTTCATTCTGTGAGCAGCTGGGAAAGACACTAGTCAGGAATGGCTATGTGAAAACCAGTCATAAAAAGCCGAATTACTGTCATGAGACATGATTAATGAACTAGCTAATGATGTTTTGTCATTTCCAGCCTGTTGGAGGACTACCTCCAAGCTATTGAAGGAGTTAAAAAGCACCTCGTGAGACAGTCAGGACCCCACGGACTAACCTTTGTTGGGGAACTGTCCCACAACCGGTTTAACCCCAAGATGGTAAGACGCAATTGAGCAAACATCATTTTTCAATTTTCTTATCTTAGCGTTCACTTTTCAAAAATAGCAGTTCTACAAGCTCACAGCGTGTCACTTCGTGCCATGCTGCAAGCTTGTACATCTGCTATTTTTTTCAGAGCTTCTGATTTAGAAGGCATTTGTAGAATCGGCCTCAGGTTAATGGGTTAATTAAAGCTATCGGTCGATCTATATAGCTAGATAACTAGATATACAGTAGATAGACAACTTCCTACTACCTACCTAGTAGTTCCTACCTACGTTGTTGTGTGTTTATATTTGTATGTGTGTATCTAGTATAGTAGTACATGTACTGTACATAATTTTGCATTGTCAAAACTTAAAATTGCAGTAACGGCAAATCTACACGCTCACAAAGCGTCTCATTGCAGCACACTCACTGAGCTTGTGTGTGTGTGTGTGTGTAGATCAGCTGTTTTATGATCCGCCCCTGTCCCCTCAGGACCACCTGGTGTGCTTCCTGCCTGGCACCCTGGCGCTGGGTGCTCACAACGGCCTCCCTGAGGACCACATGGACCTGGCCGTGCAGCTCATAGAGACCTGTCACCAGATGTACGCCCAGATGGAGACCGGCCTGAGTCCTGAGATCGTCTACTTCAACAACCACGGGCTCGATGGGCGGGACATCGACGTCAAGGTGAGGCCAATAGAGTCTGATTCTACAATGCCGTTTGTTTTAGTTTAGGTTAATTACATTGCTGATTTAGTACCATTTTAATCTTCTGTTTGTGTGACTTAATAACATTAGAAAGAAACGTTTCTTGATCGATTTGTATTCATTCCTGGCATGGTTTGAGTCTCAAAGTTATTATTTAAAAATCAAAACCTCAATATTTATGTGCTTAATTAACCTCATCAAAATGCACAGAATCCATCTCAAGCTCATTTAACTGTTGATTTGCTTCTCTGTTTGAACAAAAGACAAAAGACTTGTTTGGTCTTAAAAGAGCCTGCATTTCACACATTTTTGTTAAAAGTTAAATGAGTCAAATCAAGAGTTCTTCTAATGTCTGGATTGCACATCAGTTAATCTCAGTAATACGTAATTAACATTTATTGTCTTTATTTCTTACACATTTTGTTGTGTGTCAACAATGTGCCATTGCTACAAATACAGTATTCATACAAAGGTTTTGCTATTGAACGGCTCTTGGGTCTGTAATATGAATCTCATATGAGACAAAACAATGAAACATCATGCAAAGTATTCATGAGTGGTTAAAATATGAAAAACAGTGTCAGAATCATCGGAATGGTAAATAAAATGGTAAATGGTACATTTATATAGCGCCTTTATCCAAGGCGCTTTACAGAGATTGTGCATTACATTCACCCATTCACACACACATTCATACACCGATGGCAGCGGAAACCATGCAAGGCACCAACCAGCACATCGGGAGCAATTAGGGGTTCAGTGTCTTGCCCAAGGACACTTCGACAGTGACTCTGGGGGAGCCTGGGTTCGAACTGGACGTGACCTGGTCTCCTCAGTGGTCATTTTCTGTGCTCATACATTGGATTTTGTCAAACCACTTAAAGTTCCAGGCTCCCGAAGGTGGCATAACAGTTTCCTGTTCTGGTTCAGTTTCCCATAGCTTTTTCTACTATACTACTTTTTCTACTACTTGTTTAATTGACTCTGCAGCAGATTTCATGATGTGCAATCACTTCAAAGCCACTCAAACGAAGCAATGGGAAACTGAATGGGAATCGCGCTTGGTACTTTACAGAACCCGAGACTTCAGATAACCATAATGTGTTTTTCCATTGACTTTCACTTTCACTCTTCTCCTCGCCTCAGACTGCAGATCGACACAACTTGCTACGGCCGGAGACTGTGGAAAGTCTCTTCTACATGTACAGGTTCACTAAGGACACTAAGTACAGAGACTGGGGCTGGGACATACTGCAGAGCTTCAACAAGTACACAAAGGTATAGAGTTTATACACTATTGTAAGTATACAGTAAAACAACGCATCCCGTTGAGCTTGTAGATAATTTAGTGCTACTAAGTATAAATCAAGCCTATAGTTTTGCCATACTGCTGAATGCAAAACTCATTAAATGTTTGAATGTGTGTCCTGTTCTACTGTCTGAGACCCAGGCTGTTTCTCAGCACCAAGAACACAAAAAACAGATTTGAGCAGGTTCCACAATAGCTAGAATAGAATTAAAGCAGTACACAGTGCTATGCAGTGCATACATTACCATGAATAAATACAACAATTGGTTCAAATAGTCAAATAACAGTACTGCATACGCAACTGTTTGTACAGATATCGTGCAGACTTAATTTTAATTGTCTCGGTTATAATCACCATATCCAATGCTCCTTCCACACCAAGGTACCTGGCGGCGGCTACACATCGATCAACAACGTCCGAGACCCAGTCAACCCAGGCCCGAGGGACAAGATGGAGAGCTTTTTCCTAGGTGAGACGCTGAAGTACTTATATCTGCTGTTTTCTGACGACATGGAGTTGCTCAGTCTGGACAAGTATGTCTTCAACACAGAGGCACACCCTTTTCCCATCTGGCCATCTCCACCCAAGTGACATGTTGCCATGGAGCAGACGTCCCTGGGTGGCCGTCCCACAGTGCTCTGAATCCATTGCTCTCTTAATGAGTCCAACGGTCACCAGAATTCTGTCCATGTTGGATTGTGGTATTGGAGCACTACAGGGAAATCACTAAACTGTCCACATGCGCTTCCTGTTCCATGTGGATATATTACTTATATGTTTTCCCTAAGGTGAAGGGGTTTCATGTAGAGCTGGTCTCTATTATTATTATTTTTGGTGGGTCGCGATGGCCTATAGTCACTGGTTAAGGTTCGTACGCCTTATAGGCTCCGATGCAGCCTGACAGCGAATCCCGGGTTCGATTCCCGAGCCTGGCGGATCTTTGCTGTGTGTCACTCCCCGACTCTCCCCTGTTTCCTGTCAATCTCCACTGAATCCCCATCGAAATAAATGCAGAAAAGTCCCAAAAACCCATCCATCCATCTTCAACCACTTATCCGTAATTGGGTTGCGGGGGCAACAACTCCACCAGAGAGCTCCAGATTTCCCTCTCCACAGCAACATTAGTAGTGATCCAAGGCCATTGTGGAGATATAATCCTCCCATCTCATCCTTTGTCTGCCCGGGGGGTCTCCTTACAGTGGGGCGTGCCAAGAGGACAAAAAAATAATGAAAAAAAGCTTTTTGGTGAATGCAGTGCACAGATTTGTCTAAATGGAGGAACTATTTGCTGCTAAAGACAAAAGAAGAGGGCATGCAGAAAAAGCAGTTTGTTTATTGATTGTTCCATTATTTATTTTTCTCTTTTAATCACATGTATTAACCATTGATTGAGGTCTATGGAAGGAGTTCAGATAAATGCATTGAATCAGACTGCTCAGCACAGGCAATAGGTCTGCCTTTAATTTTGTTTGTGGAGTGCCTGGCCACATCAGTTCTGACTCAAACAAAAACGAAAGACGATACAGCTTGAATGACACGTTTCAATACTCCTTCCACATAGATTACCGTCTCTCAATGGTTGGGCATGACTCCATCATTTTAGTAAAGCCAATTTTATATTTCCACATATATGTATGAATACCATAAACATACTAACGATAGTAACGAACAATCACAAGAAGAAGAAAAATGACAAATTACCGGTAGATACAAAGACATATTGACCTAAAATATATTATCTTATAAATGTATTATTATACAGCTAAAGAACAACATTTGCATAATATTATTACAAACGCCTCCGAAACGGGGGGTATGACATCATACCATGTCCCAATGAAACCACTGGCCTATTATGATGAAACTAGTAAACTATTGTCCGTTCTCAACGTGCGGACACTGCGATCATGTGCGACACGGCATTAAAACGCATCTGTGGAGAAGAACGTTGGCGGCCTGAATGATCCTCTCCTGATGAAGTTCGAAAGCTTTTCCATTGTGGTCCTTTAGAAATACTAGCCCTAACCCGTTGTGAGATATTGACCCCGCCTCACTAATTCACTAATAAATTCATTATTAATTTATAATTTGTTAAATTGGAAAAAGGGCTTCGTTAAGACCTCCATATTATTATGGTCGATGCCTGTGTGAAAAGTGGGAGCGATTGGTGCAGGCGGTGTTTCTGACAGACAGACAGACAGACACACACATTCAGACAGACATTGACTGAATTATAGTATGATGATGACATTGGTTTTACTGAAATGACACCTTATGTGAGAGTCTGTGATCTATGTGGGTTGGAATATTTAAATCTGTCATTCAAGCCTTGTCTTTTAATGACTAATGAAACCTGTTGTTGAAACGTCAGCCTAGTCTTTTTGTACCAATAGATTGAAAATAAATGATTTCAGGGACTGACAAAGGACAGGAAGAAAAACGGTACAAAACACACACAAAAACAAGACCAAAACATTACAAGAAAATACAAAAGGCTGCATTTTTGAGATGTTAAAGATTTGAATTCCTCATGCATTGACCATGGGCTGGAGGCAGAGATCCCACTTTTCCCTCTTTTTGGTGGGTCCTGTTGGTACCAGCGCCGTGTGATTGGTTTCTTACTTGTTGCTAAGAGGATCTCAATTAGATATTTGTCATGTGTTAGAAAATCTTCGGGAATATTCCCTATACGAAAAGTAATTTTTAACTTGAATTCAATTGCATGTTCAGATAGATTTCTTTCTTCCCTTCCCCCACACACTTTTTTTTGCAGTGAGCTGAGAGAATGTGTAGTCCCAGCCAAGTGTACTCTTTATGATCAGATTCACTCTTACTGTTGTAGTGCAGTTGAACACTGTGAAGGCAAAACAAAAAAAAGTGCACTTTGAGAGTTATACAAAAATGCCGTCCTTTGAATACTATCATACAAGCATTAACATATTTTTATGATTATTGTATGTTGTTGTAGCGTGCCTTAATGTAGACACTATAGCCTACCTATGTGAGCGATAATAGCCTATAGGGCCAGAGCGTAGGGTGGAGTTTCGCTTAGAATGGGTTATTTTGGTTGCCATTTTCCTGCCTACCAGTAGGTAGGCTAGTAGGCTATATTTCCCAGCCTCACTGTGGAGACATATACCATTGTAGATAAAATAATTAAATAAGCACTGCATGGTTTGGGTGTCGGATGACAAAATAACATAAACTTGATACCCCACCGTGGGCCGTCAGAATTATGCTTCCATTGTAGCCTTGCAGTGTGTTGACTGTTGGAGATATCAAATAATTAAATACACGCCGTTTGATTTGGGTGTCGGCTGACAAAATAACAACCTTCAGCAACATTCCCAAACACATGTATGCTCTGCTCTCTACCTGTCCTCAAACGAGCATGACAGTGTAATCAAAATAATAATGGTCAGATCGCATACAGACAGATTATTTATTCATCAGGATATGTCCACGTCTTCTTGTCAAGTAAGATGTAAACATTGAGAACTGTTTTGACGTGAGGGAAGGGAAGGCGGCTCTCAGATCAGAACTCCCGAACATTTTCTAACGGCGAATAATAATACCGCCGTCGATCCAGAGCCATAGAGTAGAAGAGTTGTGACAAGTCAAAGATAGGAGAGATGGAGTGAAAGTGTACACACCAGCGTCACTGACAAGCAAACTTACGAACTACAGACTGGCAGCCAAGTAGCCTAGCATCCTACTAGCCTACATGTAGGCAGGAAGATGGCTCCCAAATAAGCCAAAATCCTACAGAACGCGTCACTATGCCCTCCCCCTATTGAATGGTGGAAATCTTAACGGGACGAGATGCTACAATGTCAGTTATTTAATGAATTTTCGGTTTTAATGTCTTACATTTTATTGTATCAAGTTTAATTTATTAAGGCTGCCGTGCAGTCTTGATGTTACTGTACAGCTAAGAAACAAAAACAAGTCCATTTAATGTTGGACTGCAGAGAATAAATATATATATTGTAGCAGATAAATTCCCACATTTCGTACCTATTACCAGATATAGCAAATTTACAACATTCAATGTAATTAATCACATCTCCATACTGAACCATTTTGATAATGGAAAGGTGCGCTTGGTAGATAATAATAGTGGCGATGTATGCAGTTAAATGGCCACATACAGCCATGGCATGTGATTATCACCTGTATCTTCATTATCTGCCTCCCGGAATGTCCTGATCACCATCATCCAAAACATGTTATTTCAAAATCCATTTCGGTGCTTTAAAGTCTAAACCAGTAGTTCTCAAACGTTTTCGTGCCAACTTAAGGACCTCCACGTTGATATGTATTTGGTTGCGGACCCCCATCTGATATTGTGTTGTGCCAGGGGACTCGGAAGAAAAGATGTGTGCCAAATTACCAAATGTACAAGCTCGCAGTGCTGCACGAAGTGATGCGATACGCTGTGAGCTTGTACATCTGCTATTTTTGAAAGTGGTTAAAATGACTGTAGTCTCTCGAGACAGACTGTTGACTGGCATTGCTTTTTTTCCCCTTTTTTTGCCGATGGGTCCCCAGATTGGGTTGAAAATTGTTAGTTACCCCTTTAAGACCCTCTTAATTTGGGAGTTTTGGGATATCTTGTCACGTTGATGAATGTACAGTATACTGTATAATTAAGGACTACAATCGAAATAAGTCTGACTTGCCATCTTTGATGATTTTAAAATGCTTGTATTATGTACAATGCAGTGTAAAACATGTCAAATAAACTAAATTACCGTATAATGCACTCTGCTTGTACCAGTGAACTTGCATGTCTAAGAATGACTAGTCCTGTGGAAAAAGAAGTTGTCATTGACAGATTTGAAAAGTATTTGTGGATTGAGGTCCTTCCTTAGTCTACTGTACCGCACAAAAAATACGAGGCTAATTTCTGAACTACATTTGTTCTAGCCATCCAGCAACCTTGACTAACCATCAGTTAAGATTTGAGGCATGGGCAGAGCCTGGTGTAGGACTGGGCAAACACGGGGTGCATACTTAGTTTAGACTAGTCATTGGTTAGACATGGGTTAAGGTTAGGTTTAGGTGTGCTGCCCCGTGGGAGGTTAGGGTTAGGGTGAGGGTTTGAGATAGGTTAATAATAATAATAATAATGGATTTTATTTATATTGCACTTTTCATTCACAAGGAATCTCAGAGTGCTACAAGGTTAAAAACATATGATCTATCATAAAAGGTTAAAAACAGGGTTAACAAAAACAGTGCAAAACAGTGCAAAGGCCCGGTCCCCCATGGTGCGCAGTTTGGTGTCAGGAACATGGAGTAGTAGTTTGTTTGCAGATCTGAGGGTGCGGGTGGAGGATGTTTTTGGAGGGGTGATTAGTTCCTGTAGGTAAGGAGGGGCGTGTCCGTTTATGCAGTTGAATGTTATCAGCAGAACCTTGTAGTGGATCCTGGCTGTAACGGGGAGCCAGTGCAGTGTGAAGAGGATGGGTGTGATATGGTCATGTTTGCGGACTCTCATTAGGACCCTGGCAGCGCTGTTCTGTATGTACTGCAGCTTTTGTAGATGTTTGCCAGGAATCCCAATGAAGAGGGCA
Organism: Protomyctophum parallelum; assembly: GCF_964188405.1. Classification (NCBI taxonomy): domain Eukaryota; kingdom Metazoa; phylum Chordata; class Actinopteri; order Myctophiformes; family Myctophidae; genus Protomyctophum; species Protomyctophum parallelum. The sequence continues at coordinate 21,105,560 of NC_139713.1, forward strand.
TTGCAGTAGTCCAGTCTAGAGGAGATAAAGGCATGGATGAGCTTCTCTGCATCTGACTGAAGGTTGTAGTTGTAGGACTAATGACTGGTCTGACCAAATGACTAGTTTAAACCAAGTACTGCACCCGGTTAATCTTGGTCTTGTAGGTTATTTCTTTTTCTTTTTTTGTATTTTCATTTGATTTCTTATCTATCAATTAATCTAGAGGAAACATTTGAATAGATTTGTAATAATCTACTAAATTGATTAGTCTGATTAACCACTTAACCCTGTATGTATTACACTTTTTTGAGTGGTGCAACCACTCCTATAGACAGCTATGTGTGTCCCTGGCTGGCTGTGTCCCTGGCTGTGTCCCTGGGTCCGAGCACGGAAATAGTATATTGTCACCACCAAGTGTCACTATTGTCACGCCAAGTGTAACTGTTGTGCAGCCTAACACATAGACACACACACAGGCCAGGGAGGAGACCTTGTACAGTACAGTACAGTACAGTACAGTACAGTACAGTACAGTACAGTACAGTACAGTACAGTACAGTACAGCACCACTCACTTCAGACGTGTCTGAATTTTAGTACAATGGTTGCATACATAAAAAGTAAAAATTGCCGCTCTACAAGCTTAAAACACATCACTGGCCAGCCGGGGCGCCTGATCAGGTGAAAAGAAGCAGCTTGGACTCCTCATGCATAGAAGGAGGCATGAGGTCAGTCCGCTGCCCCCCCAGGTTGGCAGAGGAAGTGTAGCGCCCAGGATTACATTAGATAATTGGCACTGGGTGAACAGAAAACTGGGTTACAAAATCGTGGGATAAAAATTTAGAGAAAAAAAAAAACACATCACTGATGTGCTATTTTCCCAATTTTTTCATAATCAAGGCAAAAGTTTGAATTAATCACGATATTGATTGAGCACCCAGACCTAGCCTGGGGTGATTTTTGAATCGTCAATAAAAAAGAAGAGAAAACTAAACAAAAACTACTTTAGACAGGATAGTCACATATTGCACACACTTCTGTGCGGTGGTTGTTGTGTTAATCCAGAGATTGATATGAAGAGATTGAATGAAACCCATGCACCTTTTTATTAACCCATTCTACAAATTGTCTAAGACCCCAAAAAATGTATGCACACATATATGATTACACAGATCCTTTCCTGGTTGTGGGTTAATTTGTCTTAAATATTTCTGATCAGAAATGGATCTTCATCCTTCGTATGTACATCAGCGCTCAGATTATGTATCATATATTGGTCATTTTGATGGTTATTTCATTTTCCAGTGCTCTGCTGTGCTCATTGAAATGCATAGGTGGTTCATTGTCATGAACCATTACACTACATCAAAGTTGACAACATTTTTAGTGAGTGATGCGTTTTACTCAGGGGTTATGTGTAGACTAGTTGAGGAAAATCCTTAATGTTTGAAATGCTTGTATTTTTCTATAGTTTTTAATGTGCCAATGCATACATTTAAAATAATGTATTCTGTTTGAATGATCCTGGCATGAGTCCTGGCTTGGGTTGTGCTTACAGTAACAATAAGCCTTTTAGAAGAATCTGTCAAGAGCAGTACAGTAGTTCTCAAAGTGGGGTCCAAGGATACTCAGGATTCCTCGAGGGGGTTCCAAATGGATCCTTGCAGGTCTGTAAAGATCTGCCCATTTTGTACTCTCTCAGAGTGTTGGGGATCCTTGAAATAAAAACGTTTGTCCACTAATGAGTTTGTCCACTTTGGTTCCATGTGTACGCTTTAAGAATTATGGGGATCCTTGAAATTTAAAGGTTTGAGAACCACTGGACCAGAGAATCAAGTGTTTGTTCTTTCTCTTTCTCGTCTTTTTTTTTGCAAAGCCAGCTCTAGCCAAGGCCGTAATATTACAGAAGCTTGCCTTTCATGCTCTAGTGAAGAAACCACACTGAATCACTTTCCTGGAAGGGGTTGTTTGCAATGATGGAAAGTAACTAAATATCTTTACATTTTTAATTATACTTCTACTCTACTTCCACAGGTAAAACATGTTTAAATAAAGTATTTTACTTTCACCCCAGGTCCTGGCTGTACAACTGGCTTTTTTTATGAATTTCTCCTGGAACTGTTTGACACATTGTGAGCTCGTAGATCTGCTATTGTGAGATTATAGATCTGCTATTTGTGGCTAAGATTTGGTGTAGAAGGAAACGTGCAGACGGGGCCAAATTGGATTCGCTTTGACTAAGAATAGAGGGTTTATGTGGTTAATAGTCCCATCATTGGGACATTGAACCTGTGCAAATGGTTTCTGAGTGCTTAACCCTCTAAGTAAAATTGCCTCATGTATGAAGTGTTTATGATGGAAAGAAATACAAATACATAATGACTCGATTTGTAATAAAACGGTTTAATTTCTCTAAATCTTTCCAAACCCTTACTAGCTCTCTGGTGAACACATAATTGCCTCTGTTAGCTTCAGCTGCACTCAGACGTTGAACTTGTTGAATTATGGGAATGGAGATTAGGCCAAAACACCTAGATGTTCTATTACGTTTTTGGTTCACAACTCTGGGAATTCAGCACTGCTGTTTTCCTATCTTGTGAGTTAGTTTTTCCCTAAATTGATCTGTTGACACGTTTTGTGTCCAGAGTACGCACATAAGATAAAAAAGATGGTCTCCTTCAGCAGTTGTCAGTGCATCATAGTGTGATGGGTTGCGCACAGCTCCCCAGGTTATTTTGGTTCATTGCAAAGACGGTTCGAATCCCATTTCCCATCATAATGTGTAGCCTTTGTAAATTATACTATTGACAGCCTATTCTGCATTTGTCAGACTTAACACAAGAGTTTGTGTTTCATGGTGTGACTATATCAATATCATTGAATTGTTTCTACAGCTATTCATTCATCAGTTCAACGGAGTGCTTGTATTTGTTAAAAAAAAACAGAGTCACGAGATAACATGGCATGTTAACATGCCATGTTATCTTGTGACTCTGGTTTTTGATCGTGACTATACTGTTCCCAAGTTCACACCTGGACAGACGCACATAAGATCAAAAAGATTGTCTCCTTCAGCAGTTGTCAGTGCATCATAGTGTGATGGGTTGCGCACAGCTCCCCAGGTTATTTTGGTTCATTGTAAAGACGGTTCGAATCCCATTTCCCATCATAATTTGTAGCCTTTGTAAATTATACTATTGACAGCCTATTCTGCATTTGTCAGACTTAACACAAGAGTTTGTGTTTCATGGTGTGACTATACCAACATCATTGACTTGTTTCTACAGCTATTCATTCATCAGTTCAACGGAGTGCTTGTATTTGTTAAAAAAAAAACAGTCACGAGATAACATGGCATGTTAACATGCCATGTTATCTTGTGACTCTGGTTTTTGATCATGACTATAGTGTTCCCAAGTTCACACCTGGACAGACGCACATAAGATCGGAAAGATCGTCTCCTTCAGCAGTTGTCAGTGCATCATAGTGTGATGGGTTGCACACAGCTCCCCAGGTTATTTTGGTTCATTGCAAAGACGGTTCGAATCCCATTTCCTATCATGATGTGTAGCCTTTGTAAAGTATACTATTGACAGCCTATTCTGCATTTGTCAGACTTAACACAAGAGTTTGTGTTTCATGGTGTGACTATACCAACATCATTGACTTGTTTCTACAGCTATTCATTCATCAGTTCAACGGAGTGCTTATATTTGTTTAAAAAAAACAGAGTCACGAGATAACATGGCATGTTAACATGCCATGTTATCTTGTGACTCTGGTTTTTGATCGTGACTATAGTGTTCCCAAGTTCACACCTGGACAGACGCACATAAGATCAAAAAGATTGTCTCCTTCAGCAGTTGTCAGCGCATCATAGTGTGATGGGTTGCGCACAGCTCCCCAGGTTATTTTGGTTCATTGTAAAGACGGTTCGAATCCCATTTCCCATCATAATGTGTAGCCTTTGTAAATTATACTATTGACAGCCTATTCTTTGTCAGACTTAACACAAGATGGTGTGACTATACCAACAACATCATTGACTTGTTTCTACAGCTATTCATTCATCAGTTCAACGGAGTGCTTATTTGTTAAAAAACCCAGAGGCACGAGATAACATGGCATGTTAACATGCCATGTTGACGCGCGGCCTTTGGCGAAACGAAACATTTTAGGTCACTTTAGATCCTACAGTGACCTAAAATCATTGTCCATGGATGTCATGTTTATACCTGCCACAGAAGACAGTGCTGCATTGTTGTACACAAAAGGGATTTATTTTAAATTAAATGTGATTTATTTTATATATATATATATATATATAAAAATAAAAATAAAGAACAGCTGGCCCAGACCGGCCTGGACTGGACCGGCCGTTCGGGAGTTGTCCCGAATTTCCCAATGGCCAGCACGTCTCTGGTCCAGACTGTCATAACAGCACAGCTAGTTTGAAAAACAGCCCAATTCCACTGCTAAAAGTGTCTTCATTTAGTTCATTATATCAGTTTTTGTCAGTTTTCTTTTTGGCCAGCGGTATTCTTAAGTGGCTGTGTAATGGAGTAATTGAAGGGTGTTTTGAAGTGTGACGGGTACTTATAATGGAAGCTGCCTTTCTTAATCTTGCAACTGACATTGCCTTTCATTGCTGTCAGGCCTGTGTATTTATTCAGTCTTTTCTGACTCCTTCCTTCCGACTTGGCGATTCATCAACTTTTTCTTCCTCCTGACCTCTCCTCTTCCTCTCCTGTTGTTCCCCTCTACCTCCTTAAGTCTTAATTTACACTTTTCACGTTATTATTTCAACTCTTCCTCCAGGCTGCTCCATTGTTTGTTCAACGCTTCAGGCCAGGGCTTTCACAAAGTTATTGTAGACTTTAGTCTAATTTATACTCAACAAATATAACTGATTTTTAAAATGAAAATCAATGAGTTTTGTTTTTGGACTCCTCGTGCCCGCCTGCAGTTATTTTTTCTTTCTTTGTTTTCTTTTTTGTTTGTTCTTTCTTTTTTGTGTGAATGAAATCCAGTGTCTACGCCTCTACGGGTTGAAAGACTGACCCAGTGTCAAAACCAAAGACATGGATCAATGACGTTTTCTGTTGGTGATTAATTGGACTATCTGAGGAACAAAACCCATCTTGACAGTTGGGTCAGTTTGGCAATGAACTGTCAAGCTCTCTGATTTTACAATGACAATAAGAGTCAACTGTTTCCCGTTGCTTGAGTCATTACATCAGGTCGTTTGTCTCCTTGTGAAAGGACATTTTTATGATTATTTGAATTATGACTGTTGGAGGGCTAACTCCTACAATGACACGCCAGACCTCCACGACCTCCACTGGCTGCCCGTCAAACAATGAGTCCACTATAAAATGTTGCTCACGACCTACAAGGCAGTGCACAACCTGGCTCCCCCTACCTCTCTGCCCTCCTCGAGCCACGTCCCGTCGCGTTCCCTCAGGTCCAGTGCCGGCATCCTGGAGGTCCCCTGCAAGCACCGAAACTGGGGCGCCAGGGCCTTCTCTGTGGCTGCCCCCTCCCTCTGGAATGCATATCAGATATGCCCCCTCCCTCCCTCCCTACCTTCAAAACCACCTTGAAAACCCACCTGTTTAGAATAGCCTTCTCGAGTTGACTTGATTTCAACTCGTTACTGTTAGTGTTTTACTGATTTTAATTCTTATCCTTTTACTTATCTGATCTGCAATCTGAGAACTTACCTGAGTAATGTAAAGCGTCTTTGAGTAACTTAGAAAAGCGCTGTATAAATCCCAGATATTATTATAGCGTCCCTATTCTGCGGTGGATATTGAGCAGAAATATCCGCTCAAAATTCACAATGCCAAGTCATGTTGTGTAGAGGGAGAAACTGTGATTTATAGACACCTGGGGAAAAATGTGCCCCCTCATTTCACAAAGCGAGGCAAAAACCTTTATTTTGTGTTATGTTCTTTGCATTATATACTGTATATGAACAAGCTTGATTTGAGTGATTCCTCACTTTTATCAGAATACTTTTGTCATTGAACAAAATGCTACTCAGAATTAAAACATTTTCCCTGCTATGTGAATAAAAGCAAATACAAATATTTTAACATTTGCTGTGTTTAAGAGAAACTTGAAAAAACTGTTTGCATAACTTATTCTTAGCAGAGACAGAGCACCTGATGTGTGGGAGATTATTTTAATCAAACCATTGAAGCTGTTCAACCAGAAATTGGCAATAATGCAACACCAGGGGGCAACAAAGTCCATCACTAAATGCCATAGATCTGAATGCATAACATGGTCAGTGTCCTCCCTGTTGTATTTAAAGTATAACTAAAGCATTATGTTCAGGATTCATGATGTGTTCCAATTTTGTGTGTGGGTGTGTGTGCGTGCGTGTGCCTGAGAGAAATAGAGTATTAAGGGAACAATCCACTGGTAGAGAGATACATTGATATCTAGTCTAGTCACCTGCAACAAGCTAAATCATACTCAATGATCGTCTATATACAGTTGTACATATGCAATATGCATGTGTCTTATCTTAATTCATACTAGCCCACATGGTTTGACTGACATACCTATGATCAGATATTCAAGTCCTGGGTTTGCAGCTGCGATGCACGGTGAAACTGACAAGACATTCCCTCATCTGTCATTGGACTCAATATACAGTATGTAGTTACAAGTAAGAGATCACAGGAAAGGTGTGAGGTCTTTATGCACTACATGTATGTGTATGCTGCACAAGATCAGCTTTTCATCAGATATTAGAAGGGTTGCTTGAAGCACACCATTCATACAATATGAGGATCAGAGCATTCCATTGGCCAAAACTGCAGTCTAATGGAAAATAATGGAAGGTCTTTTCTTTCCTGATGCCCTGCATATCCTAACATTTCACCATGAGGGTGAATTCACATCACTGTGAATCTATCCTGAAGCCTCAGCCACAACATATTGGCAGAGCCGTCATTCTTTCTCTATAGTTTTGATTACCGTTTTGGAGGATAATGATTTGTTGTCTCCACCAGGCCGAAGGCATGGGGGGAGAGTATGTTTTGCACTCCGTCCGTCCGTCCGTCCGTGTGTCCGTCCGTTCGTCCGTGTGTGTGTGTGTGTGTGTCCGTGAGCAGCTAATCTCGGCCACCGTTAACCCGGTCGATGCCAAATTTTGCACACACACTCCCTGGATGCCAACGATGAAACTCTGCCCCAAACTTTCCAGAACGGCCTGTTATAGCGCCACCAGGAGGCCGCTTTGTGCAAAACAAGTTTTTGCACAGTACACCTACAGATTTTGTCCAAACATCACGCAAATTGGTACACAGTCTCTCTAGAGCCATTCAACGAAACCGTTTTTTCAGATTTCTCAGACTCCATCCTGATTGGTTAAGATTGGCTTCCAAAGTTCACAGGAGTGCTCAGTTTCAAACAAAATGCTGCAAATCATGAACACATCGCGTGATTTCCGTGAAATTGTGCACCCACATTCCCAGTAGGCCGAGGACGAAATGCCACATGAACAATTTCAACTCAGCCTCAAGGTGGCGCTATAACTGGCCGAAAAGTGTTTTTACCTCTAACTGCACGGATCTGTGGATAACTTTGTATGCCAACTCCCTAGTTTACTTTTGTTGCCCTTTTATCCAACCACCAGATGAAGGCAAGCTGCAATGTCCTACATTCCTATCCTGGTGGAGACCTGTGCCCAGAAGGGCACTTTTTCTAGTTTTGTTTGTTTTACCACTTATCCCTATATACTTAGGGGCTTTACATTTTATCTAGTGACTAGATAAACTAGCATTTCCCTCAGACTACCAAATCTCTGCTGAAAACAGCTTATCTATGTGAGCTTGTCTATTTACGCAAAACATTCACCCTAGAATAGGAATGTGTGGTTAATTAAAGTGTTTTTGTGAAGAAGAAACTAGCAGAACTACAAATAAATGACCACCTGTACTTTCCTTGAACTGTACCCATTCTGCAAACTGTTCAATCAATCAATCAATCAATCAATCAATCAAACCAATGTCTGCACTTCATTCTGTTTGAAGCAATAGAGGATATAGGGCTTTATAACTACACTTGGCACACAAACCAAGGACCATACAAATGGTACATAATGCCTCCATGCTTACTCAGCCTCAAGAGCTGCATTGGCGGTAAGTCCCTGTGATATACTGGCATTATGTCCAGGGGCGTATGTGTACTCGAGCTGCCTCAAGCTAAGGATACAGGAGATGGAATAGAATAAATTAGTTACTGTAGGTTGATCTTAATTGTCTCCCTGCTCATAGCCTCAAGTGGTTTGGAGTGATGGAGAGCGCATACGCATATTAATATGTGGACCACAGATTGTAAACAAGGTGGTACCATGCAGATATCTGGTCAGTTTAATACCTTGATGAGATACGGATATTTCACCAGTGTTGTCATTATCTCTGTCTGTGTTGTAATGTTGTATGTTGTCCTTTGGTTCCTGTTTTATATCTTGTACTTGGGTTTTACTTTACAGTTGTGTAGCCTACTTTTATTTTGTAGTTATGTTCCTAGTGTTTCTTGTCTGCCCTAGTTGTTGCTACCTGTGTTGTCTCACCAGTCTGTTGGCTGTGTGCCCCATATAATAGATGTGCTCCAGCCAATCCCTGTGTTGATCGTCATTGAGTTCACCTGTGTCTTCCTGTGATTGCTGTTGCTTGCCAGTTTGTTAGTAATATATACCAGTAGTCATGTGTCAGTATATACATGTATTTCCCTAATCCCCTGTATTTAGCTTTAGTGTAAATACTCCTTGCCCTTTTAGTGCAGGAACAAAAGCCCCAAAAGTTGACTATACCCCTCCCCGAGGTAGAACAAAACGGGACATAGTTTTTTCATATATTTAGGATGTCCCCTTCATGAAATGGATTGTCCCGAGATTTACTTTTACTGCAAAGGTCATGAAATTGATGCATGAAGTTACTCACCAAAAACGCCTATCTGAAAGATGGAGTTCCAAGTCAATCCTTTGCCATTTTCTACCTGTTGGTTGTTTTTACATCATACTTGCATAGATGTTCTACAGGCACTATGCCTACATCTCAGAACAATCAGAATGCAAATATTTGGTTCCATGTTGAATCAGCAGCCTTTTATATAAGGACTTTCTATAGGCGGATATTACATTTCTGAGGAATGTTCCCTTGTAATCCTAGTGATAGTCTTCTAAAATGGGGTAGTACAAAACCTGACTGTGTTTTTTTCATAACTTTGACTTGTCAGCTATTTTTGTCCTACAAAAAGAATGGATGATGGATGATGTACAATGATAACAGCGCCCTCACTCCACACGGGTGTGATTTGTATGTATACATGGTAATGAGAATGTATTGCTTATTTTACTAACCAAGGATACGGGCCAAGTTATTGTGGAACATAGGTCTGCTATAGTTGGTTATTTCTGATGTGAAATGGCACAAGGGATGCCCAAAAAAAGACCACCCCAAAATTGGTGCACACTACACATGCACACCTTTTCTGGGCTTTGGGTAGCTGCCCCCTCAGTGCCCTCTGCCCCTAAAGCAACCAGGATGCCAATATTTGGTTCTATTGTGAATCAGCAACCTTTTATATAAGGCTTTATTATAGTCGGAAATAGCTAAACGTGGACTTTTCTTAGAAATATTCTCATTTAATACTGAAATGGATGGTCATAAGTTCTATTTTCACCTCAAAAGTCATGAAATGTATCCATGAGAATTTCAAATAAAAATGCAGAAAAGTCCCCTGCTCCATTGTCCACCTATACCTATACTGTTTGGATTTAATTACATCATATTTGCACATACTGTATTATTGTCTACAGGTAGGACCCCAAGATATGTCAAAATACAGTATGCTGTAATGTGAATCAGCAGGCTTTTGTAGGCTCCAAGGCCTTGTCCTGATCTATTAATACTGTAATATGCCTACAAACAAAATGACCGCTTAAACACAGGAAATACATTTTGATATCATGTTTTTTACCCACTTCATATTCATGTGGAATCTAAGGGTGTTTCTCAGGTAGGCGGCGTAGGCCTAATATCTCTATGCCTCAACATCTGGAATTACAAAATATTGTTCTATAAGTCTTCTATGGTAACCATAGTAGCCAATACTATCAATCAGCAGCTTATTCTCCATTTCATATATTTATTTACTTTTTTGAGCAGTGTGTTTCCATAAGCTGCTGATTGATGATTAATCATTGAGAATGGCACACAAAAAGCAGTGTATTCTACAGCATGTACTTAAGCCATACTGCATTTAGACTGTATGGGCCTATAGAATACAATAACAACATGTACTTAAGCCATACTGCATTTAGACTGTATGGGCCTATAGAATACAATAACAATAATATGTGTCATTCCTGATGCTTTGAGGTGTAGAGATATTAGGCCTACCTGAGAATCATAGATTCTATATGAATATATGAAGTGTGGCTGGGTAAAACATGTTATCAAATTGTATTCCCTTATTGTCTACGCCAGGCCGAAAGGCATCGCTGAGACTATATGTTTTGCACCCTGTCCATTCATGTGGACAGGGTGTGTGTCTGCCATCCGTTCTATAGTCAATACATGAAATTGGTCTTTCAGATTTTTCAGATTTCATCCTGATTGGCTAAAATTGGCTTCCAGACCAATATAATCTGTAATTGATCTGGCGGAGACCTGTACTCCGAGTGTAACACCTAGGATTCTAACCCGGGCCTCCCAAGTGGAGAGCCAACATCTTAACCACTAAGCCAAAGGGATTTGATTTCCCAGTGATTCAGGGGAGATATTTGTGGTTTGTTGTGAGCCACTCTGCAGAGCACTTTTTGTACGCCTAGTGTAGCAGCAGTCATTTTGTTGTATTTGTAGGAATTTTACAGTATTAATAGATCAGGATTAGAAGTGACCTGTGACCTGTGAAATTTGTTCTCCGCATTTTACCCATCTCTTGGAGCGGTGAGGCACAGCTGTGCCACGCTCAGGAATCATTTAATTACTGTAGTATATTTGACCCCCCAATCCAACCCATTGATGCTGAGTGCCAACTGTCAAGCAAGGAGGCATTGGGACCCATTTTTAGTCTTTGGTATGACCTGGCCGGGGATCGAACCCCGACCTCCCAGTTCCAGGACAGACACTCCACACCACAACCACAAGGCCATTGTCTGGCCTTGTTAAACGCAGAATTATCAGAAATATTAGACCAAAGACCTTATAAAACCCGGCTGATTCACAATGCAAGCATATTTTTAAATATTTGTCTGGTTGCTTTGGGGTGTAGGGTACCTGTAGAAACTGGGAACACTGTGGTGAGTAACTTCATGGACCAATTTCATGACCTTTGCAGTAAAAGTAAATCTCGGGACAATCCATTTCATGAAGGGGACATCCTAAATATATTTAAAAACTATGTCCCGTTTTGTTCTACCTCAGGGAGGGGTACCTCGAAAACTAATCCTCTTTTTTAGGGTTTATTCCTGCACTATTTGTCAAGTCCCGCCCGTGGTTGTGCCCCTCTTTGCATCCATTGCTCTCCATCCACTACCATTGAAATAACATGTTTTTCAGTTGCTTCATAATGATATTCTGTGCACTCAATTCTTATTTTAAACTTCGTGTCAGTAAAAAGGAACATCACAGACGCAGCATGGTGACTGGGCATATCATGTTTGTTTTTAGTTTTTTCCCAAAAAAATAAAAGTTTTTGCAAATTCAACATAAACAAGGCGGAGCAAGACAGACAGTCAGGGACCAATCGGAAGGCTGACAAAGGGTGGACTGCTCTTCTCCTGCCTCATGGTCCTGCACTTGGGTCCTATACTCCTGTCTCACACCGTGCCACAGGTAGGCCTACCATTTACACTGTAACAGTACCCTCGGTATTCTGCCAGTTAACTGTATGAATGTACTTCAGTTTACACACACACACACACACACTCACACACACACACAGGATGGAACACTGGAAATGATTGCGAACGCAGTGATTGCGAATGCAATGAGCACTAACTATGAGACCCTGCAGATCATGTCTGTGTGTCTGTCTGTCTGTGTGTCTGTCTGTCCCACTGTGACACCACCCGCCCGCCACCAGAGGGCGCAGCTGTAGCACACACACACAACCACACACAGTAGAAAACTTAAAAAAATGACTAACTAAAAAGAAAAGAAAAGTACGTAATTTATTCTAATTGTTGTTATTGCAATTTACGAGCTGCGTTCGCTTCCCGCGTTTGCGCGTCTTACTTGTTCCCACAATGGAAATGCGCTCTCAAGCTTTTTTGTGTTAATCCTTTTGACAGATGTAAAAAATATATACAGTCTGGTCATATACTGTATGCATGTTTTGTCAAAAACAGGAAACATATCGTTGCTGTTCCCCCCCCCCCCCCCCCCATAAATCAGTGCTATTGAACACCCTTTAAGTCTGTGTGTTGTTTCAAAACGTCTTAACTCCATTGGACCCTCATACTGTCTGCTAAAGCATGCTAAGTCCACCACCTCTCCCCCTCTCATGGAAGTAATTGACAATATATAAAGTCACAAAACCAACTTTGATGAGCCAGTATTGCTTTGTTTTCAAAATATACGGTTATCTTCGTTTCCTGATAAGGTTTTATTAATTTCCTGATAAATGTATATTTTTCATTTCCTGAAATGCGTCAGGAGCCCACAGGTCAGGACTCACTCTCTCTGTCAAACACACCACACAGTGATTGTAAGAAAGAGTGAACATGCTTGTTGGATTAAAGAGTGTAAACAACTGCTGACCGAGGCTGACCCTGCCACTGCAGCTGCCCCTCTGTGGCCTGCTGTAAGTCCAGACTTGGTAATTGTGGGGGTTTTTTACCACTGTGAGCAAATGGATCTTTTCTCAAAATGTTGTGCCAGAGAGATGGAGCATAAAGTACCCCCTAAGTAAGATCCCAAACTGATACTGCATGTCTGCCTACTTCAGAGCATTGTGACAGCTCCAATGCTGTAAAGTTTAATGCACCATAGTTCTCTGTTTTATTGTGATGAGATGGATTTGGGTCTTTGGGCCTAATTGCCAGAGAAAATCCAGACTGTTCCGTCTCCATAATACACTAAACTAAACTAGAGTTTAATGTGGCAAATCTGTGAGAATATAAAGTCAGATATTTGCGAGATTTTTCTCAGAAATCTCTGAGATTAATGTTGCAATTCTGGGTCTACAAGCTCATAGCGCAGCACAGAGTGCCACGCTACAAGCTTGTAGATCTGCTATTTTTGAAAAATCTTGAAAATGTGGCGCAAATCTTTCAATATATACTTTCACAGTGAACGTTTTTAACTCAAATCTTTGCTTCTAGGGCGTCCCTGGAACCACTGACATAGAAACAGAGTTTTTCTTTCTGAAAACTGTCATGATTCAGAAGAAATGTATTTCGTAGAATCTGATATCAGGTCTAAATGAGAGCAGAAAATTGCCCCGCCCCCACCGGCGTTTTTTTTTCTTTTCTCACCGAGAAGGCAGTAATAAGCCTTAGTAGAAACTGTAGCACTGCAGTCAGCTTTGAAGAACAATAACTCAATTATCAGGTATATATGGCCATATTTACATTGTTATGTTACTTACTGTCCCCAAAGCTTTTCTGTAGCTGACCCCATGTCTGACCCCATGTCTCTACAGCACGTTGTGTAAGGCTTCCTAGTCTAGCCTCAGGGTCAAGACTCAAAGAGTATCCACAACATTGACACTTGTTATTCTGTAATTCAAGACCTTTCAAAAGATGTCTCTACTATTGTCTTTTAGAAATTAATGTTAAAAAAAAGAATAACAAAAGGATATGGCATCCACAGACTTGAATGGAAATATACATACAATGCAGTTTGGTTGAACATGCCATTACAGAGAAGTCATTTACAAATTGTAACCATTGTAATTATCTGTTGGCTCGTTAGTATTCAACGGTGTGGAGTGCTTTGCTCGTCTTTCTTTCCTGCTCTGCTCTATGGTGGATTGTTTGTGTATAACCTAACCATATATATATATTGATGGATGCTTGTAATGAAACGTCAAACTAAGTCTGTAGGGATGGACTGTTCAAATCACCCAAAACACATTGGTTCCAAATCTAACGTACTCGTTCGGAAACTCTACCGTATAGATTGTGTGTCTGTGATTTTAAGACAGTGCTATACTCTGGCTTCCTCTGCACTCTAAAACGGCAACATCTGATTGGAGTTTGGTCAAAAGATTATCAGAATAATGTTCAGGTCAACATTTTGGCAGTGATGGGTGGACTGATCCACAGACAGACAGACAGACAGACAGACAGACAGACAGACAGACAGACAGACAGACAGACCCACCCCAAGAACCAGACGGAGAGAGACAGAGAGGTTGTAGAAGTTGTAACATACCAATAAAGCTCTTTGAAATGAATTTAATTGAGTGAGAGAGAGGGGGAGTCCATCTGTTTGGTCAGATTTTAGATTTCTGCAGTGTAAGAGGGTCATGAATCAGCCACAACATTGCCACTAAGGCCCCATTTAGACTGCAGTCACTCACATCCAGTCAAATCTGATCAGATTTATTTCTCAAATATGTGACACTTAAAAAATAAAAATAAAATCCCCACGATTTTGCAACCCATTTCTTTCACCCAGTGTAAAATATCTAATGTAATCCTGGGCGCTACACTTCCTCTGCCAACCTGAGGGGGCAGTGGACTGACCTCATGCTTCCTTCTATGCATGAGTAGTCCAAGCCGCTTCTTTTCACCTGACAGGGGAGAGTTTCCCCGACCGGACGTAGTGCGTGGAAGGAACACGTTATCCCGATTCTCGACCAGTTCCTTTACTCTCCATCAAGCGCCTTGGCTGGCCAGGGGGAGGTAGTTTAGAGACCAGGATTACTGCATGTTTTTTGTGAGGGTACCTACCCTAGGGGACATGGAGAGAACATGCAAACTCAAAACGGCCCTTTCAAGAACCCATGACCTTCTAGCTGTGAGGCGACAGCACTATACCGACTGTGCCACCATGCCCCCATATGTGACACTTTTTTGATACAGAGACAGTCATGGTGGCAATACTAATTGTTTTTAATCCAAAATGAGTAAATTGCACAGACAGACTCTTCACATAAATGTCAGAGCTGAATGTCAAGCTGTAAATATGAAATAAATTCTTAAACATGTAGCTAGGTGTAATGTTGGAGACCACAGAAGTGAACCTTTCAAGCTTGTTTATCAACCCGCTGTTTTCTGCAAGACATTACTTTATAAGTTATATCTCCAAAACTGGTGGAACAATAAGCAACATCTGATTAGTGTTTGGTCAAAAAAGATCAGCATAAAGTTCACGTCAACATCTTGGTGCACTGATTCTTGTCACAGTAGGCTATAGGCTCCTTCGAGATGGTAAATGTAAACCTGGCATCCCAGGCCAGATGCAACCTTTTGTGAGCTTGTGGTGTATAGAGGCTCAGGTGGTAGAGCCTCTGAAGTTTGCAAACGTCTGGAAACTTTTAATTCTTGCCCGGGGGGGAAATTTTGTGGGGAGTTCAACCAGGACTTAGCAGCTGTCATTAAATTCTTTGCCAGATTGCAGATTGGATTGAAAAAATCATAAGATCCTGAATTTCCCATCTGTTACGTTTATTATGTGTCTTGAGGAGGTTTTGTATGGATGATGTTATATTTTTCAATTTTCTTTTAAATACGCTTTTTGGGATTCATTTGGACAAAGATATTGTGGAATAAATAATTGACTGACAATAATAAAGGCCAGGGTCCTCTTTAAGCCACCTGAATTAGTTTCTCTAGTATCCTTTGGTCCTTTTGACTTTCAGGAATACGATGTACTTCTCAAAAGAAGTACACAAAGTTCTTTACACACTTTAATATCACAAGGGATAAAGTCCACAAAAGAAGATCCAACTTTGAAAGACATTATTTGTCACCTCCTTAAACATGTATGAGCATATCTTTTGATATCTTTATTGATCATGCAGAGTTCGGCAGACAGTGCTAACAATATCCACCAATACCGTAATTCAAGTTTAATACAGGTGAGTTGATGAAAGGCAAATGAATCCCAAAACTAAAACTAATCAAAAGCACTTCCATTGGTATGTACGGTCAGTAACATCTCATACACCTAGTCATTTCACAGATAAAAGCTATTCAGTAGAGCACATAATCTACCAACACCATGCAACTGGCAAGACATCCAATTTCCACTTCCAATAGTTCAGCACTATTTGTTCAGTGGTTTGAAATGAGCTCTCCCATTTTGTTTGATTCAGGGAAGAAGAAACGTTCAGAAGTTATGAGCAGTTTACTTTCATGGAAAGCTACACCCAAAGCCACATACACCCTTTGGAGGTGCAGAGTGGCAGAACAGTATCTCCTCTGATGACTGAGAGTCAAATTCATTTGAACAGCCAGAGACCTTGGCATCAGGCTGTGCTGTGAGCAGATATGCCGTTATCTATCAGGTAAATGTCGGCTGCAGCCCTGTGGGCTCTCGGATGAGAAATGAAAAGGAAGGGAGGTGAGAATAAAGGAAAAGAGTAGTGAGAAAATACTCATATAATCCAGAACCTTGTTTCCTGTTAGCCATTTCTACGGTGATAAATCATCTGAGATCCAAATGACAAACACTAGCTCAAAAGGCCCCGGCTGGCCCAGAATACTGGAATACTGGACTACTCGCCCCGGTGCTTGCCCGTTTTTCCTCCCGGAATTTTCCCCAGTGAGGGGGATAACTTTGTAATATGCTATTGGCTGTTTGTATTCTTTTTGGAAAAATATAAAAAGATACTCCTGTGGAAAGGCTATATTATTTGACTTATATTGAACCTATAAACAATTTAGTATTATTTAGTATATGTAAGGTTTTGCCCCCTCAAATGGTACCTCGTCAGATAATCCCCACATATCCTACAACAACTTCTGTGAACAGACTTCACTGTAGTAGCTTTTCATAAATTATATTTGTACTTAGGCTCTTCTGCTGTCATGAAAGTTTATAGTTAGAGAAATTCAAAGTCCAGCCGTCTGCTGTCCCAGCCTCTCCAAAATTCTGGGATATTTAAGATATTTTTTTGCGGCTTACGCCTTTTATTGATTTTTTGAAGGGACAGACAGTAGGCTGACAGGAAACGGGAGAGAGATGGGGGGATGACATGCAGTAAAGGCCGTGTCGGGTCCGGGAGTCGAACCCGCGGCACACTGCGACTGGATTACCAGTCCGGTGCCCAGACCGTTACGCTACGGCCTGGGCCGGGGCGAGTAGTCTTGTTACCCTGGCCCACGTCTCAACTCTCATCCACAGTTAACACCCTGAGCAGCAAGGACAGAGTTCTCCGTTCAATCAATTAGTAACGCCCAGCGCTCAGGACGGAGATTGATAAAAAAGGACGGAGATTATTGCTCCACAGGCTGGGAGCATCTGTTGCGCAACATTCAATGTTATTTTCCGATGGGACGTCATCGAAAATGTATCCCCCCCCCCCCCCCATTTTAGCGGATGAGATCGAAAATCTTAAAATGTGAATAACTCTTGATCTAAATCATTCCGTCCAATTCTAAGCAAAGATTATGTGTTAGTTAGACGGCCCATCGCGGTCCCGTCGCTAGTCGCGTTAGAATTAATCATACCTGCCGTTGTTGTCGTTCGCCTCGGCTACATCCGGGATAAATGGTAAATAAATGGTAAATGGTGCATTTATATAGCGCTTTACATAGATTGTGCATTTCATTCACCCATTCACACACACATTGATGGTGGTGGAAACCATGCAAGGCACCAATCAGCACATCGGGAGCAATTAGGGGTTCAGTGTCTTGCTCAAGGACACTTTGACACTAACTCTGGGGGAGCCCGGGTTCGAACTGGCAACCTTGCGGTTGAGCCACCGTCGCCCCGGGATAGTACCTGGTCCGTCGCTAAATGTGCTCCGCTGCTATAAATCGCTAGGCACTCTGATTTAATGGATTAAATAACCCCAGGCGTTCATGGTGTCCTTTGTTGTGCCCCTATTTTGCATAGCATTTTAGGGTGAATATTTCAATTTACTATCTGTGCAGTTCTGTGATGCAACGCCGTGAAGGAAGTCAGGACGCTCTCTTTATTCACAGATAATTCACATACAATATGAATCCTTGACCCAGACCTTCATGTAGATGTTTGGAGGTGTGTGTGGGAGGGCAAAACTCCTGACTTTGACTGTTTTTACACAGCCAAGACTAATAAGCATATTGCAGCATATATACACTCTCAAAGTAGCATGATTGATGGTTGTCTTCTAGACTAGAGCTGTCTAGGCAGTTGCTTGCTGCAAGTATAATTTGACTATAGTATATTGTATAAATAATTAAATTATAGTCCTCCTCACTAGACAAATGGTTGTTTTATGGTTTAAAATGTTTTTTTAGGGTTATTCAGGAGTAGGCATTAAGACGTTCATGTTTAGGTTTAGAGCTATGCATGGTACTGTATATTTAGTTGCATGCTGGTGCCACACACAAACAATGGCAGATATTTTCGGCTATTTTCGTGTGGGACACTGGGCACAACAAAAACAAAACAAAAATCTGCTAAAAGGCCTGGCTTTGCATCACTTATCTTTCCATGACTCCCATTGTGGTTTCCACTTGTCACAGAACGTGTTCCCTCTTTTGTTTTACATAATCAATCAGTGACCACACAATGCACTCTTTTAAATTTTTGGTGTAGAATAGATCGATACAGCAATGTGGTACAGAAAGTGCAGGTTGACAATGGTCCAAGTGAACAAATAGTTCAGCAAATATTTTCTTTAAACTTTTGACGGATTGCACAAGGGAGAGCAGAGAAGGATAATCTCAGCAGCCAAACTCACTAGCGTTTATCTTATATCTTATATCTGATGTAGTGAGAATCATGGGTATGGGAGGGGGTGCAGAGCTTAAAAGGCACATAATTGCTCATTAAAGATAATTCTCAATGAAACATTTCATACAATATATAATTTTTTCAGGCCTACAAATTATCTCAAGTCATGTTTGTGTGACTATTGTAACTAATATCACACAATGCAGTTTTAAATTAATTACATAGTTACGTAGAGCTTGTGTATTTTGCTCTACCACATTCCTTCTAATAGGTGTCAACTTTTTTTGATACATTTTCTCGGTTGCCATGCACGGCTGCTTTCAGTCATTTGGATTCCATAGAAGCCAGCAGACAGATCAGCAGTTATTACTTATGTTAAAGCTATACTGTGTTACTTAAGTTACTGTGTAACTTTTTCAATAGAACAAAAGTTCAACTTGATATAATTATTGAGTGGCAAAAGTTTCACAACACACACACACACACACACACACACACACACACACACACACACACACACACACACACACACACACACATGAATTTCACCCCCAAATGTCAAGGACCCCCAGAATTATCTGTATTTTGCTGCGGACCCGCATCACGTCTGAAAGAATATAAGATTTGCCCCACATTTTCTGGATTTTTCAAAAATAGCAGAACTCGTAGCGCTATGAGCTTGTAGATCTGCTATTTTTCAACAGCTAAAGTAAAACAATGCTTAAAACACCAAAAGGGTTTCCCGCCCAGAATGGGTTAATTGGGATAAATGGGTTAAAGGGATATTTCACGTTAAAAAAACTTTAAGTAATTTTAGAACACCCCAGACAGTTTGCTCAATGCAGTATTTAGAGGTCGGGTCACAGTGTTTTCTATCATGGTGAAAATGGACTGGTTTCTGAATTGCCCACAGCCCAGACACAGACTGGTTTCTGAACTGCCCACAGCCCTCCTATGAGACAGACTGGTTTCTGAACTGCCCACAGCCCTCCTATGAGCGACAGACTGGTTTCAGAATTGCCCACAGCCCTCCTATGAGACACAGACTGGTTTCTGAACTGCCCACAGCCCTCCTGTGAGACAGACTGGTTTCTGAACTTCCCACAGCCATCCTATGAGACACAGACTGAGTAGAACAAAAATGTATTTTGTGCTGGAGTTTGGAAGCACTCGTCGTATGTCAATGAACGGCCCTGCGTACCACCTGTTTCGAATTTGCACATAATGCAGGAGGCAGCAGCGCGACCCGTTAACAAAAACGAGTGCTAACAAAACTGCAACACTTAGAAAAAGAATCACCTGCAGAGGATGTCTTGACAGAAAGTAGCTCATAACATTGTCTACGGTGGATTTTTATGAAAAACAAGCTCGGCAGATTGAAAGAGGATAATTCAAGCTTGGACTACAACTGCAACGTCGTTTAAGACGAGCAGATCGCAAACCAAATTGGATGAGTGGGGAGTCAATGGAGGGTATTGCAACTCTAGATTCATCCCATTATAAAAAAATCTAGAGTTGCAAATTGCGGCTACAGATGTACATACTCTCACAGTTCACAGAGAGCGGCGGCGCCGCTTGAGTGTTGGTGAGATGTTTCAAAGATGCATAACAATGGGAAGTCAATAAGGAAGTCAAGGAAGAGAGAGGAGAGTTTGTCGAATATAAATACTATATGGTTTGTAGGATCCCTCACTCCTATCTGGAACAGTTTATGGTCTTCACTACTCCTGCACAAACAGACAGAGCAACGACCCACTGCGCGAACAGAGCACCAAGGACCCACTGCGCAGACAGGATGGACGACCCAGGATGAATGGAGAAACAACTCGGGAGGCATACTATGATCCGACGGACCATTGCTCCGAAGGAGCATTGGTCCGAGGTGCGCTGGGGGTCGGGAGAGGGTTGGGGTTAGGTTTAGGTGTCTGCCCCGGGGGAGGTTAGGGTTAGGGTGAGGGTTTGAGGTAGGTTGTCGATCGGACCAATGCTCCGTCGGACCAAAGTATAGTAACCGTACAACTCGGCACCGCCTGCTTTCTCTCCAACCGTGCACAAACACCCAGCATCATATTTTATATTCAGTTCATGTGCAACTAGTACGGCTGGAAACATTAGATGACGTGTTTATAAACAATTAATCTATACAATACTAAACAAATGTGCAGTTCCTTGATGGGGACAAACTATCTCAAAATCTAAAGCTTTTAGAAGCCGTTGTCCCATGGCCTAATGTGCAATGATTGGGCTGAGGACATGGGCCATTATTAATATTGATTGATGTGGTTTAGATGTTGCTGCTATGTACTTTATTTGCTTTTGGTATGGTGTATTTATCTTAAATTGATGTTTAATCTGCTGTGTACGGTTAGTTTAGAGGCCACAGTAGGCGCGTGCGCACACACTGGAAAGACCTGTGGACAAGCTATGCCTCATCTGTGAGACCTGACACTTGCATTTATTGTTTTCAAGATACATTTTATTTATTGGCTCAATGTCTCCATTTGATGTTATGTTATGTTATGTTACCCTAATCCTTCTGTTGGGAATGATAGTCCCTTGTATAGATAGCATGTGCAGGTAAAAGCGGTAGTGAGTAAATTCACATTTCCGTCTTCTGCGGATCAGCTTCCACCACCTCCTCTACCATTTCCTTCTAACACCACCTCCTAACACCACCTCCTAACACCACCTCCTTCTAACACCACCTCCTAATACCACCTCCTTCTAACACCACCTCCTAATACCACCTCCTAACACCACCTCCTAATACCATGCCTCCTAATACCACCTCCTTCTAACACCACCTCCTAATACCACCTCCTAAAACGACCTCCTTCTAACACCACCTCCTAATACCACCTCCTAACACCACCTCCTTCTACCACCACCTCCTAACACCACCTCCTTCTACCACCACTTCCTTCTAACACCACCTCCTAATACCACATCCTAATACCACCTCCTAACACCACCTCCTTCTACCACCACCTCCTAACACCACCTCCTTCTACCACCACCTCCTAATACCACCACCTTCTAACACCACCTCCTAACACCACCTCCTAATACCACCTCCTAACACCACCTCCTAATACCACCTCCTAACACCACCTCCTAATACCACCTCCTAATACCACCTCCTTCTACCACCACCTCCTAATACCACCTCCTAATACCACCTCCTTCTAACACCACCTCCTAATACCACCTCCTAACACCACCTCCTTCTACCACCACCTCCTAAAACACCACCTCCTTCTAACACTACTTCCTTCTATGATGTGGTGGAAGCTGATCTGCAGAAGACATGTGAAATTTAGAAAATATAGGGATGTGCCGATGAGACATTTTGGGCGATATCGAGATCCGATATAATTAATTTCTGTTATGGCCGATAACCGATATTACCGATGTCGATATGATCTCATTCTGTATTGAAAAATTATAATAATTTTGTCCATTCTGAAAAATATATGTAACGGGGTAACTGCACTGCAGGCTTAGGCAAGTCAGATTTAACTTAAATACCTTTATATTTAATTTTGTGAGCTTGTAGATCTGTTCAAGCTGTTACTTTTGGCTCGTTTATCTGTGAAGACAGACCGATTAATCGGACCGATGAATTATTCGGTCTAATTGATTAATCGAACCGCTGCCGATTAATCTAAAAACAACTCAAATTGTCCGATACCGATGTGTTTGCCGATTAATCTCCCATCACTAAGAAAGACAGACACGTTCAATGTTAACCTACATAGTGTCAAACCTACATAAGTGTCAAATAAACTTTATCATGAAAATATTTTGTTATGGTATGATATAATTGTGAATACAAGAATTGTATAATATTATATTGTAATGTATTTGCCTGTAAAATTGCTTGCTCTGGCTAGTATCTCTGTTGGTCCTTTGATCTACATGTAAAGTGTCTTGGGGACTGATCGGTATGATGCAAAATAGGGAGGTTATTAAAGTTTTTTTTAGCCTGGGGGCATCAGTCCGGCTGTTATTAACACTGTACAGACTCACGGTCCAGTAAGGCCTGCCACTAACTCATCGTCCGGGGAGTTTTTTATGTCTCCCACTCTGCAGGTCCATGGACTTCTACTATGGACCCCCAGCTGCCTCAACAGTGTGACCGTGGACCAGGCCTCTTCATGGAGACAGCAACAGAGTGCCAACCTGCCTGGAAATAGTCATCAAGTATCATAATATGTAAGTGAAGAACCTAACCGTTATAATTTCTATATAATAAACTATACATAGATACTATTGCTACTGTATGTCTAGACTCACACAGATGATACCTGAGGAAAGGGGCTGGTCATTTGTGTGCAGGCCAAGACGAGCACACTGGAAAGACCTGTGGACAAGTTATGCCTCATTTGTGAGATGGAAACTAACATTTAATGTTTTCATGAAAAAGTTTATTCATTGGATCAGTGTCTCTCCATTTGATGTTTAGCTGTAACCCTAATCCTTGTGTTGGGAATGATAGTCCCTTGTATAGATGGCATGTGCAGGTAAAAGCGGTAGTGAGTGAATTCACATTTTCTTGTCTTCTGCAGACAAGCTTCCACCACCTCCTCTACTATTTCCTTCTAACATCAACTTCTAACACCACCTCCTTCCATTATGTTGTGGAAGCTGATCTGCAGAAGTGAATGTGAAATTTAGAAAATATATAAATAAACTTTACCATGACAGCCTTTTGTATGGTATATCAATGAGGTCAGATAATATATAATTGTATTCACAATTATATCATTATATTGTAATGTATTTGCCTGTAAAATTGCTTGCTCTGGGTAGTATCTCATGCATGTACATCCCATGTACATTCCCCCTCCCTTTTCTCCTCTCCTAACCCCTTGGTTGTGTGGGATCATTTCCAATCAGTTATTAAGAAGATGTCAAAGGCAAGCATGTGTGACTTTTACAGAGCTGTGAGAGAAAAAGTGTTTTCACATTCACAGTACAGTGTGGTATGAAAACGTATCAGTTGATGACAGGAATAATATAGGGTAGTGAATGAAGCATAAAAAAAATGATCGGTCACCATTTTCCAAGCATTTTAGAAGAGATTTAGAACATCTGCATTCTAAGGATGGGTCTGAAAATACTCATCTAGCACTATTTGTCCCACTTCCTATTAGCAGGGGTGGGCAAGAAAATAAGATTTTTATATATATATTTTGTTTTTGTTTGGTCTGGGGTTTTCTCTGTGTTCTGGAGCATTTTCAGCTGCAATGAAAACAGGTAAACAGGCCTCAACAGTGACATCTACAGGCAAATTGTTATGTCATATATGGGATTAATGTTACATCACAGTCCACAGGCAATCAGAGCACTTCTTTGAGCCAGAAAATCACAGACCACAGAACATCTACTGAATGTTCAGGTTTTTGGGGTGCAATTGAGCTCAGAAAACCTAAAATAAGAAAAATTACAAAAACTTGTTTTTTATGTCACGATCCCTTTAATTAAAAAGTACAAATTATAAAATGCATTTATATATCAATGCATTACTGTATTGAAATGTAGAACATACCAAAACTTTTTGGAAGCTTTTTGTCATAAGCAGTAGTTAATCCTATTCCATAAAGCACTTAGGTCTTTCCCTCATTAAGCCTCAATAATGATAGCAGTATAGGAACTGTTCAAGTGGTAATTTAATCATGATCAGCTTGTTTCAGCTCTCATTCGTGCATTTTATCCAATTGCAGTTCCATTTTGCACACACAAAAAAATCCTTTCCTAAGGCAGGTTCCATCTCGGGGATTTTTTTACTTCCCTAATGTCTCATGAAAATAGAGGCTTGAATACACTGAACGAACGCACGCACGCACGCGGTACAATCATCACAATAAGTTTTCACAAAGGTCTAACGTTTGCACTTATCTAGAGGTGGTGTTTCACAGTCATCTCTCCAATAACACTTTAATTGTGCTGCCACCCTGACATAATTAGCTAGAGTTTCTCTCTACCTAAAGATTGCAGAGTTGAGTGTTCGACTGAGAACAATGCCTTCTGTCATTGCAAATAAATCTTCGTATGCTGCGCTGAAAATAGCTGACCTACAAGCTCACGAGTTGCGTCCACGACACCTTGTGAGCTTGCACTGTACAGTACAAGCTCACAAGGTGTCATACCGTAGGTCTGCTATTTTCGGAATGCGAGACGGTCATAAATTGGGCATACTGTATGCTTTGCTTTCCCAATCGCATCACTGTCGAACTCAAATTACTGTCACCATTCAACTTAAAACATACACACAATCTCTCCCCTTTGACCTTCTGCCTAGCACTATCAAAAGAAACAGAATCCTTTCCTTATGAGACGTCACACTTGACATAGAAATCCATATCTCTTAATTTGTATGTATAACACTGCTACATCTCAATTCCAAAATGACGCATACTCACTCTATTCATGGCAGACTTTTATGTAAGAGGTAAAATAATGAGTCAGGCCTTAGTACTGGAGATGAAAAGAAAACAAGACATTTAGACAATACAGGATGTCTTAATTCATCTACAAAATTCATTCATGTAAATATATATATAGCTACAAATAAATAAGTAATTGCTAAACATGTTTTGCTTTGATCTAAAAAGGTTATTTTTAGATCAGTGGTTCCCAAACTTTTCAAGTCGAGACCCAAAAGAGAGATTACGTTGCAGGACCCAAACTATTAGAAATAGAAGATTGACAAGCGCACAATGCATCGCACTGCGAGCTTGTAGATCGGCTATTTTCACTACTTAATTATTTGTATTTTTCATTCATTCAATCAAGTTGTTAGATTTGTTGGTTTATTTGTTTTCAAAATTATACAATTATTTTTATATTATATTTGTATTAAAAAAATACACATTTTAAATGTAGTACTATCCAGTGAGGTTTGATTCCCCGGACAGGCAGGAAAAATCTGGGTGGGGAAGTGATTGTCATCACTCACCCAAGTGCCCTTGACCAACTTCTCCAGTGGAGCTACTTAGTGGCCAACAGTATAAGACTGTGGTTGTACTGGTCAGCTCCCAGGTTTTTGTGTGTATGTGTCTGTCTGTGTGTTTCTATGTGAAAATGAGCACTTGTGCTCAGCTACTATACCCTGGGTAAATAAAGGATAAAAATTTGCCTATGAGCACTCATCTTGGGCATAGTCGCCAATGGAATTGCGCAGACCTACAAACCTGGCATGTTTGGCCCATACTTTGGTCAAATACCAAGTATTGTTTGAAGTATTGCGGTAACTGTGTATTTATGTTGCCCTTAACTAACGATATAAGTTGATAACACTTTACTTTAGGGTACAAAATCATAGTGGCAATACAATTTAGGCATTACAACTTAATCCAGAGCAATTTATAGTAAGCAAGAACAAAACATGGTAATACATCAAATACATTAAAAGATAGTCATCAAGAATCATACGTAAGCTAACAACCTAACAGTGGAATATCTCTAATGAAACTATGCGTATACAGTGCTATGTCTACATACAATGTTATCTAAGTTACATAAGTTGAGCTTTTGCATACGCCGGAGGTCGTCGAGGCTAGGGCAAGTGCTACGGCTTCCTTTAGTTTGATTAATTTAAGTATTAACTCTTCATTAGTTCATCACGAATTAAGCATAAATTAAGTGTATGAATTTGGACACAGGGGCGCACGCACGCATGCACGCACACTCACACACACACTCACACTCACACACACTATTGATTTGCTGGGTAATTGAGTAGAAATATGTCTGACTCCTTGTGGCTATAGCCTTATGAAGGCTCATAATTATCTGAACAGGCTCCAAAATGTGACAGACCATTTGTCAACCCTCTCCCCTCCGAGCACAAGTCTTCATCTTCAATGGCTGTAATCGACAAGTAGGCTGACTGATTTAAAGTACAGTACCAGCTCCTTGGGGGGATTAATTTATACTTTGACATACAGCCACACCGCTTGACAAAATAACAGTGCCTTCTACAATTTTCAAATGCTTCCGGTCATACAGTCTGGGATACGGAAGCTCTTTTTATGATTAAGGGGGAACGCGGATGTGAAGCCTCCTCCTCCCTACCTTTACAGTCTGCTTAGCAGAAATGGAAATTGAAAATAAGATTATTTTAATACTTGCTTTTGTGAGTCGAAACATGTTGGCGTAACTTTATTAATAAAGAACCTTGATTTTATATCCACCCTCTCCTCATTTTTGAGTGGTGCAACCACTGCATAGACCTCTTTGTGTCCTCCTGGGTCCCTGGCTGTGTCCGTCTGTCCGAGTGTCCGAGCACGAACATTGCGTTTTCACCACCAAGTGTCACTTTTGCGCAGCCTAACACACGTAGTAGTAGCAGCCTTCAGTCTGGAGAGACAATGGCACAAGCGCACTTGGATTGGATCAGGTGGTGCTGAGGGAACAGTACTTTGTGTATCTGAGCAGCCCAACACCTGAGTGACAGTCTCTTTGGCAGTGATGGCACACATATTAACTGTATATATGATGATTTCGGGTGTGACAGTACAGTAGAGGGACCCCCACACGGTAACTGTCATTTCTCAACCATTTCGGACACGGGGTGGTTCGCCAGAACCGGGCAGCTCCCCTGTGTACTTTCCTGGGGGTCTGGAGGACCCCCCGGGGACCCCCACACGGAGTTGCACCACTCACTTACTTCACACAGGTGTGATTTTTATACTTTTTTCAGTGCTCGGATCACCGCCTTTTCTTCAGCATTTTAGTCTCTTTGATCTTTGAAGCGCCATATTTTAAAATATATTTTCGTTAACGGAAATGCCACCTTCCTCTCTCGGATTTCGGGAGGTGTAATTTCACTCTATATAGCATATGGTTGTGATTGTGGAATAGTTGTCTGGCTACGCAAGAATACTTAAAGGTTTCAGAAACACTAGCTGTCAGTTTATTCTGAACTGCACAGTGTTCATTTAACCTCAAAGAGGGTACAAATGGAATTGAATGGACCCATGAGGGGATTTGATTGTGACAGAGGTTTGCCTATACAATAGATCTGGGAGCAGGCAGACTCCAGGGAAAGAGAACGATGAAGTGAAATCACAAAATGCACAATCAGCTGCCTCCGTATACAAGCTCATTAGAAAAAACATGTTTTACCGTCCTTGGCACATGCTAGCGCTGGCTTTATTTTTGGATTTTAATCATGTCTTTGGCAGCTGCTTATTTATGCTACAAAACATAATGGGAATTAGAAGGTAAGATGCACTTCACCATCAAACAATGCTTTTTATTGTGTAGGGAGGGAGAGAGAACAGAAGCCTGTGAAATTAAATATACAGACTCTGTTCAGAGCTTCTGTATAGTGTGTACTGTGTATACCTCTCCAGACTGATCATACTTAACAGCAGGAACTCACATCTAGAGCCCAGTCCTAACTAAAAAGCAACTAATTATCTCTGTCAGGCCAGAAAACCAGGGGCGGAGATTATGTTTTTGAGCGGTGCCTCCGCTCCATTACAGCTATTATATATATAGATATATATGTTTATCCCTGCGTATGTACAGTATGTATGTATGGGTGTCCCTGCATGTCTGTCCGAGCACGGAAAGCTGCAACATGATTGAACATGGCGTGATGATATATATTTTGCCCTGGTCTGTGTGTGTCTATAACCACGAGAAGTAGGGGTCCAGCTGCACCCGCGCCCCTAGGTGTTGCACACTAATACATGATGCATGCCCCTGGTCATGTAAGAACCTATGCATAATTATTTTAAAGTCAAGTCAATTAAAGGTTACGATTCAAAATGTAAGTGTCAGCTTTTCACCGCCTACACCAAAATGCTGTCCAGAGAGATGGGTGTGGGGCAGAGAGAAAATAGGGTGATTTATTGTCATTGCCATGGTGTTTTGCAACAGCGTTATTGTCCATGTTGCTTAAATCCATACACTGTTATTACAGGATACATGGCTTCACTGGACACACAAGCTCAGATCTACATGCAGATCTGCATGTAAAGCTATATGTTTTGCTATTCCTTGTATGACAAAGAATAAAGGGTTTTATGTGGTTAAAGCCTATGTAACATTACTATCTGCCAGTGTAAACATAACCCACACACATCTATGACACACGTGCACCTATTACTGTCTGACACTGTACAAAGCCCTGGGTAGGCCAGACGGCCTGCAGATATGCTGTCTTTGAGCCTGTATACCTGTTGTTCTCCAGCAGGTATACAGGGTTGAGCCACTTACTCAAGTACTGCACTTTTACTTTACTTGAGTATGACATTTTTCCGATACGTTATACTCAACTACATCTCAGTTAGAGGCAAATGTTGCCCTTTTTAGTTTTTACTCCACTACAATTATTTGAAAACTTTAGTTACAAGTTACTTTGTAGATTTAAATGATTACCAATTAAGCCCTCTCTCTATCTCTCTCTCTCTCTGATAATTGATGTTGTTTCCCAGGGCATCAGTTCCCTAGCTCGCTATAGTTCAAATAGTTTACAATGTTCAGAGTAGACCAGCAGAGATAAAGCTTACAGCCTGAAATCATCCCAAATTGGTTTGTCTCCTGAGCCTGAACTTGACTTCATTTTTGGTCCAGCTCATTCATATACTGATAGATTACTTTTCCCCATGTTGGTGTTTTTGCTGTTATGTTTCATTTGTTGGCTGCTTCGTAAATTGTTCAATTTGGATTCAATTTGATCTGCAGTTTCAGATATTGGTACAGAGAGATATCTTGAGAAAATACATTTATTTGCCAGTAATATGTCCTCTTTTCTTTCATGGCTTCACGGCAGCTGGACATAAAGGACAGACATCTTTGTTCTCTGTGTTCTTCTCCTCCAGATGGCTGGTGGGTTGCCAATACATTAAATAGAAAACACTTGATGATTCTTTGGTGGTTCTTGAGGCTCAGAAACACTTCATTGACCAAATATATTTGTTTCATACAGTTTGAACGGATGGATGGTAGATAGATAGATAGATAGATAAGGGAATAACATAGAATTGGAACACGTGTCAGCTTGAGCATGCTGCTCATGCTAGAGCTATAGAGAGACCAACACAACCACATTGGCTGACTTGCAACAAATCCTGGTTGAGGAATGTGATTCCTTCCCACAGCAGTGTGTGACCTGCATGCAGGTTGGAGACCAGGTTCTTGTTCTTCCACAGTCTAGGTAGCCTCGGTCCCAGCCTTAGTCATCTGTGAAGAGCACTAGGCTGTACAAACAATGACCAATTCATATGTCTTGTTTCTTACTTCTTGTTACTGATGTCAATTATCCAAACAACACCAAACAAGTGTTTTTTCAGTATAAAACCCACATACTCGACTGTGCTGCTCATCCCACAAATGTGTGTTCCTTAAAAGTGGGACACCATTTAAAAGACTGGACTCCCAACGGAACCGGAAACAGGCTTCCCAACAGTTGTTACAACAGATAAATGATCTACCTACAATATATGGTGTAGCAGTGGCAGTGTGTGTGTGTGTGTGTGTGTGTGTGTGTGTGTGTGTGTGTGTGTGTGTGTGTGTGTGTGTGTGTGTGTGTGTGTGTGTGTGTGTGTGTGTGTCAATTATCTTAAGCCTAGAATCAAACCATCCAGGATCCTGGTGAATCATGACCATAAAACATTAGATTCTGTGAAAATAGTAAAACCGCAAAACAAATGAAATATTTTTGGAAATCTCTATGGGAAAAATGAATGGGGGAACCAGAAAATGACTGCCACTGCTATTCTCTCTCTCTCTCTCTCTCTCTCTCTCTCTCTATATATATATATATATATATATATATATATATATATATATATATATATATCTGTCAATCTAAAAATAGATTGAAACGGGTCAAGGTATTGCTGTCTCCAGTGACTTGGTAGATCCCACGAGAGCTTGTTGTCCGTAACTAGGCAACTTATTGGTTGCACACGCGGCTGCGTCACTTCCTGACAGGCGACGTCCAGGGCACCCACACACACACACACACACACACACACCTCGCTTGTAGACGCCGTGGAAGCGGAGAGGACGGAACAGCAAAACTGCTAATTGAGTCTAAAAAACAAACGCAATTTCAACGACTGAACGACAAGAGCAGCATTATGCTTATCTCCATGCAGTTTGGATGTAATATCGATGTATTACTAGCAGACTTGGATGTCATTTGCAAGTAAGCCTGCCCTGGCGCCAGGATAAGAAGTTCATATACGCGGACAGAAGCGCTGACCAAAAATAACTTTTCGCTTTGACAGCCACGCGCAATTCTGTCCGAATCGCGTTCGGAACGTGGTGATACAACTTTTCGGCTCCCCGGTGAGAGGTTTTCGATTATTTTAGTTTTGTTTTACATCGGAATATCTTTTCTCTGCGGCGTCTGTTGACGGCGGCGGAGCAGTGGACACCGGAGAAGCCACCTGACCTCTTTACACACACACACACAGGAACACAACAACGCGGACTGGATCATTACTAAGCTCTCTGACGGATCGGGGCAGAGTTTTCCAGCAGGATGCATGGACACGTTGTAGGCGCGATGCATCTTCTTAGGCCAGGGAGCGCAAGTTCATGTAATTGTTGTTTCTGATATTTAAATCGGAAATTGCATTTCAATCGATTTATTATGGATATCCACTCGCGGTAACTTGATTCGCCTGTTTAAGTTAACTTGTTCCATAAAGTGGTTTCACATCCACCAGAGAGAGGGAGCCAGACAGACATGGCTATTAACGCAGTGCACGTCCTCGGGGAATCGGATTGCAAAGCACCGTTTTAATATCGTGCTGCTGCTGCTGCTGCCAGCTGCCTGCTGTAGCCCCGATGTCCACGCTGCTGCCCCCGGTCTGCTGCCGTGCCGCGGTCCCCCCGCTCCCCCCCCGGCTCTAGGATGAGCCACACGGACCTGGAGCGCATGTCGCTCAGCTCCTCGGCCAACTCGGTGGCCTCGTCGAGCGCGCGGACGCTGTCGGCCAACGTGAAGAAGCTGCACAACGCGCTCAACCTGCTGCTCAGCGACTTCGAGCGGGAGCAGTTCATCCACTGCCTCAACGTCTACCACTCCAAGCGCAACGTGTACGACCTGGTGCAGACGCTCAAAGTCATCCTCAACGCGCCGAGCAAGAGGCAACTCCTGCCCATGCTGCGGCTCGTCATCCCCCGCTCCGACCAGCTCCTGTTCGACCAGTACACCTCGGAGGGCCTCTACTTGAAGTCTGAGCTGCAGGGGGCGAGCAATGGCAGCGCCGACCAGACGCAGTTTGGCACGCCCGGCGGCAGTCCGACTCCCCCGTCTGGGCACTTCTCGCCGAACAACCCGCCGGAGTCTCACCACATGGCGCTGCGGGGCTCCCCGGACAGCTTCAGCACGAGCAGCGAGGGGACAGCTCCCCTCGTGCCGCTGCTGGGCAGAAACTTCCTGCACGAGCCTCCGGGCGAGCCGAGGCACGTCTCCATGAAGAGACACAAGAGCCACGAGGGCCTGGGCTTCAGCATCCGCGGAGGGTCAGAGCACGGCGTCGGCATCTACGTGTCGCTGGTGGAGCCCGGGTCCCTGGCGGAGAAAGAGGGGCTCCGGATCGGCGACCAGATCATGAAAGTCAACGACAAAGTGTTCGAGAAAGTCACCCACGCCGAAGCGGTGAAGGTGAGCTCGTTTATTTGTTGTGCTTGTTAAAGTAAGAGGTGTGTGTGTGTGTGTGTGTGTGTGTGTGTGTGTGTGTGTGTGTGTGTGTGTGTGTGTGTGTGCTCGTGCCCCTGCATCTGTGCTAAAAGGTCTGGCTTTGCATCACTTGTCCTAACATGACTCCCATTGTGGTTTCCACTCGTCACAGAATGTGTCCCCTCTTTTGTTTTACAGCACTTTGTTAAACTTTTGGTGTAGATCGATACAGTACAGCCATGTGGTATAGCCTACAGAAAGTGGGTTGGCAATTATCCAAGTAAACAAGAGTTCTGTGTGTGTGTGTGTGTGTGTGTGTGTGTGTGTGTGTGTGTGTGTGTGTGTGTGTGTGTGTGTGTGCACGTGTCAGAATCTGGCCTGGTCCTGACCCTATAGATCTCTAATCATCCCTGAAAGTATTAATGGTGTATTTGAACTGGATGCCTTTTCAAGCCAACAAGCCCGATTTGGTGAAGGAAATTCGTTATTGGTGTTCATTGTTGTTGTGGTGACCACAATGTAGAATACATGTTTACAGCAATGAAGGGAAACTGTATTAGGAGACATTGTAATTGGAGCCTTTCGGGGCAGATGGTAACTACAAGCGACTGTATCAAGAACCACTCTGCCTTTGAGCTAAACACACGACAAGGCTGTCCGCTGTTCAGTTCATGCCTTTATACAGGCTATACCATAGTCAATGTTATTGAGCATAAAGGAGCCTATTAGCAAATGG
Organism: Protomyctophum parallelum; assembly: GCF_964188405.1. Taxonomy (NCBI): domain Eukaryota; kingdom Metazoa; phylum Chordata; class Actinopteri; order Myctophiformes; family Myctophidae; genus Protomyctophum; species Protomyctophum parallelum. Next base: position 21,138,794 of record NC_139713.1, read on the forward strand.
GGTAATAAAGGACTATGGCTGATCTTCGCTGCAGATGCATTAATTTAAACCTTGCCGGGACCTTGGTTTTATGAGGCTGGCTGTATGAGCTGTCCATGGTGCTAAAGACTGATTCTGGGATCATGCCTTCTCTCTCTCTCTCTCTCTCTCTCTCTCTCTCTCTCTCTCAGTAGAGCCTATTCTATAGCATACTTCATCTGAGAGTATCACATTTTTTATTTTAACTCACTTATTTTCATCAAGCGCCACCACTCTCTTGCAACAAAGTAGGTCTATAAACTGTTCACTGTGCACACACAGTGTAGAACAGGGACATGACATTGCACTTATAGGCGTTAGGCCTACATTCCCGGAAATGTTGGCAAACTTTCATGTCAAAATCTAAAGTCCATTCTTGAACTGGTGTATAGGTCACTTTGGAACCCCATGCAAAGCAAATGCCTGCCTTGCTGCACAATTGACAATCGGCACATACAGACATTGATGGGCGTATCTGCCTATCCATAAATCAATCCAACTTTATGCAGGAATTCGTCCAGCTGACACAGGAACTTAATTTGCAGAAGGGCCTGCTTGCAGAATTAGACACAGTGCTTACGTAATATAAGAGAAGGATACAGAACGTACTATAGACCTACAGAAACAGGGACTTGTAAGCTAGCATTCCTCAGATTTTAAAAGTTTTAGATTTAGTATAGTACTGTATTTAGCAACATACGTATTTCAGAAAACTCTAGACCAGTGGTTTTTGATGCAAAACACGAAAACCCTGGACTAGAATCAGGCTGTGGGTGGGGGCGGCTATCCTGCTCTCCTATTTCCTTTCACCATGTCACGGTTGTGGAGAAAGAGAGAGGATGATTGCTCTGGGTCCACATGGAGGCAAAGTGGACCCTGAGGTGGAAAGACCTCCACCTACAGTATAGGCGGTCATTTGTTGTGTTCGTGTCTGAACTGTAGATGAGAAATGCTGTCTATGAAATCTATAAGCTTTTATAGACAACACAATATGCTCTAGATTCAATCTGCCCAGTCATGGTAAACCCTGATGACTTCATGGGTGAGTTGTGAATTCAGTAGATTGTGTTTGGGCTCTGGGGATGAAAGGGCCTCTATACTATAACTATACAGTACTATATTTTTCTTTCACTCTCTCTCACTCTCTCTCTCACATTCTCACACTCACACTCACACACACACACACACACACACACACACACACACACACACACACACACACACACACACACACACACACACACACACACACACACACACACACACACAATAATCTATATATTAATTAGAGAATGTGTTGTCATTCAAATCTATCTATAAATGCACCAAGTATCTGTACGTACAGCAGTCTGTAATCCACGTAACGCCCCACCGACTTCAAATTCGACACACGCATTCCACACCACCGCAGTGGCCGGTGTCGAGTCTGGACAGGGCCCCTGCGCTGTGTCCATATGTAGAGCTGGCCTGTTCTAACATCATTATGACGTCTGCATACTCCATACTCTGTATACTCCATATTTGGGCATGCATGACAAAGAACTCCATATATGGGCATAAAAGGGACACAGATATAATATCTGGGTGTTGCATGCATTTCCAACTTGCATCGTTCCAAGTAGGCCAGTGCCCAACGGGCACCACTGTAGAGGCCCCACGGGCACCGCTCTAGTATGAACTGGAAATGCACTCTGTCGATGTGCCAACTTACTGCGTGCAAGTTCTGCCGACCTCTACGAACTTGCGATCAGCGCCTCTATAAAATGTATATATACCTATCTTGAAGTGTACCTTTAGTTACGTCACCGTCAACAGCCAATAAGGGACCACCATTCTTACCGACATACATGCATGCATATACTCATACGTTACCTTTTACCCACCCAACATTGAAACCTAACCTAATTGCGTCACCATCAACAGCCAATTATAACCATGCATACCATAGACCTCCCTGATCGGCTTCTCCCTTCCATTTAGTCTTTATGGCAGAAATGCCGTAATCGGTTGTGCTTTTATGTCTTTTGGGACAGCTGGTGGCCCGGCCCAACCGGTATGCGGATCAGAGGGGGAGGAAGGCATTAGAAATGTAAAAAGCTTGGAGTCTCTAAATTCAATGGGCCCACATCAGCTGGGCCGCCGCCAAACACATTCACATGCCGAGGCCTTGGCCACAAGTCAGACTCTGAGGGAAACGGAGGCTGAGCTGGATGCTGCAGCTTTGCAGACTGCTAATGGTCACTGCGTTGATTAGAAAATCCGAGTCGGAGATAAGAACCCAGCTAAACACATGGAGGGAATTAATACTTTGGCAGCACCGGGGAATCATTCCACAGTTCTTAAGAGAGATGTTTGTTCGGTTTGTTGTTGTTGTCAACTTGTATATACTGTACCTGTAACAGAGCAGCTGCTGTTGGGAATCTGGGAAGCTGTGTTGGCCAGAATCTGATAAAGCTCTTAAATACCTTCTGTGGAGTTGACTTCTAGTTAGCAGACTGTTGTTAGCAAGTGTGTATTAAAATGGATTATTGCAAAGAATTATATATAATAAAATTGACTAGTTTGTGTGTGTGTGTGTGTGTGTGTGTGTGTGTGTGTCAGAATGAACGTTGCCTGGTAGCTGACTAAGCAACGAACACTTTAAGCTGAGGCTCAATGAGTGCGTGCGTGTGAGATGTATTTGTAATGCTTAAAGATGGAGTGCCGTGATTTTACCCTAAAACATGATCATCAGGTATTATTATTATTATATAAGGAGGAAGAATTGTTTTCAAAAGAGTGTACAGTATTTGTTAAAATGGCATTTTTTATGTGGACACACCCACCAGTTCATTAAGTATGGCTGGTTTGCCATGATGGGTGAACTGAAGCTGCACCCTGTTAGGTGTGTGTGTGTGTGTGTGTGTGTGTGTGTGTGTGTGTGTGTGTGTGTGTGTGTGTGTGTGTGTGATATTGTGATGTCACTATATCACTGTTTTTTTCATTGGCACGTTTGACTGTCAAGGTTTCAGCCTCCAGGAAGAAACCCTAAAAATACAAAGGGAAGACATCATTGCACACAACAACCTGAAGTTGTTATACCGTCACCTCATAAACACATGAAAAACTGGAAAAAACTAATCACAGCACTCCATAAATATCAGATCTAAGTTCACGGCATGGTATTATGATATATATATCACCTTTCCCCAAAGCACTTTTCAATGTGCATTACATTCACCCATTTACACACACACACACACACACACACACACACACACACACACACACACACACACACACACACACACACACACCCCCCCCGATGGCAGAGGTAACCATGCAAGGCACCAGTTGGAGGTGAACCACATCGCTCAAGCTCTACCTCCTGAGCCACAGCTCTTATTTCGTCATGGCAAAACCACAGGAACCTCCTGAGGTCACCAATGATCCTCTTCAGGTCAGGATGGAGTATTCATTGCTGCTTTCTATGAGCTAGCGTGCCCTCTCTACTGTTGGGCTGAGCAAGACATTGAGACCTGAGGATGATTTATACTCGCTAGTGCTAGCGTCGGTGTCGATCTACAAGCCAGGGTCACAACGTGATGCGTTGGGAGCTTGTAGATCGGCTAGTTTAGGTTTACACCCGCGCATGGCTAAGTATAACTCACCGGGCTTAAATGGCTTCATCATGCCAAGTCTGATCTAACGCATTCTGTTTTTGTTTTAGTTTTTTGTTATTTTTGTTTTTTCCCAATTTTCTCTTAGTTAACAATGTAATAAGGATAGGCATTAATAAGCTACCAGCTCCCGCCTGATACCTTTTCGATCATGTCAAATGAGTTTAATACTCATTTGAAAACAGTGATATAGTGACATCACAATATCATCCCCCCCCAACCCCTCCCTCTGTATCATACAAGATCGAAATAAACCATTCATTACAAAAAAGAGAAGGTATGCAAGTTCATCAAGCTCCCTTGGATGAATAAACATGATAAAAGTCCAACAATTTGATGACTTGTTTTTCTCTGCCCTTTTCTGATCTTTGTGTATTTCTCAGAAATTTTGCCTGCTCATTTGTTTACATGATTGATCACTTTGTAGAAATTTCAAACACCACTCCATAAGTTAACACAATGGGGTCATTCATTGGAGCCATGTCCTATTATCGCCTGCCCAGCACACTATGATTTGTATGAGAGCCACAACCTCTTTAAGTGTATAGAAGAATTCAATCGCCATTAGAGAAAGTTTTAGAAAATATATTCTGCCGAAGTGTACACGTTGCAGAAACCATGTCGGCCGCTGTTTTAATGAAGAGAGCTTTGGCCTGGGTTCAAATATTTTCTACTGAAAAGCTTTGTAGCTTAACGTCAGTTTGAACGTTTTTATCCAAATTATCGCTCGTATTCATGCAAACCAACGCATTGTTCAAAAAGTTATGATTGTCTAAAGCATTACGCGGGACCACCTGCCTATAGGCCAATTATTTAGTTTGGCTTTTTATTGATGGAAACTGGATGATCTTTCATCGTTCTGTTTTATATGCAGTCATGTACAAAATTATGTCTTTCCATCTGCTGCTGTACCTGCTGCAGAGCGTTGTATCTGCTTGCACAAGAGACTGATATTCTGCCTCAATTATTTCTATGGAACTTCTGTATATCTGACTGACATTGTGTCTTGTTATCTGGCATTGTTTCCTTTGTTCCTTTCTATATTCATACGACTATTTGAAACTACAAATGATATGCCTTTTTGGTTTGTTCATTTCTATTCTTGGCTCCTCAACAATAAAAGATATACCTGGCCCGCACACTGCTACTTGCACGTTCAAGAGAAGGTATTTGATAATTAAAACATTAATACCTTCTCTTGAACGTGCAAGTGGCAATGTGCGCCTGTGCAGGTATATCTTCTATTGTTGTTTTTGTCTACCGTTTGTTGCCTACACACCTGCTTTTAAACCTTATGAGTGTGCTGAAGATCTTTTTCACTAGTATTCTTGCCTCCTGAAAGTCATCTCCAGCACTCTGTCTGAGGTCTGTCAGTTCAAATACTGCAATCCAAGTTGAGTGGCAAGACTTAAGCAGGTACTGAAGTATGCCAGTCAACAGCATTTTGGAATGTTTGGAACAGAGCTCATATGAAACTGTCTGTAAAGCTGGATGGATTCGAAAAAATGCAATAACTTTAAAGCAGCTTTGTGTTCCGTTAAGATATGAAGGCCCATTTCTGCCACTCAACAAAACAAACCACACTCTGAGCCCCCACCACACTCTGAGCCCCCCACCACACTCTGAGCCCCCCACCACACTCTGAGCCCCCCACCACACTCTGAGCCCCCACCACACTCTGAGCCCCCCACCACACATATAAAATGCACTTTCTTGCCAGAATATGGGCACCGGAAGAAAAAATACTTACATTTGCCCTCCGATGGTCCCCACAGACAGGGAAGACAAATTCATCATGGCCTTTAACTCAACCAATCTCATGAGTGGCATTATCAATATAACCAAAATCAATATGGCCCTCCCAGAGATGGCGTAAACAACTCCACTTATGATATTTCATAAGGCAGCTATATTCCAGTCTGGCTTATATAACAAAAATGGAATACTGTTAAAAGGCAAAAACCCTGACAAATGGTTGGTGAATAATGCAAGACCATCAGAAAAGTACTGAGGAAATCAGCAAATGAAAAACATTGCCAACCAAAATACTCAGCCTTACGCATTAGGAATGAAATTGTAAATACAAATGTACTGTAGGTACACAAAAATAAATAAAACCCACATGAAACAATACCATTATTTAAAATCATTGCCGGGATATGTGGAAGCATCACCCATCCAAAATGGTGAGATCTGGAGAGCACATCTGTACAAAGTCAAACCAATAAATGTAATTGATTCAGATTAATGTCTAACCAATGAATGTAATTGATTCACATTAATGTATATAATGAAAGAAAAGGATTAGAAGAAGCAATTAATGACATCAAAAACCCTTGATTACCCAATTACTTGGGACAAATTGACAATATCTCTAGCCAAGAAAGGCTTGCAGTTCAGGCAGTATTAAACATAAAACATGCTGAAATTCAGCACCCCAGAGATGCAGGGGCTGTTTTAATCTATTAAGACCTGAGGCCCATTCTAAGAATGTGTTCTTTTCTGAAAAACCTTTGTTACTACCTGTATATCATTGGTGAAATGGTGCTCAAACTATTTCATGTTTCTTTTTTTTATATATCAGTTTTGGCTGTTCTGCCTTTATTGAGAGATAGATTGACAGGAAAGAGGGAGAGAGAGAAAGGGGGAGACATGCAGCAAAGATGGTCATGAACGTGACTCGAACACACAACACGCTGTCAGGCCAGAGCCTATATGTGGCATGCGCATGGACCTCTAGGCCAGCGGGGGCCCTGCATGCTTTCCCGGTTTTAACGCGTTAAAGTCGTTCAATATCATATTACAGTCAGGATGGTTTCCTGACATCTGGTGTAAATGGCTCATTTCCCACATCCCTAAGAGTGGGCACGAATCTGATCCTAGTAAGGCTGTAAAGTAGACTGTTGTCTAGGTGAATTTCGGTACTTATACTGGATATCTATGTACGTGTATATATATCCTTCACACTTTAACTACTTAAAACCTGTATGAATGAATGTCTTGTCATAAAAGGCCCATCCCTTATGGGATTATAAGACACCAAAAACAAAAACAAACTAGCCTGATTATCAAACTCTGTTCACTCAGCAGTGGAGTCGGTGGGGTCTATGGGCTGGAAACTAGGCTATATTATAAACATTCATTTCCTGGACACAGAAACTACACAAAAAATAAAATAAAATATTTCGTTAATACCCCAAAACAGAAATAAATATACATCTCACATGTTCCTTTTGTCCCAAGTATTCTAAGTGCGAAAGTGCGAACTCTGCGTCGCTTAAAGGAGCATTCAGTGATTTAGGTGATTTGGAAAACCCCCCGGTCTGCCCCGGTAACAAGATGTAGGTGAAACCTGAATCCGTAAATCACAATTGCACTTATAGTAAGAGAAATCTATGAAAATCAGGGAACTAAATCGTTACCAAGAAATTTCTAAATGTGTCTAATAACATGTACTAAAAGTTTGAAATTCAACTCCTGTGGGAAATTGAGTTATTAGCATAATATGTGACCATACCCATAACATCCTATATAAGGCCAAAAAGTCAAAATTTCATCATTCTTTAAGTAGCATGTGACATATGAAACTAGGGGTTTTTCATGATTCTGAATCCATTCCAAGCATTAGTTTTGCACAAAAAACACTCCTTGGGCTAAATTAGGCCATATCCACTTGACCAAATGTGCTGACCTTGACCTCATCACGTTTGTGATGACGGCTATGGCCGTTTTCCTCCAAAGGAGTGTTTTTTGTGCAAAACTAATGCTTGGAATGGATTCAGAATCATGAAAACCCCCTAGTTTCATTCATATGTCACATGCTACTGAAAGAATGATGAAATTTGGAATTTTCTTCTTTATATAGGATGTTATGGGTATGGTCACATATTATGCTAATAACTCAATTTCCCACAGGAGTTGAATTTCAAACTTTTAGTACATGTTATTAGACACCTTTAGAAACACATTGGTGAAGAAATTTCTTGGTAACGATTTAGTTCCCAGATTGGTCAAATACCTGATAAAATGCCCTTACTATTAGTAAACACTTACTATCTAGTAAGGAGGACTCCATTAAAAATTGTTGTCCTCCTCCGCTCCCATTCCCTCTGTGATATTATGAAGTGAAATATTTATAAATCGCTTTAATTAAGTGGGCGGAAGCGAGTTTCTGCTGCCTTTGTGTCGTGGCGTACGGTAGGATCTGATGTATATCAAAATGTTTACCCGCAGCGCTTGGAGATGGATGAGAAGTGACTGAGAGGAAAGATGATGGGGGCTGAGCGGGGAAGGCCCTGATTACAGATGTAGTCACAGCACGGGGGAGGAGATTGAGATGATCATTCACAGCATCAACGTCTCATCTTCTTTTCGCTCGTCTTCATGTTTTCTGTGGCCCTCATTCACATACTCATCTTTCCTCATCCCCCTGGCCTGGCCCTTTGCGGGTTATTTTCTCAAATGCAAGAGGACGCATACATCTCCCTTTCCCTCGCCTCTCCTGTCAGAGAATGATGCTGTTCTCCTTTCACGCTGGGTACTCGCTTTTGGAATTTAATGGATTGGACACGCCCATCACACACACACACACACACACACACACACACACACACACACACACACACACACACACATACATGCATTGACATAATTTCAAGCTAACCTCCGCTTTCACACCACACAGGATACACAGACACTGTGTCAAGGCAGTGTCTGCACTGCCTTGGACAGCACAGACACTGTGTCAAGGCAGTGTCTGCACTGCCTTGGACAGCACAGACACTGTGTCAAGGCAGTGTCTGTACTGCCTTGGACAGCTGAGGAAATTCAAAGTCTCATAGACAGAAGTACAGAAATACAGAAATACATTATTTAATACATTAATAACTTTTGGCCTCAAGCTATCAGAGCCCTGAACAATGACCCACCTGCCAGGTTCACTAGCTGTCGAGCCTCACCAACAGAGCACACGCTGCATTTTTATTTTTTATGGACAAATATCTTCGCATATCTCGCACAATTGGGATTATATCTAGCTGAGAATTGCTGTAGTTTCACAGCATAGTATTTACAGCTTTACTGCTGTTTTGCACTACGCTCACGTCTAACGCCACCTGTCTTATGTGGCAGTGCGATCTGAGTGAGACAAACACAAACCGTACATTTTGAACGAAGGTAGACAGCGTTTTGTCTTTGGCCACTGACCGTGTTTTTTTCCGTGCTGGGCAGGCTGTGTTGTTCCGTGTGGTTGTTTCTCCGTGAATATCGTTTGTCTGCTGTCCGTGTATATTGTTTTAAGGGCGTTATTATGGTTCTCACCGCAGTTCTATGCCCGCTGTGATTGGGCCAGTAGTCGAAGACACACAAAGCTGGGTTGAAAACGCAGAGCTAAAGTCAGTGACGTATCACGAACACAAAGCACAGGCGTAAACGGCACTTCCGCAAATTCCGCATGTGACTTGGCCAACCGAACTGTGCACAAAGCTGTGCTCAATGTGCACAATTTATTTTTGCATTGTGCTCAATGCGCACCGAAAAATGTGAGAATTTAGAGAATTGTAATAATACTTTGTCCACCCTTCTGTAGGAATGTGTATTCTGTATATCCCACCAGGTGGATATATATTCGACAGGGGACACCATTGTATGACGGAATATAAATTAAGTATTTTTCCTCCTTGACTTTTACATGTTGGCGCCATCCTTTGTGCTGAACTGGAAAATATCTAATATAATTCCATACTTTCTCTCTTCCTATGTTGTCCATCTTAAGGTAGAGTCTGTACTCACTGCTGATTCACTCCTCTGTGTCTTGTAAGAGAGCTTCACCTCTAAAGTGACTCCAAAGTTCTAATTTCTTTACAATGGAGCAGCCAAACGCTTCAGTTCACGCAGAAGGTGTCCCCAATCCATCACTTGTCTGCTACGCAGCACTGCTGTAAATCACTAGAATAGCCATTCATATCCAGCCAATGAGCTGAAACCCCTCTGGCCTTTGGTCACTTATGTCTTTCTGCCGCTCAGCTCTGATATGACTTGTTCTATTACTCTCATTTCTATACATAATATATTTTATTTTAGGTCTGTATTGAGGCCATAATTGACATGAATGTGTCCTGACAATAGAGGATCTTTGCGCCTGATTTATAGCCTAACTGGTTGCACGCCGGTGTCGCGCACTGAACATAGCGATCTACAGCAGTAAGTGGTTCTCAAAGTGTCGGTCGGGAGTCGGGACCCTCAGTGGGGTCCCCAAATGATTTTCGGAGGGTCCCAACATAGCTGATCTACATGCTCACAACGCCTTGCATTGCGAGACGTGAGCATTTTTCACTTGTAGAGTCAAACTAAATGTAATGCCTCAGCTCCTGCAATTCCAAGTGCTTGTCAGGTTGGGTGGTTCCCAGTTGAAATATGATTATTTTGGAGCGTCTCAGCCTGATCAGTTTGAGAAACACTGATCTACAGGATAAATCAAGCCTAAGACCTTCCATACAACACGGAAAACTCCTGTCTGGAAAAAACGGTGTGGATGAAAGTTGCCCATGATCTGTGGTTTGGGTCGAATGAAGGGAGAATTGAGCAAAGATGTCTGGGGCTATTGCCTGTTCACATAGAGAGAAAATGGTTATAGGTACAGTACACAGCAAAATCAGAAGTGTTAACCCATTCTGACCTGAGATCCAGTGTTGTGACTAACGCCCTTACATTGCGTTACGTTACATAACGTAACTACTATTTGCAGTAACTTGTAACCTAACGCTTTACATTCCCCATTCCATAACGGCCTTATAGTTATTGTGCAAGCGTTACCCGCGTTATGGCGTTATGTCAACTTATGTGATCAGTGAAAAGTCTCGCAGCTCCGTGACTCCGTGAGTCTATCATACAGGCGTCTCTGTGCTGCTGCCTGCAGTGCAGAGAGAGAGAGAGCGCTCTCTGTGTTGATAGTTTCTTTGCAGTCATACTAGCCTCTCAACCCACATGGCTTACACCCTAACGTGATAAAAGCACGTCGCAGAAGAGGTCATTGATTGGAGGAACAGATTTCAGGGTAAGCCAATCAGAGACAGTCTACAGGGTGGGCAGGCTTACACTGGCTGTTGTAAACAGTAACAGATTTATTCACAGACACACGAACCCTTGTAACACATACATAGATACTACACAGACAGAAATCGCCGGTAGAACGAAAATCATAATACAGTACCACACGCTAAAATGGCAAATGCGGATCATGACAGCGAGATCGGTTGCTTTGGGAGTTGGAAATGTAAACACTATTTTGAGTACCGGTACTTGCGACCCAAGGTAACTTGTTTCTGACGAGGGTAGCAACTAGTTAGCATGGGAGCTAACATTAGTTTAACTCTGGTCCATATCGTTAGAAGCCAAGGAGTCCTCCTTAATAACACTATGGTACTTTCCATCCGTTCCCCAACCCGTGAGGGTTGCTGCGTTTACACGGGCAGACACAGACGAATGGGAATATCATTTGGAGCAGGCCAAGCAGCTACTGTATACGTCTGTTTGCATCAACATGTTGCTGGTTTAGTGGCTTCACAATGAATGATACTGTATCGTTGCGTCTGCCCGTGTTTAATGGTCAGGGTTTCACTGTCCACAGCAGGCAGACCTGTCAAAACTATGCACTTCCCAAAACTCACAAGACTTGCCAGCCACCACCTATAAGTTCAAACACACCTCTAGAATATTTCTTTCCCCAGCTATCTCATTCCACTTTAATATATTTTATTCCATAGTCTTAGTTTTTCTCTAATAAAGTAGTTTTTATTTGTTTTCTCATGTTCCCCTTGAAAAGCGTCTTTAAGTACTCAGAGAAGCATTATTTAAATAATAATATTATCACTATTATTATTACTACTTTTTTAATTGCCTATGCTTATGTAGTCACTATTCATTGATTCACTCGTATCCAAATCGATTCGGAAAAAAAGCTCACTGATGATCAGGTCAAATTGGCCTATTGATATGCGATTAATTGAGATGAATTAATCACAAGAAACCTTTTAAATCGTTTTTTATATTATTATTTTTTAAAGTAAAGTAAAGTAGTTACTTTCATAATGTCATGTAAAGTAAAGTAACAAATTACTTTTTTAGATAAGTAACGATAACTATAATTCCTTACTTTTAAAAAGTAACTTCCCCAACACTGCTGAGATCAGATTCTAAAAATGTCTGTTTGAAAATGACAGTCGTTCTTCGATTTTTCAAAAATAGCTAAAGCATAACGTAATGCAAACACCAAAAGGGGTTCCCGCCTAAAATGGGTTAAGGCCTATTCATACTCTGATTTTAGGTGGTAGTTGATAGGTGATAGTTAGTTACAATGTGGATGGCCCTATTATTATTATTATTATTATTCAAGAGATTAAGTGAATGCACTGAAATGGAAATACATGGAGGTAAGCCAGGTGAACTGAATGAGTGAGTGAAATATAAGAATGGCTTAATTTCAGGGAAGATCTGCCACTGTGTAATAATGACAGATGGAGTTGAGACACTGCCTTCTAGACCAGAACCTATTTTACAGTGTATAGGCTGATGGGTTTGATCACTCGTTAAAAACCCCAGGCGTTTGTCTTCTTTGACCTCGGAGTAGATTTATAGTTAAACAGAGCTACCTGTGTTGTCTTAAAAGCTCCGGCTTAACCTGAGGCGATGGAGGAAGGTGAAAGTCCCCGAGGGTCTGCTTTGAATATCAATGAGGAAATAGATGGCTCAGTACCTGCCTGGGATTTGTCCATTTATCCGTCTTATTTTACCAAAGCCACAAGTTTGAGATAGACCCCAGGAGATGGCTGTCCCACTCGCTACACACACACCTGGGCACAATTGCACATACTAACACACGTGCACACAGACGGAGCATTAATCATTAATGTGATTCACCTCACCTTGCACAAGTGGGGCTCTTTAATGAAGAGTCATTAAAGAGCCAGAGAGACATGTTTGTAATAACTGACACTAGGAGTCTTCCGGGTCCATTTGGTTTCATCTCGTTACAATCTGCTGGATTTGACTGTGGATGCGACTTGCGAGTGTGACACAAGCAGCCATTTTAACGATTGGTCCTTTGGGAGGAGCATGGAGACAAACGGCACTTGATAGAGTTGCATGAACGTAAATAATAATAATAATAAAACTTTATTTGTATAGCACCTTTCATGACATGAAATGCAGCTCAAAGTGCTTTACAGAACAATGGTGAATAAAAAAGAAAAGCAAGGCAACGACATTAAAAAAACAAGCAGTAATGCATACAGTGAGGACATGAATAACACAAAATAAAAGATCAATTAAAAGCAATGTTGTAGAAGTGGGTCTTGAGCTGTGCTTTAAAAATGTCTCCAGAGGCTGCCTGACGAAGGTACAGTGGGAGCTTGTTCCATGCCGACGGCCCGTAGAAGCAAAAGGCTGCTTCCCCGTATTTTTTAGTTGCCATTTCTTTATGCAAAGCGAGCAGGCCAGCAGTGGAAGACCTTAGGGGGCGGTTTGGGACCATTGAGAGCTTTATACACAAGTAAAATAAATTTAAAATCAATCCTAAAAACAACCGGATGGGGATGATTTGACCAATCTTCCCCTAGAGAAAAGGACTCACGGAGAAGTCATGACATTTTTAGCTGTGCATGAGTTTAACGCTATGATAGGGGATTGGAGGAGTTACCGTATGTAAATTACCTGTGTGGGCAACACATAGAATATGCAAAACACAGTAAGATATAATGCTCCGTTATTCACATATCAAATCTTCATATAGTATGTTTCATTTTTTTTCTATTTAATTGTTGTATTTCTACAGCACCTTTTACCTAAAGCTCTTTACAATGTATGCCTCTCAGTTATTTACACACATTCACACACATTTACACACCGACGATGGAGCCAACCGTGCAAGGCACCAACATGCTCACCAGGAGCAGTTAGGGCTTCAGAGCCTTCCTCAAGGACACCTTTATAGTGCCAGGAGGAGGTGGGGATCAAACCGGGAACCTTCTGAGACACCCCCTCTACCTCCTGAGACACTGTATTTGAACATGGTGTGAGCCAGCGCAGTCTGGCTCCAGAGACTAATGAAAGTGCTGCTGGCGCCGCACAAGTGTGTACTGAAAGTAGAATTTGAGGAAGTCACACCCTAAAGAAAGTTACTTTTAATGCTGTGCAGATCTCTTTACCTTCCCAGGACATGAAAACCGTGTCATGTCTGGTAAAAAAAACAGGGATGTACATGTATTACTGAATTTGCGCCCATAGACACTTTTGGGTGTAGTTCTTTTCTATGCTTTTCTCCTCATGAGATGAGAAAAGGGCAGGCAAGGTTCGAGGCAGATTCTGTGCTGATGGTGGTAGTTAGCAGGAACTCCAGATGTCACTTTTATTCTAAAACCCCCGGGAAGGATCCCTGTGGGACATTTGATACTACGGATCTGTCTCACCTATCTGCTGCACACACGCAACGCACAAACGCACGCACAAACGCACGCACGCACACACCATGCACACACGCACACAAACACCATACATCCATACCATCTGTTGTGCAGATCCAGAGACTTTCATTTCAAAGACAACTAGAAAAAGTGCCCTTCCGGGCACAGGTCTCCACCAGGTTATCCACAGATCCGTGCAGTTAGAGGTAAAAACACTTTTGGGCCAGTTATAGCGCCACCTTGAGGCTGAGTTGAAATTGTTCATGTGGCATTTCTTCCTCGGCCTAGTGGGAATGTGGGTGCACAATTTCACGGAAATCACGCGATGTGTTCATGATTTGCAGCATTTTGTTTGAAACTGAGCACTCCTGTGAACTTTGGAAGCCAATCTTAACCAATCAGGATGGAGTCTGATAAATCTGAAAGACCCGTTTCGTTGAATGGCTCTAGAGAGACTGTGTACCAATTTGCGTGATGTTTGGACAAAATCTGTAGGTGTACTGTGCAAAAACTTGTTTTACACAAAGCGGCCTCCTGGTGGCGCTATAACAGGCCGTTCTGGAAAGTTTAGGGCAGAGGTTCATGGTTGGCATCCAGGGAGTGTGTGTGCAAAATATGGCATCGACCGGGTTAACGGTGGCCGAGATTAGCTGTTCACGGACACACGGACGGACGGACACACGGACGGACGGACACACGGACGGACACGCGGACGGACGGAGTGCAAAACATACTCTCCCCACATGCCTTCGGCCTGGTGGAGACAATAACATAGGACAGTGAGAGACTTTACAAAGAACAACATGTTGAGTGGAGACAGAAAATGCAGCTACCTTGTTTGTACTGTATGTTTTTTGTAAATATTATTGCAGTGTGTGGTCCGAATCAGCATTGCTAATTCAACTAGTTTATTGACTCCGAGTCCTAGCACATGTGAAACACTTAACAGCCAGTCATGCACATTAAAATCCTCAGTGTTAATTTAACGGATCGCACAATTCCTTCTTTACATTGGAGTTAAATGAACACTGAGAAACGTACTGCACTCCTTTTCCTCAAAGGGACATGATTGGCTGCATGATCCGATGGGTGTTTCCTGATTAAATAATTGAAGAACAGCATAGTGTGCTGACTGGCCTCGTTGGTCTCTGGTGGAAGCATTTCAAGTCGATTAGTGTTTATTTGCCATACTGGAGACTACAAATATTGTTGCACATTGTATTCCAAAGTTCGGAATTCAAGTTAAGGAATTCTTGAATTATATTTAAAAGATCCAGTGGTTTCAAAATAGGTACAAAATAATGGCAGAAACTTGTAAAGTATTAGTAGCAAAACATTGCCTCAGGCACTAATGGATTGTGAGTGCTGAAAATCTTGTTCTGAAGTTAGTAAAGTTTTATACGTTGCATTCTTATTTCTTTTCCCCTGGCAATGTTGTGAGGGTGGAAGCCCCTACATGTTTAATATATGGGCCGTGAAAGCTTCAAATACCATTTTCATCTATACCTTTCTGCCATTTCTGTGGACATTTAATCTATTTCTTACTTTATATTTTCTCAGTTCTTTCCTTCTTCCCATCTCTCGCTACCCCCACACACTATTTTTATAACAGTAGTTACTCCCACTCCCTCTGGTGATCAAAGTCCATGTTACCTGCACATTCCCCAGCTGAATGCAAAAGCTGATTTTCCACATAATAAGAGGGTACAGCGTTCTCTTCTGTCTGCAGACGGGTGCATCAAAGGAAGCTGAAGAAAAGACAACACACACACACACACACACACACACACACACACACACACACACACACACACACACACACACACACACACACATGCAGGTATGCACACATCTACACTCTACAGTATGCGAAAAGGTCATCAAGCGAGCTGTGCATATCAAACAAGTAGTGTGTGTGTGCAGAATCAAGAACACGCTTATATCTCCAATTCATATCTCCTGATGAATTTCTTGCTGATGTATTGCAATGCACCCATTAAACTGTGAGGGTCATTGGGATGTGCTTGCGCTCTCTATGATTGGATATTAGCATTGCTGGGACAATGTCAGCCTTATTCCACAGCAACACCGTTCCAAAGCCAACCAGCTAGCAGCATTCCATACTCTTATGTGGGCTTGCGGAATGCGGATATTCACTTAATTGCTACTTTCTGGAGAGATAATTGCCCTAGTCTCAGACCCCCGCTCAATACTTCAGTATTCAGTAGTTATTGTGGTTATTTGTATTGTTCAACATCATAATCTTTCTTTGTTCTGCACAAGTGCTTCTGTCGGATCAGTAGTTTATCACAAGGCTCTGTTGCTGTTGGAACTCATGCCAGAAACAAGTTAAACAACTGGTTTCTTTTTGGGTTTCTGCTCTGTGGCCGAACAGTACGTGATTGATAGTCTCATTACTGATTTACATTTTATTCAAAAGCACGACTGCAGCATTGTATTTACAGGAGAAAGCTTTGATGACCTCTTTACCTGCCAAGCATATCGTTCAATAGACACTGTGTAATTAATTGTCAATATAGTTGATGCCAAGCACTGATTAAGCAATCAGTCGGTATGTTTCAATTTTCGTTGCGTGTGGGTCAACATGATTGGAACTCTGTCTTTTCTTTTCTTTTTGCTGAGTTATAGTTTTCTAAAGCCCTCTATAAGGGCTAGGGCGAGTTATGTGATTAATGAAGTATGTATATGATTGGACGTGTGTCCTTAGGGGCAACCGTAAAGGGTAAAATGCTGAAAATATTTTTGCATAACCTGGCAGTGACACCCATCACATTCATGCATTAGCTGACACTAGATCCTTCATGGGAGCACTGACCTGTTAATAGTTTGTCAGTGGTTCTCAAATATTTTCATGGCAAGGACCTTCAAATTGATGTATTTTGTCGCAGAGCCTCATAATGGAAGATGTTGTGTTATAGATGTTCAACAGTATTACATTTTTTTCAAAAAGAAAAGAAAAAAGCAGATCTACTGTACAAGCTCACAACTCTGTTATTTTTTGAATAACCGTAGCCGAAGTATAAAATAGGATTAAAGTGTGATACTGATATTGATTTTGCTGAGGACCCCTTGGAATCACATTCTAGACCGTCTCATTTTTCTACCCTCACTCACATCCATAAATCTAGATTTTTGAGGGGCGATATACAGCTTTTGTCCTTGCACGTCTCGATATTTGCCATTGACGATGAAAGGGGAATTCAGGTCAAATGTCCGCTAAATCTTGTCCCCACATATGTCAATATTTGCCATTGACAATGAGAGGACAAATTCTGTAAAATTTCTGCCAAATATGTAAATTAAACATCAAAACGCCATTGACAATGAAGGGAAAATAGACGAGCAAATCGGCTAATCGCAGGTCGGTTGGAACGCTTGGCCAATAAGGGAAAAACCATTCTTGATGACAATGTACGGTGAGGATGAGCGCCCCTCACTTCACACGCGTGTGATTAAAAAAAAAAAAAAAACTAGGGATTCAAATCCATCGTGGTGCATGTGGCTTGAATGAGTGTCTGTGGCTTGAATGAGCGTCTGTGGCTTGAATGAGTGTCTGTGGCTTGAATGAGTGTCTGTGGCTTGAATGAGCGTCTGTGGCTTGAATGAGCGTCTGTGGCTTGAATGAGCGTCTGTGGCTTGAATGAGCGTCTCTCTATAAGAACACAATTGGCCGTGATTGGGGAAGGTATGGCGGATGGTGATATTTGTCGATACGTTAGCGGCGCTAATGAGCGTCAAGCTGTGGTGGCGCCTAAATCCTGAGTCTATGAATCGCCCTATGAATGGGAGGAGTAGGGCGGAGGCGCTGCGATGTCGTTTGGCAGATGACAGATATGTGGGCTTAATTGGCATAATATAAGGATAAAAGAGTCCGCACACCAAATGAATGCTCCCAAACTACATTTGGGAGCATTCAGAGCATTCAGCTGTTTATCAGCCACCTTTTCAACTTAATTGGCATACTGACAAAATTGGGAGGGAAAAGGGTGTAGCTAAAATAGTATGTGTCTCGTTGTGTTTTGTTATTTCAGAATGACCTTGCACTTTTCCAGTCATGCATGCAAGTTAATATGATAATGATTTAGTCCCCACTTTAATCCCCAAACTGTTGAGTTTTGTTTTTCAATTCACATGAGATTTTTCCTCTGCCTTTACTAATCCTATTAGGAGTTATTACTGTAATACAGTGCCCAGGGAGCAGTTAGTGTCTCGCTCATGGACATTTTGACATGCTGTGTAGACTGGGCGGACCAGGGGTGAACTGGGGACCTTCAGATTCCAACATGGCATCTCTCTACCCATTCAGCTATCCTCCCTTGAACTTGGCCAAAAAGCTGAATGAGGAACATAAAGTGTTATAACCAATTTTAGAGAGGTGAGGAAAGGGGTCACCGGTAACTGGATTGGGCTGCGACGAACAGCCTTGGCAAGGGAAAGTCTATGGGATAGTGTGGAACTCGGTCTAGGATATAGAGTAGGACTAGGACGAAGGGACAGAGTGGTACAGTATATATCACATACCCAGCCTTTGTTTGCCATGCATGAGGGGGTAATATAAGGACAAACTAGTCAGCTGCTGTATTGCCCCAAAAGGGGAAATATGGTGACTGAACAAAACATCAACACAAGCTAAAGCTGTTTCAGCTCTCAGCATAATTACAACAAGCTCACAATGCATTTTGGGACCACCCATGGGGGGCTTTGTTTCCCCAACCCACCACCATATTAGGAACCAAAATGGTCTCACCATGAGTAACGTGACATGAGTCATGTGACATTCATTGACCTTCATTGACAGGGTTTGATGATACTCTGTACCGTTCTCCTGTAATGGCCTTCACAAATTTGTGGCCTGTGCCGATTACTTACCAAAAACATCATATGAACACAATAACCAATCATGCCCATATTGTAATCCCATTTTGAAGGCCCTCTATAGAACGCACCTCCAACAGAGCTTTCATTTCTGCCCATAGCGGAAGTCACAGCCATAAACGTAGATGCCCTTTCCGGCTCTGAGGCCCGTGTCACAATTGAAGGCACAATTTTCCCGAGATTACTTGCAAAGCATTGGCCTTCAATGAGCAGCTTCCGCGTGCGTAACATAAGTCCCGGAGAAGACGCGCTGTGATTGGCCAGTAGTCACTTGAGAGACATGGAGGAGTCGCATGAGTGACGTCACTTGGGCAGCGACGCAGCATGCCTTCAGCAAATCCCTTCAGCACTTCTAAATAAGACAGCTGCGGAGAACTGTTGCTTTGTGTTCACTCTTTAATGTTTTCTGTTAGTAATCTAATACCCCCTCGCTCTGACATTGTATTGTTGTATTAATAACTTTGTTTGTGTTTGTTTGTCTTGTTTTGTATTGTAATGTATTGACATTGACTGTTATAAAGATTTGTTAAAAAAAAAAGCCTTCAGAACTGCACTTCCGCTTGACTTCCTGCCTTCATTGGGATACACGTCGTTCCAATGAACTGCAACGGCCAGTGAGGCTATCTATTTTTTACAATATCTATGGCCACAACCCCAAAAGGCGATCAGTTGCGTTCTAGTAGCTTCCCGTGCCCTCAGGCTGTAATTTGCACATTGCTGATGGCTGCACCCCACGTCTGACACACGCCTGACACACGTCTGGGTATACTGTATGCAACCTGGCTGGGCGGAGAGCTGAGCTCTGGAGCGCACTTTTCTTTTTTCCCCCTATTCTTTTTTTGATACACTTCACTTGTGAACAATAGCCATGTCAGATAATATAATTATGTCCATTTGGACAATAATATTGTTCACTGCATCTCAACAGTCAATGAGAGGGGTGATCAGAGGTCAACTACATGCTCTGGAAGGCTGTTCAGCTGTGTGGAGTAAAGCTATTGGTTCTGTTCAAGGAGCGTGTTATGGAGCCTGGCAGACTGAGAGCACATAAAGTAGGCGGCTGCTCCGCCGTCTGGTGTACGGTGGAGGTCCGTGGGGGCGGCGGTGGGTGTATATTTCATACAGTACTAGTAGCAGCAGCAACATGTCTGCTGTGGATAAAGGCTGCGGATGTGGAGTTTGGTGCAAAGGAACCAAAACAGAGAATGGGAAACCGCTGATTTTTCAAAAATAGCAGACCTACAAGCTTGTAGTGCACCACTCGATGGCACGCTATGAGCTTGTAGATCTGCTATTTCTCAATAGCTAAAGCATAACCTAATTGTAACACCAAAAAAGGTTCCCACCCAAAATGGGTTTAATAGACTGGAGGGTGGAATCCAGCATACTAATAGGACCACATTTTATCTATAGATTTATTTTAATTTAAATTGTCTATTTGTGCATTCTATTGATGAGAGCCATATTGACTTGCATCCTGCTGCATTTGGTCATACAAAAGAAAACATGATTAACTTTTTTGTCTGCTTCCAGTTTGATCACTGCTTAAACACACTGTCTAGATGTGCATTTTGGACAATTATAGCATACAGTAAATGCATTTACACCCTCTCTTAGTGAAACAGACCTGAGTTCCAACTGTATTTGAAAAAATAGCTGATCTACACGGCTCACACCGGCTAGCAACATGGCTCGCTGTGAGCGTGGATATCTGCTATTTTTGCCGCAATAGGGATTCTGGGGTTCAAGGTGGTTCAATGTACAACAGCAAAGGTTAGCGTGTATTATGCACAAACATTTGCTGCTGAATTAATAAATCCAGAGATGTTGTAGGTAGGGGATTGCAGAAGCGTTACATCACTTGCCCTCATGCTGTGACATCATCTGGGATGAATCTGGGACTACTATTTACAACATGGCCCGTAGCCCCTATCCGTCTGCCACAGTGGTTGTCAGAGTCGGTCCCCAGCAGATGTGTTAATACAGCATCACAATCTGAACCACTTTATCCATTAATACTTTGGCTATTCAAAAATAGCAGTTATACAAGCGTGTGCGTCTGCTATTTTTGAACATTAAAAAAATCACACTCGTGAAGTGAGGGGCGCCTTGTACAGGAGTACAAACATTGTACTCTAAACAAACCATAGACTGTAAAAAATATGGACAAAGCGTTCCCCGGGTCTAACATGAACGTAAAATGAAGCCTGTAATAATATGCTAATTCCTGATGTAAGTCGCCATCTTTGGTACCAGCTGGCCATTGGCTGGCTCCGTTTTGTATACCAGCTGGTCATTGGCTGCCCAGACAACGAGGCGGGACTTCCCCCCTTCTTCTCCGTTGGTTTTTATTTTGACTCGAGTGGGAGGGGAATCCCGATCATAGACTGTAATGGTAGCCACGCCCCTCAGAACATACGCGATGTTTTTTTTTCTTTATGGTCATTTTTTTAATTAATGGGACCATAATTTTCCAAAAAGAATATTATGACATTAGAAATGAGACTTTAAACTAGTGACTGGAAGAAGAAAGTATTCATGACCATGTTTATTAAGGTAATACAGTCTAGGTGAAGTTGGGCCAAAATACATGGGCCTCTATGGAGCTATGGGGCTTTTTGGGTCCGGTCCAGCGCCACAACAGGCCATTATATGAACTACCGATTTCAAATGAGGCTTCACGAAATATCTGGCTGACTGCCCCCCTGAAACAAACATTAAAATTCCATAGACGTGGCTGCCACATGACGTCATGTGGGGTGCTGTTTTTAGTTTTTTACGTCATTAAAAGTCCATAGACTTGGCTGCCATTATTATGACGTAATTTCCGAAAGCCAGATGTTGAAGGGGTTAGCTCCTCTCCAAAAATATTGAAAGTATTGGAAAATTGAAATTGAATAATTTTCGATTTTTACACAAATCTTCTCTTCTGGGGGTCCCTTTCAGATGGCGGTCCCCGGTCCAAATACAAAATCAATTTGGGGGTCCTTTATATGAAAATGTCTATCGTCCCACTGTCAACTATCATCCACCAAAGCACCAGATCCATCTAAATTTGAAATATGTAAGCCAAATAGGTCAACTGTGATATTCAGGGTCAGACTACAGTAGGCCTATAATCTCCCAATCTCATATTCATTATAGATTCCAGAAGGGATATGCTGCCCAAAGATTACATGGTATAATGTTTAAAGACTTAAAGCTGCAGACATGGTCAAATAATTGATACCATGTTCAGCAGAGATTAATATCTTTCCATTTGGATTGTGTGTGTGTGTGTGTGTGTGTGTGTGTGTGTGTGTGTGTGTGTGTGTGTGTGTGTGTGTGTGTGTGTGTGTGTGTGTGTGTGTGTGTGTGTGTGGTGTTAAACGGATTGAAGAGCATGGAGCGAGGTGGAGATGATGCTTGTCGTGAGGGGAAAAGGTTAAATGAGATATCACCCTCATTTAAGGGGACGATAGCGTGATGTGATTCTCCCTCTAACCAGCTAGTACGTCTGTTTGAGTCACAACTTCATACACTGAACGACCTCCTGTGCTCCACTGTGTGTGTGTGTGTGTGTGAGTGAGTGAGCGCTCTGGCAATGAAATCTCCATGATCCTGGAAGTCTATGAGGATGAGAGAGAGAGATTATTAATTATACTTTGCTGTGAGCATGTTAGCGGATTTATGCCAATAAGCCATTCAAAGTCTTTCACCAAAGGAAACTTTGTATAAAATACATATATCATTTTGAACATGCTGCTACCGAACTACACATGGTATTAGGAAAGTGCCTCATCACAGTACCTGAAGTAAGCCTTGCCGAGCCAGGCATGTGGGCTATCTAATAGGGCAGGAGCGAGCAGCCCATCTTGTGTTTCTGTAGCGTGAGACAGCTTGATGTACAAGTACACCCTCTGGACATGACGCTAGTATGTCGCAGGGACTTACCCCCTATACAACCCTTGATGCTGAGTGCCAGGCAGGGGAGGCATTGGGTCCCATTTTTAGTCTTCGGAAAACAAACTTAAACCAACAATAAATTACTTTCAACCCCCCCCCCCCCGCCCGTCCCAAACCTGTCCCAAAGTTCTCTCCAAACGGAATAGTGAACGTTCAGGCAGTGCGCCCTATACAGTCTATTATAGTTCCTTTGATCCAACAAAACATAAAGTCCTTCCGCCAAAGTCCTTCAGCCAAAGTCCTGTCTCCTTGGCTGCAGACACTATGCTTAAGTGTCAGTTTAAAAGTTGTCTGGCGCCTGGAGCTCCTCTTCTCCAACCGTGTAGGCCTACACTGTGTTTGTGATCCCCCCCGTTCCCACGTGTGTCACTTCCTCTATAAGTAACCTTGGGTGGTGACACCAGTGGCGTGTCAATCACCCATGTGACAGACCCGTTACCTTTCTCATGAATAGGAAATATGAATATCACAGTCATTTCACATTTCTCCTTTTTTTTAAATAAATAACACGTACAGAACAATAAAGTAGAATGACATAAATAATGTGCTTTTGTCACAACCGTCCTGTCTCAGGGCGGACACTCTAACCACAAGGACCGAGCCGGAATAGCTGAGGTAATTCCAGCTATAATAGGAAATGTTCCCATTTCATCGTTGGGTAGAGCAGTTAAACATTCTGTATTTGACTTTGACAAACTCATTTACATTCTAGATGCGTTCATTAGAAAAGCCACTGCCGTTCAAAAGCCAGAGGTTAGGTTGCTCTCGGCCATGTACGTTCTGGTATGCTGCTGTTGTCACTACTACATTCACTACTACATTGTGAGAATATTAATACAGGTCCAGTAGGATTGCAATACTGTAATATTTCCTGAAGTCAGCATGCATTCCACATACTATTTGAGTACCTATAGCTTTCGGGCACGGGGCATATTAAGGAAATCTCCGATACTAATTTTGCATACCAAATGGTACGCAGCCTTACGTGACTTTTGAAAGATAAAGAGTCATCGCTGATTTTAAATGGTGGCATGAGTCGAGGTGGATGAGCTGTTCATAACCCCGATGTGGGGACAGGTTGGTTGGCAGGTCATTTCCAAGTGACAATGTCGCTGGCACCCACCGACTGGCACTACACAGCTGGCTTATTACGAGGGTGACGAAGAGGGAGAAGGATGGTGTCTTTGGTCCACCTCATTAATCATATGACAGTTTGTGCCAGGGTCACTTGGCAATGAGCCAGCATGGGTCACGCATGGTTCACCCCCCAGCATGACACCCCATTAACCCTGCCGGGTATGAACGTGTACAGTTGTGTGTGTTTGCGTGCACGCGCGCATGCGCGTGTGTGTCTCTCTACTGAGGAAAAGTGTGCATGTCTTTAGACCGAGTCAGCAATCTGCAGTGTATTGGAGCTACAGTACTGTGTGTGTGTGTGTGTGTGTGCATGGAGCGTACATGCGCAGCGAATGGTCAGGTTCACATTCCGTACGGGTCAAGTGTTAAAGCGTTCCCTGAGGATCACTATCATAACAGCAGCAGTGGGAGACCAGCACTCTTACACAGTACACTCATACCAAATGAACCTTTATATTACGGCAGTGGTTCTCCAACGTTTCTGTGCCAAGGACCCCCAAATTGACATATAACTGACTGCAGGACCCCCATATGAAAATGTTTTGTGGCAGGGACCCCCAGATAAGATTTGTGTTGATTATTACTTGCGCAAGCAGAGCGCGCAAGTACTAGTTTCGCCCAGGACGATACTCGATGCGTATGCACCGTCCCAGCAAATGACGTAATGACTACTTGTGCCTGATACGGCAGTGGTGCCAGATTATATACATGTATACATAGGAGCATTAACTTTAATCCTCCCGACACTAAAACATATCGTCATTACGTCACCATCGAAAACCAATTACACTCTGGCATTGGGTCCTTTAATCCACATCTTTATTACCTCATCATTGAGAGCTAGTTATACCAGTTATACCTTGACGTCATATGCTGGGACGGTGCATACGCATCAAAAGTGGCGCAAAGTAACCACAGTATACCGCTAATCAACTTACAAATTACATATACATATACATAGAGGCATTTCCTTTAATCCACCCGACATTGCCGACACTGAACGACATATACGTAACCATCGAAGGCATTGGGTCCTTTAATCCACATCTTTATTATGTCATCATTGAGAGCTAGTTATACCAGTTATATCCTGACGTCATAATTATGCTGGGACGGTGCATACGCATCAAAAGTGGCGCAAAGTAACCACAGTATACCGCTAATCAACTTACAAATTACATATACATATACACAGAGGCATTTAGTATTAATATCACTATAGTCCAAGATTAAGTAAATTTAAAGCAATTGACAATTTAAAATAAATAATTAAATAATTATACTGTATACGTGATAACATATTTTATTTCAGTTTATATACCTTTTTTTCATCGGATAACGATTTATTTTTCTTTGAGAAACTAAAAAGGGATCCAGAATAATTCTAAATCGATAAAACTATTTATTTTATAGATAGAAACTTGTACCATACTTCATAATACTACTTTTTTACATGCATAAAGTAGGTAGGTAGCAAATAGCTAAACCTAATAATTCAACATTTCAAACGTTCCTTCACAGAGAAGCTGAGATTTGACAGTTTGTAGCGGTCGACAGTACTTGCGCGCTCTGCTTGCGCACTAGTAGGCCATTTATGGCCTACTAGTTAATTTAACTCTGACAGTGTCAGAGTTAAATTTACACACACACACACACGAGCACACGGACACACACACACACACACACACACACACACACACACACACACACACACACACACACTGCACTTTCATGCACGTCTCTTTCTCTCTCACACAAGCAATACAGAATGCTGTTGTGGAAAAGATATATATATCTCAGTTCAGACAGCCCCCAATAACACAATAACAGAGAATCAGAATTTATGTGGCAATCCTATTTTTGTCACTGTGGGGGGTGGCATTCTGTTGCTTCATATCTCCACCCATTTCCCTGCATTCATTTATGAAGGGGGATACAGCATATTGTCACTGCCTGTGGCTTCATCATCACCCCAGTACTTGGTATTCAGTTTTGACCTACCGCTATCCACCATTAAGTTCTTGGCAGTCCGGAGTGTCCGTCCCGCTGTGAAGGAGGCTGGACAGTCCTGTCACGTATAAGTCTCTCGTTCTCTCTGCGATGAGGAGGAGGAGGAGGAGGAGGGGGAGGGGGGGGGAGGAGAGGAGGAGCGGAAGCACCAGGGGAGTAATTGCGTCTTACGGGGACTTTCCAGTAATGGCATCGCATGGGACTCGCAATCTCGCATCATCGGCTCCCCCAGTGGAGCAATTACACCATTCACCACCTAATATGCCCTATAATAGTAGAGTAAAATAATCAGTGCTCATCTTTCCGTTTGTAACCGAACGTAAGCACATTTGAGCACGCTCAGGAGTTTGTACACACCGTGTAAAATTATAGGCCACTTACACACCGGGGCTTTTTTTAATTTAAATTCTGATTAATTCACCCGTGTTGTACATGTGAGTACATACGTTTGGAGTGGCCATAGCTGAATGCGTAGAGGGCCCACCTGGGAAGCAGAACGCCCCAGTTTGGGGATATTCTTTTTTTATGCAAGTCAGTGTGGGTTCATTCAAAACTTTTCATAGCCAAATATCCTACACCTTCTCTGTGTCGTTAACGATGTTTCATCCAGCGTGACCGCGTCCCTCTCCACCTGCAGACTGGCTGTTTACTTCAGCTGGAATCAGTCCAGCTCCATAGCTCCGTGTCTGTCTCTCTACTTTAATTAGAAATTCTTTCGTCTGGTCTCCGCGATACCGTTGGCAACCTTTTGAGGAGGAGTCGTCGAAAAGCGCGCTGCCTTGTGTTCCGCTGGCTGCCTCCATCACAGGAGACCCAGGGGGGGCGGAGACAGCTGGATAATATACTGTGTGTGTGTGTGTGTGTGTGTGTGTGTGTGTGTGTGTGTGTGTGTGTGTGTGTGTGTGTGTGTGTGTGTGTGTGTGTGTGTGTGTGTGTGTGTGTGTGTGTGTGTGAAAAAGTGAGGCTTGGTGAATAGAAGGTATAGCACACACCTGCCTCGAGTCACGAGAGAGAGAGAGAGACAGAGAGGGAATTTAGTTGATTTAACTGTGGCAGCTCTGGATGCCTAGCCTTGTTGTTTGACCCTGATTATGATCAGTGATCTCCCCTCACGTGCGTATGCGTACACACATGCACGCACGCACACATGCACGTCCCCTTACAAGGCTGACAGCAAGGCAACAAGGGCCTGACAGATAAGGACCACAAAAGGCTGAGGTAAGGGAGAGGGGGCCAGAGAGGGGATATTATGGAGAACAGATGGAAGCAAGGAGAGAGGATCAAACTAACCTCCATGTGCCTGGAGCATGTTTTGGGCTTTGCGTGCGAGTGTGAAAAGGTCTGGGACAGTGGGGGGGCGGATAAAGGATCATTACAGTGCAATCAGAGGGACAGGCTGTATCTTTGGACAGTGGACACGTTAAAGTAATGTGGCATGCGGTCATCACTAGGACAGACATGGCGTTACAATGTCATAGCTTAAGGGCCTACAGTACATGCCAAATCAAAGTCTAGACCTGTGTAGTCTATATATATACACAGAATGGCATGGGCAGACTGGAAACAAAAGCCTGTGAATCTTTATCAGCTGCACTCATTTTTGCTATTTACATTTAATGTAATGTGAAGATAAAGCCCATTAACCAGCTGATCAGTCAGTGTATCGAATAAATGCAAACTAAGGGGCCTCGGTATTTGTTGACACAGGTGACACTTTGCGTTATAAGATAGAAGTTTATGAGCTCATGGGAGAAGTTATTGAATGCGCATTGGCCAAGTAGTAGGGGAAAGTATGCGTCATAGGACCAGCTGTGCTGAAAACGATGAATACAATGCCTGTGTCAGGGTGTCTTGACTCTATCAGAGGATCAGAACATATCACAAGGCCACAGGTGATAACACAGATTAATTCTACCTTCATTCTTCTTCAGGCCCAAGCATTATACAGTAATCTATTGCACTGTAGATCTGCTATTTTCACTAGTTTGGGTCCCGGGAAATTGATCTAATTTCTCTTTTATTGCACAGACCTGTGCAATACATATACGGTATCAGTGTTACACCTGCATTGGTGTCTCTGTCTCCAGCCATTTTCAAGGTGAACTTGATCCACTGCCCATCAATTTGAAACCATTTAAGTTTCTCACCTATCATCCGGGTCACCAGTTTCTGTGTAACCAAGATGGACTGAGTTGAATGTGTGTGAACAATGAGATGGTTGTAATTTGTGCTGCAATTGTGTTGCATCTGCTTATAGTGTCCGTCATTATAATCATCACCGATGACTTATACAGTATTATTAACTACAATGCAATAGAGTTGCAGTTGCACGCTTGCTGCTGGAGGGAGGACTTAGATGGCATATGTATAGTATTAGATTAAATTCGCCAGACGGTCTAGTTCCGCTCTACAGCCTTGTGGACGCCCTATCCCATACCCTGGAGGGACGGCAAGTCTGAGTTTATGAAAAAAAAAACATAACAACATAACCTATTTGAAAAATAATCTGGGAATGAGCCCCTCTGCCTCCTGGCATTGTGCGCAAGAAATATGATGCTGTTCGGCCCAGCAGTTTGCAAAATTTGTGTGTCTGCAAGATTCTTTGCCCTGCTTAGCCTGACAGAGATAAAAAAATGGCAAGACGATGGAGGAATGAATGACGAGGCTTGCAATGAGTGATAAAGACAGCATCATGTGAAAGTATGTGGAAGGGTTATTTAT
Organism: Protomyctophum parallelum; assembly: GCF_964188405.1. Taxonomy (NCBI): domain Eukaryota; kingdom Metazoa; phylum Chordata; class Actinopteri; order Myctophiformes; family Myctophidae; genus Protomyctophum; species Protomyctophum parallelum. The sequence continues at coordinate 21,167,637 of NC_139713.1, forward strand.
TTTACAATATTGGGGTTTAAGTAACACAGGATGTTTCTGTGTACAACATTCAGACCCGGGGTCTCGGGTAAGAGGATAAATCTTGGAAGGGAATTAGACTGATTGACAGTGCACTGATATGAGAGAGAGAGATGGGGCATGGGAGTCGTCGGGGAGATTAGCGCTGACAGGCAATTTAGAGAGTCACTCCCTCATCCATCTGTCTTTGACACGCTCACACCGCCGAGACCACTTTATCAGCAAGGACTTTGTATTTTTTATTTTTTCAAAGGTTGAAGGCAAACAACAAAATGCACAATCCATCCGTTTATCTTTGTCTCATCGCAAGTGACATCTCACGCCACGAGCACCTTGAAACGTAAACACTGAGCGCATGGCAAGTCGTTCTATATACTTTGTTAAATAGCTGAGCTGAAATAAGACCAGCTTGAATCTCAGCACTGCATGCATTAATCAGCAGCACAAGCTAAAGCTGTATCTTCCCTATAGGGACAATACCCAACCATGTCTCTGGACTAGGGCCCACTTGAAAAACCTCCAAAGTGTCCGCGGCCCATCCGTCATTGGGCTGCGGGGTTAAGTGGCCACTCGAACACGTCCCACTGGGACCAAATGGAGGGATTACATCTCCACGCTGGCCTTGGAACGCCTTCCCCCACAGGAGGAAGTTACTAAAGTTACTCTGGAGAGGGACGTCTGGACGTGTGGATGTGTGTGTCATCCACACACATCCACTTGACTTGACTACACACACACACACACACGGCTGCAGAGCTACCATTCTGTACGTGTAGCATACATTATCTATCTATAATTATAAACTATAAATGCGCCACGTCTCTTTTTGAATGTTTGTTTTTGTGATGCGCCACGTCTCTGTATGTCTGTAATCTGTAATCCACGTAACTCGAGAACCGCTCGCGCCACCGACTTGACACGCGCGTTCCACACCACCACAGGGAGTGCAGTGCCCGGTGTCGAGTCATGGTTGTGCAGAACCAGCAAGCGGGGCATGGAATGGATCTCCAACTTCCATCGTTACTGACTTGGTGCTCTACAGCTATAATTGTAGTGGGGCATGTATTTCCAACATGCATCGTTCCAAGTAGGCCAGTGCCCAACAGGCGCCGCTGTAGTATAGACAATTTATCGATGCAAAGTGCAGCGGTGTAATGACATGGCAGTGCGCATGTCTGTCTATAAACCGTACTGTACAATGTACAGCAGCTGTGAACGTACCTGCCGCGATTGTGAACAGAGCAGCAGACACATCTTCTGACTTCCTCCACGTTAATAGCCTACCCTCCACCAGTGCTGTTGGGGGGGCGGGGCACGTGTGTGCTAGCAGCAGCCACTGGGCTCTCAGTTGAGTTAACTCAACTGTCAATGCATCTGTAGTGTAGGTCTTATGTATTTATTATTTAATTTTACCGACGCCGGCACGGGTGGGCGGCCGTTGGCCCCAAATTACTCTGGCCCCAGCGCAGTTGCGTTGTCTGCGTCACGGCATTTACGCCCCTGGCAAAGTGCCATTTGATTATAACCCTGTGCACTCACTGTTGGCACCTTGGGCTGTCATCCACTTAAACCTGTCTGACTCATTTTTGTATTCATGTCACAATGTCACTCTTCGCAGGGCAGTAATGATACAGGCATTGATTCAGAACATAGGGGGTACATTTTTCTGTCATAAAAGAGATCATCAGACACAGCGGGTGTCATTGAAATGACAATGAAAGCAATTCCCAAGCTCTGTGTGTGTGTGCGACTGTGCGTGCGTGCGTGCGAGCGCATCCTTTTCACTGTGGTAAGACTTTTTGGTGTCATGAATGGCATGTGAGAGATGTGCCTGTGACTTTTATACTGCGGTATAGGAGTCACAGGCCTTTTGGTGTCACAAGCGACCCCTCAGAGAGACTTGAGGTAACTATTTTTCTCTCGCTCTCCCTCACAATCCCCCCCCCCCCCCCCCCCTCCCCACCCTGCAGGTGCTATACTGCTGTCACAGGCAGGGAATAACACAGGGGGAGGGGGGGAGGAGGGGGTGACAGAGATTGTCTGTTTGTGTGTGTTTGTGTACTTTATATATGAGTGTGAGGACCCCACGAAGATATAATAAATATAAAAAGTCATAGAGAGGACAAGTTCCTGGTCCTCACCAGAAAAATGTAATGTTAGAATATTAAAAAATATGTTTACATCTTGCAAGTTACGAACATTCACGTTGGGATTAGGTTTAGACATGTAAAGGGTAGGTTTAGGGGATGGTATGGGGTTGGAGTTAGGTTTAGACATGTAGAGGGTAGGTTTAGGGGATGGTATGGGGTTGGAGTTAGGTTTAGACATGTAAAGGGTAGGTTTAGGGAATGTTATGGGGTTGGAGTTAGGTTTAGACATGTAGAGGGTAGGTTTAGGGGATGGTATGAGGTTGGAGTTAGATTTAGACATGTAGAGGGTAGGTTTAGGGGATGGTATGGGGTTGGAGTTAGGTTTAGACATGTAAAGGGTAGGTTTAGGGGATGGTATGGGGTTGGAGTTAGGTTTAGACATATAGAGGGTAGGTTTAGGGGATGGTATGGGGTTGGAGTTAGGTTTAGACATGTAAAGGGTAGGTTTAGGGGATGGTATGGGGTTGGAGTTAGGTTTAGACATGTAAAGGGTAGGTTTAGGGGATGGTATGGGGTTGGAGTTAGGTTTAGACATGTAGAGGGTAGGTTTAGGGGATGGTATGGGGTTGGAGTTAGGTTTAGACATGTAAAGGGTAGGTTTAGGGGATGGTATGGGGTTGGAGTTAGGTTTAGACATGTAGAGGGTAGGTTTAGGGGATGGTATGGGGTTGGAGTTAGGTTTAGACATGTAAAGGGTAGGTTTAGGGGATGGTATGGGGTTGGAGTTATGTTTAGACATGTAAAGGGTAGGTTTAGGGGATGGTATGGGGTTGGAGTTAGGTTTAGACATGTAAAGGGTAGGTTTAGGGGATGGTATGGGGTTGGAGTTATGTTTAGACATGTAAAGGGTAGGTTTAGGGGATGGTATGGGGTTGGAGTTAGGTTTAGACATGTAAAGGGTAGGTTTAGGGGATGGTATGGGGTTGGAGTTATGTTTAGACATGTAAAGGGTAGGTTTAGGGGATGGTATGGGGTTGGAGTTAGGTTTAGACATGTAAAGGGTAGGTTTAGGGGATGGTATGGGGTTGGAGTTAGGTTTAGACATGTAAAGGGTAGGTTTAGGGGATGGTATGGGGTTGGAGTTATGTTTAGACATGTAAAGGGTAGGTTTAGGGGATGGTATGGGGTTGGAGTTAGGTTTAGACATGTAAAGGGTAGGTTTAGGGGATGGTATGGGGTTGGAGTTATGCCTGATGTACTTGTTTGCGAGCCGTGTGTCATGCACCGGAAACACAATCTGCAGATCAGTTATTTTATTTTCAGGCTTGGGATTGAAAGGTAATAAAACACCATGCATATCCATAATATTGCCGTCATGTCCGACTCCTCACACAATGTAGTAATACCAACATGCGTGCGTGTGTGAAAGAGATAGAGACATACTGTGTAGGAAGAGCATGGTGATGATAGGTAGGCGGGATGTGTGTTATAAAACGACGGCCCACGCATCTGTCATTCATTGGATGTTTAGTTAATGAAATGGGATTAGGAGCAACCCAAGAATCAGGCTGCTCATTATTTATTCCTCCTCCATTTTTATCTCATCCGGCTGCCAGATGGTGATAAATCTTCACTCGCACACGGTTTTTCCTCGCAGTGACGACACTGCCTTCAGAGAAAGGGTGACACTACAGAGGACAGAGGACAGTGGCGACACTGCCTTCAGAGTAAGGGTGACACTACAGAGGACAGAGGACAGTGGCGACACTGCCTTCAGAGTAAGGGTGACACTACAGAGGACAGAGGACAGTGGCGACACTGCCTTCAGAGTAAGGGTGACACTACAGAGGACAGAGGACAGTGGCGACACTGCCTTCAGAGTAAGGGTGACACTACAGAGGACAGAGGACAGTGGCGACACTGCCTTCAGAGTAAGGGTGACACTACAGAGGACAGAGGACAGTGGCGACACTGCCTTCAGAGTAAGGGTGACACTACAGAGGACAGAGGACAGTGGCGACACTGCCTTCAGAGTAAGGGTGACACTACAGAGGACAGAGTGCTGCAGACATGAACGGAGCAGTGCTTCATAGCCACGCACACACACAAACACACATGCACGACAGCTGACGGCTAATCAGCTTAACCCTTAGAGAGCTGGCTGGAGGGATGCTTATAATTTGTAAAAGAAAAACAACGTTGAAACAACACGGAAGATGTTTGACTGACACACTTCTTTGTGGAGGATTATTATTTACTTTTTTCCACACATGTCATATAGTTTTCATCTAGACTGTTTTTAAATTTCAAGTAGAGTTGTTCCGATACCGGTTACTCGGGCCGATACCACCCTCAAGTACTCGTACTTGGTACTCGGAACCGGCGTACCAAAACATACAATTGACACTAGGCTGAACGAATGCAACGAGAGCAAGTCTGACCCAACACTTCAGCAAATCGCCAAAAACAGCCGTTCTACAAGCATAAATGACAACTGACAAGTGTAGATCGGAGTTGCATCTATGTGAAAAGGGGGTAAAATAAGTGGTTTATCAACAAAAATAAAGTACTCGTATCGGTACTCTGTATCGGCGTGTACTAAAAACACCCCCGAGGACCCCGGACCCTCGTTGAGAACCACTGATCTTGAGGAATTAAAGAGAGGGTTTTGTAAAGCCCACCCCCAATCTGAACCCTGTAATCTCACACACACACACACACACACACAGCCTCCAGTGTATACGCTTACACCAGCATCTCACGTAGGCACAGGTACAGTAGCTGGCCTTGGCAGTCCAATGACAACAGCTGGAAGTGTTTTAGACTGGTGTGAAACAAAGGCGTGGTAATGACATCACTGGCCGACATTGTTGTACCCTAATTCCCTTCCTCTGCTTCTATTGATTTTATTCAGGCATCCGGCTATTGCTTGTAAGAATAAATGTGGACACACACACACACACGAGCACGCTCACTGCTAACGTAATCTGCTCTTGGGTGGATGGAAGGAGCACGTTGAGGTGACGGGCATGTTTCTGTGTGTTCATCAGGACTTCCAGTCAACCTGCAAAACAAAGACTTAACCCATTTTGGGCGGGACCTCCTTTTGCTGTTTTAAACATTGTTATAATTTAGCTATTGAAAATTTCAAAATTGAAATTTTAGAAGATTTTCTTTTAATTTCGAGGTCAGGCCTACCTATGAATCAAGGTCTATGTCGTTGCTGTCGGACAGAAACCTCTTATCTCTATGTTTTAACATTGAGATAAGAGTTTACGCCCTGCTTGATCATGTCACAGCGTCACACGAAAGCATCAGAAGTGCGAAATGCGTAGCTTAAAGCTTGTCGATCTGCTACTTTTGCTTTTTTGTTTTTTTATTTGAATCCTGAAAAGTAATAGTTTGGGAAATTGGGACATATGAGGTTTCCACCTGACAGAGATATTATACAAAGATATATACAGTTATCATGGACTGGTGTAAATGCATTTCCCTATCTCTTTCTGCTAGTACTGAAAATGCATTTATTGTATAGCTGATAACCAAATGGCTATGGTGTATTTGTTGTTGTTCAGTGATACAATCCTCAGTGTTCATGTATCCATTTTGTAACTCATACATACTGTACAGTGGTTCTCGAAGTGGGGTCTGGAGCCTCATGGGGATCCTTGGGGGGTGTACCAGGGGATCCCCAGCTAAATGTGTTAATATTTCGTCACAACCACTATTATTTCACACTTTGGCTGTTCAAAACTAGCAGAAATACAAGCTCTGTGCCACGCTGTGAGCTTGTACTTTTTCTGTGCGTGAAAATATTTGTAAATTATAGCTTCTTTTTTTTTTAACACAAAACTTTTCACATGGTGGTCTGTGGCCAAAAACAAAATACATGTTAATTAATGTGGGGGTCCTTGACGTGAAAATGTTTGAGAAACACTGCTATACAGTATGTAATCAAAAGGGGGGTGTGTGTGTGTGTGTGTGTGTGTGTGTGTGTGTGGGGGGGGGGTGGCTGTGTGTGTGTGCGTCGGGCTGGGGGGAAACATGTACAGATACACATGTGCAAGTGTAAAATCCATATGACATGGATATAGTGGATTGCCAATTTAGTGCTCTTGGTCTCGTGCATGCTCTGCCGATTGTTGGCTTGCTTTCTGCACTGTCAAATTCACTCAGTGTTATGTTAACTCAAATGTTGCTTGGTTACTTTAACGTTTGTACATTCTCAGAGTTTTGGAGAGTTTACACTTTGGAGAGTTTAAACTTTATCCATTTGCAGTTTACACTGCAAATGGATAAATGAACACGGAGGATTTGACCGCGGCATGAGGCTCCAGTGGTTTGTCTCTGTGTCAGTTCACCCATGCGAAGTAGGCCAGGCTCGTGGGTCACAGTCTGTCAATGAAGTCAATATGGGAGCCAGGACAGAACATCCCTCCCGCAGTCAGAACAGCCTCCCTGTGTCAGGAAGCCATTAGGATCCACTGGCACCGCTGACAAATGGATTATAGGCTGGGGGAGATACAGGGCCATAAACTCATCATCGCCTCACCACACTCCGGAGGCCACTCTCCATCGGAGACACTCTATGTCTCCGATGTGCACTCTATGTGCACACAGAGCCATGTGCCGCATTATCGCACACGTCAACATGGTCATGGCCATACAAGCACACGTGAGCATAAAATGTACGTGCACTGCACGCCAATGGCCTTTCTTTTAGTCTGTCTTTCTGTCTGTCTTCCTTCCTGGCATTTAATTGTTTCACCGCGTGGTGACAGACACTGGAGTGTGAACCAAGCGTAAATTAATAGCTCAAGTCATCATTGACACACAAATAAATAGTGATACAGTAGGGAGAGAGAGAGAGGATGGTGGATGGTCCCACAGTCAATCGTGTGCTTTGTAGTATTGACATAGTGCAAAGCTATCAAAATGTTTCAGTTCCACAATTACAGGAACATCGTTACTCTCCAGGGTTGACTCTAAAGAGTGAAAAAGGAAAAAGAGTCTATTTTCATTGTACACTTTGGAGTTTAATTGTCTCCACCAGTAGAAAGCATGGGGAGAGTATGTTTTGCTCTCCGTTTGTCCGTCCGTCGGTGTATGTGTATGTGTGTGTGTCGTCCGTCCGTCCGTCCGTCCGTGTACAGCTAATCTCCGGCACTGTTAACCCGGTCGATGCCAAACTTTGCATACACACTCCCTGGTGTTTATATATTATAGTGCCACCATGAGGCAGACTTATGTAAATCACATTTATATTACTCGTACGCATTTGATCCATACATCACGCAAATCGTTACACACCATCTCTATAGTCACGTGATCAAAGTGGACCTGTCCTTCACAACACAGCGAGCAATTTACGTGAAATCTTTCACACACTTTACTACTTGGCTGAAGAATATATCCCACCCTTTTCACATTGGCCTGTTATAGTGCCACCCCCTTAGATTTTAGCAAAACACATTTTTGGAACAAAACGCCTTAAATCATCCAATTGCCATCAAAGGAATGGCACCCTTTTACAAATTGGCCTATTATAGCGCCACCAGGAGGCCACAATAACCTGGTGGAGACCTGTGCCCCGAGGGGCACTTTTTCTAGTTAACACTGTTTTACTGTGTTTGTTCGGCATGTGACCAGAAGTGTGCAAGTGGTCCTCAAAGCTTGTCATGTCAAGGAACCTGCTGTAGCACAACACAGATCCCTAACATTTCAGTGTACAGTTTTTATTTGTCAATATATTCATTTAGTCTTAGTTTTAGGCATCATAGCTTAGTTTATATTTAGTTTCGTCAGGGAAAAAAGGTAGTCGACGAACATTTTGTCATAGTTGTAGTCGACGTAATTGACTGTGTGTGACCTCACTCCATTTTCCCTGCATGCGGTTGAGCAGGACATAGCCTGGAGAATCAGGAAGAATGGTGCCATTTGAAACATGAATCAATGCCTCATCACATAAACTGAGCTGAACATGAGAAGATTGATTCTCAATTCTCATGATTTGGAAGCCAGACAATATAATGTTCATTATAATGAATTGCATTTTTATAGAGCTTTTCCAAGTGCTCAAAGCGCTTCACAATGGTTCATTGACTTCATTCATTCATACATTGGGAGGTGAAGCGGCGAACAGTCGACGCCAGCGTCCTCACTTCCCACATTCACACACCAATGGTGGCAAGCTCACGCCGACCGACTCATTGGAGGCAATGTAGGGTTCAGTGTCTTGCCCAAGGACACTTCGACATATGGACAGGAGGAGCCGGGATTCGAACCGCCGACCCAGGGACCATTGGACGACCTGCTCTACCTCCTGAGCCACAGCCGTCCTATGCCAAATACAGCCGCCTTATGCCAAATACAAAAAGGTGTTGTTCATTCAATGCTGATGCCGAGTCAACCATTCATAAAGTGTTGACTCATACTGTATCTGTGCTCTTACACAAGCGTGTTGTGTGCTTACACAAATGTGAACAGTACTCTTTTGTTTTTTTAGATCGGAAGAACATTTGATTCAATGTGTACACTATTCAATGTATGTTTCCTTTTGTTACTGTTCCCAGATGGGGTGGGGGGGGTGGGTGTGTGCGTGTGTGTTTGCGTGTGTGTGTGTGTGTGTGTGTGTGTGTGTGTGTGTTTGCGTGTGTGTGGGGTGCGCCTTGGAGTCGAGCACAGTTGTTGACTTAATCACAGGTTTTAATGACCCCTCCTGTGACCCCAATCAGCATGCTGCAGGGGCCAATAGAATAGGTGGTATAAACAGACCACACACATAGCTGTTCATTGGAGACAGCGTGCACTGCTGAAAAAGTCAACTGACAATCTCTAGTCAGGGACAATTGATTGGAATGGATGGAACTGCAACAAATTGCATTCTTCATCACTAAGGAGGCCTCATGATGTCAATTATGGTGCCTCCCTCCCTAGTTATTTTTGGCTGTTGTTAAAAAATCGAATATAATTATGGGAAATAATTGTTTTCAGAAATGGGACTTGGCATACAGATATGGAATGAAGGACTCCATTAATGACTGTCAATGAATTTATGTAAATCCAGCTTGTAACTAACTAGAGTTCTGCAACGTCCCGTTGCGCTAAACTAAGTCATGTGTTCCTTTTGTTTGGTGGTCCTGTGCTGAAGTGTTAATTGTCTCATTGCGGGCTGTCACCGCAATTTGAACCAAGGCAATTTGTTGTTAGCACACGGGCCGTGCTTGGCTGAACAATAATCCTCTTGACGGTGTTCCATCAATGCGTTATGTTGGTGGAACAGAATGTCATGCTTCCTCACCCCATTAAGAAGGGGTCGCTGCTGGCCTAGAGGTTGTCGTGTGCCATGATGATGCGGCGCCGCGCAATTGTCTTTCAACAATTCTGTTCTTTTATAGAACAGAATGGCAATGGGGAGCAATTCTAGGAACAACACAAGAGGAGCCAATTTTAAATAATTTGTAGGCAAAGATTCTCATGCCACCCTCCCTCCCTCCCCCTCTCTCTATCTGTGTGTGTACTGTGTAGTAGGGATGCACCGATCCGGCTTTTTGGCATTCAATACCGATTTCGATACATGGGGGTCCAGTATCTGACGATACAGAGTACCGATCCGATACCCCCCACAAAGAAACGTAATAACCTATTAAGCTGTATGCCTCACTGTGTGGAGTCTGGAATCATTATTTTGTGTAAGGCAACATCAAGGCTTAACTTAAACATTACTTTCCCAACTTTGTAAAACAAAATGTAACAAACACAGATATAAATGCACTGAATTATTTATTAAATAACTGTGCAACAATTAGACCAGGTTAATGTGTGCGCAGGCTAGCCTGGCTGCATTCCACATGTTATACTGTCAATACTACACTGCTGTGTCACAGAGGAGGTAGAGTTGTTTTCATACTGTAATTACACATAATTATCGGATCGGATCGGATCGGATAATGGATCGGCCACCGATCCGATACCCTATCTAGAATTTTAGCCTGGATCGGCGCCGTATCGAGTATCGGATCGGTGCATCCCTACTGTGTAGTACCGTGTCTGTCGTAGTGTGCATGCAACAGGTTGTTTTTTGGAATGTACCGAATCATCTATCATCTCTTTTGAAGTTAAAAAGGGTGACAGTAAGAAAATGCCTCTTTTGTGAAACACAGCCTGATTTATATCTACTGTATTAACTCCTGGACCTCGCCAAGTTTATCATAGTGACACTATCACCCTATCTACCACAAATACATAAACAGTAGTATCACTCTGTTAATGGGTTTCCATTTATCAGAAATGCCCTGTCAGTAGTTTTGAGCACAAAATTCTCAAAATTGAAGTAAAGAAACAGGATTGCACTGAAGGTGTGTAGTTGCTAGTTATGTTATCCAGATGTATGTTGGTTACTTGATCACACATTATTTAGACAGCATGCTAGACAAAAATAATAATTGTAGTACTTAATAAAAAAAGGAAATTATGTTTAATATCAGTGGTAGGCGGGTTCCTGAACTGTCCACAGCCCTCCTCTGAGACACAGACCAAACTACAAAATACATTATTTTGTGTCTGTACAAGGATGCCTGATTTATACTTCATTGTATGTATGATGAGCGTTGGGTTGTGAAATTGTATATCCTCTATTTTTGGAAAGCAGCCCTCACACCGAAAGACGTGTTTGAACCAACCAGCAGACACCATATACGTAGGTCGACGATGTGAATACCTGAATACAATCTGATCACTGTGTCAAACACTGCAAATAAAAGTGTGGACAGTCGATCTCAATCTTAAGGATAATATTTGAGAAACAAATTGGATTTGCCTGCTCTCTGAACAAAGACCAGGTTGGTAAAGCATATTTAACAATTTTATCTCTTATTTTCCCCCGAATATTCGCTGTGAGGGATAATTCTCTGAGGGGGTACAAATGGAACCAAATGGACCTGTATGTTACAGACCCACCCCATGTGGACCCCACAGCTGACGTGGTTAATGTATGTTTTCTAATAATAACTAGAAAGCAGTTCCCTGCAGAAACTGCGTGGGCTCGCCAAAAGACGCAATGTATATAATGTACAGTAGAAAATGTATTAAAGCTGAAAGAAAAGTTTAAAAAAGAATGTATAAAAATTGGTAAAAAGAATAAGCATAAATAACTGCATAAAGCGGAATAAAGTATGTGGAAGTAGTACGATGCCCAACAAGTGGCAGAATAAAGTAAGTAAAGTATTACTGTCTACTAATGATTTGTAATGTATGAATAATGCTTTACAATGTATTCTTGATGAATTAAGAAAAGGTAAAAAAGAAAAAGAAAAAAAATAGTAAATCCAATGGAGTATACATATAAAAGCATTCATGAGCTTAACAGAAATAGCATACTTTTACATGTAAAAAGAAGGTTCAAATAGCGTATAGGCCTATCTTTAAAAGCATAAACACAATGATTATTGATAATGGTCTAAGATTTTTCTTTAAATGTAAAAAAATAATAATATTAAGTTCTTTATTAAAAGTTTTTTCTTTTTAAGTTTAAAAAAAAAAGTTAAAGTTTTAAATTTTTAAATGTTTTTAATTGTTTAATTTTTTTTTCCATTTTTTTAAATTTTTTTAAAAAAATTTCAATTTTTTCATTTTTTTCACAATAATTGTGGGCTCGCCACAGCGAGCACACAATAGATATCTATTGTGTGCTCGCTGTGGCGAGCCCACAATAATTGTGGGCTCGCCACAGCGAGCACACAATAGTTATTGCCAGTCTATATTTATTCCGCTTCTTTATTCCAATTTCCGCTCTTTTTTTTGTCACGTAATAACTTCCGCATACTTTATACTAGAAATTTAGTTCAAACTTCAAACTGTTCAGCTCTTTGCAGTTATTTATGCTTGTTTTTTTTTTTTTTACAAAGTTTTATACTTTTTATACTTTTTAACTTTTTTTTACATTCTTTATAGTGAGAGTCGATGGAAGAAAGGTCCCATTTTTCACAGTTAACTTTTTTAGCTCTTATTACTCCGTCATACTTTCACTTTGAAACTTCATTCAAACTTTATAATGTTCATCTATCTTTGAACTTTCATTGGTGAAAAAGTTGTTTTGAAAAAGTTTATACTTTTTAAAATATTTAACTTTATTTATAGTTTTTTCCTCCCATCGACAATGTATGGGATTTATCTCTAAATCAACCTCACTTTTGCAGCCTCATTACTCTGGCATACTTTGTCGTAGAAACATGATTTAAACTTTAGAAAGCTCACACGACTCTGGACCTTTTCGTGGTTCAAACCGTATTCGAATACGTTAAACGGTTTTTCCGAAATCGCAGTTCAATCGCAGGCCGTTTCGCCTAATTAGTGCCAACTTAGAGTGCGGGGCTTCTTTCACTAGAGTGTGCAAACAGAAAATCTTTCCTTGAAAATTTACCAAACAAATTGTCGTCCCGGCCAAAATATTCATTTTACACGCATGTTCTTTGGTCATTTTGTAGCCATACATGTCCTCTTTCACACAATGTGACCACCAAAGCACAGAGACATACAGAATGTGAACTACGGCCTTTTAAGTGACACAAATACAGTCAAGCTGCTCATTGACCTCCATTGTAAAATTCTTACGAGGAAATTATCGCGATGACAATTCTTAACTCGCTCTTATAACCACATTTTCGATCGTACCAACACCACAATCGCACATGGTGTACCTCAATATCTCAGGCCACTCACAGCGAGAAAAATATTTGCATTCGACTTTTACTTTTTGCGATAGAGCAATTTGTTCGGGCATAGTTTCCCCCCATTCAGGACCATTGTAAAATAGCAGACCTTCAAGTTGCGCGCCACTCCCAGTCTTTTACACTTCCACAGCTGAGACATATAAGGGCTTAATTACAGGGCTGAAATTAAAGTTACAAGATCTCAATGAGTTGCTCTGCGATACCTTGTGGGCTTGTAGGTCTGCTATTTGTGCAATTGGATGGCCTTTACACAGCTCTCGCAAGAGCACGCACGCACGCACACACACACCCTGTCTTCCTATTGGCTGGCCTTTACACAGCTCTCGCAAGCGCACGCACGCACGCACAAACGTACACACGTTTATAAAAAAAATACTTTCATTAAAAATAATAATAATTAAAAAAATTAAAAAAAATGAAATTTTTTAAAATAAAAATAAAAAAGGAAAAAAATTGAAAAACAATGAAAACATTGGGAAAAAATTAAAAAAAATTAAAAACTTTAACTTTTTTTTTTAAACTTAAAAAGAAAAAACTTTTAATAAAGAACTTAATATTATTATTTTTTTTACATTTAAAGAAAAATCGTAGACCATTATTAATAATCATTGTGTTTATGCTTTTAAAGATAGGCCTATATGCTATTTGAACCTTCTTTTTACATGTAAAAGTATGCTATTTCTGTTAAGCTCATGAATGCTTTTATATGTATACTCCATTGGATTTACTCTTTTTTTTCTTTTTCTTTTTTACCTTTTCTTAATTCATCAAGAATACATTGTAAAGCATTATTCATACATTACAAATCATTAGTAGACAGTAATACTTTACTTACTTTATTCTGCCACTTTTTGGGCATCGTACTACTTCCACATACTTTATTCCGCTTTATGCAGTTATTTATGCTTATTCTTTTTACAGATTTGTATACATTCTTTTTTTTTACTTTTCCTTTAGCTTTAATACATTTTCTACTGTACATTATATACATTGCGTCTTTTGGCGAGCCCACGCAGTTTCTGCAGGGAACTGCTTTCTAGTTAATATCTACAATGCAACTAGTAACAAAGGTTTTCAAATAATTGTAGTGGAGTAAAAAAGTACAATATTTGCGAGAGTAGTAAAAGTATTGACAATTGGAAATTCTGCAGTAAAGTAAAAGTACCTCAAAATATTACTTATTAAGTACAGTACTTGAGTAAATATACTTAGTTACTATCCACCACTGCATAACACTATGCCATTATGTCATGTTTTTGGATTCATAAATGGCTCCCAGAAGTCTCTCTCCTGTGAAGCAGTGTGTTTACTGTGTTTACTGGCTGAAACACTTGATTATGCAACAAGCCAGCGTATAATTGACCAGCTGAACGATTTCCTAATTGATTAAACTTTTACGAGGACCCTTCAATACACACTGGGTAAATACAATTTGTTATGGAAACAGTGTATTGCTTATGCTTAACCAATAACGTGTGCCAGCATGCGTTACAAGTGCTTATGCAGTTCTCCTGTACAAAACCAAGACAAACTAGAAAAAGTGCCCTTCTGGGCACAGGTCTCCACCAGGATAGGAATGTAGGACATTGCAGCTTGCCTTCATCTGGTGGTTGGATAAAAGGGCAACAAAAGTAAACTAGAGAGACTGTGTACCAATTTGCGTGATGTTTGGACAAAATCTGTAGGTGTACTGTGCAAAAACTTGTTCTGCACAAAGCAGCCTCCTGGTGGTGCTATAACAGGCCGTTGTGGAAAGATTGGGGCAGAGGTTCATCGTTGGCATCCAGGGAGTGTGTGTGCAAAATTTGGCATCGACCGGGTTAACGGTGGCCGAGATTAGCTGCTCACGGACACACACACACACACGGACGGACGGACACACGGACGGACGGACGGAGTGCAAAACATACTCTCCCCCCCATGCCTTCGGCCTGGTGGAGACAACAGGGTGACGACAAAAATGTATCCTTGGCATCCAGGCTACGTTTTGTGTTGGCTGCGCTGGTGTGCATAACTTTTTTCAAATACTGTAGGTGCGCCAGCCAATAATTTAGGTGAACCCACCCACACAAAGACAGATCTGTTGAATACGACAAATGGACATGGTTGCACTGGACAGATTTTTGGGCCCATGGTTAGAGGGCCGGAGGCTGATATTTCTAAAATGTCACTTTTGCTGAAAATGGCTGATCGACAAGCTCACAACACAAGGCGGCGCGACACGTTCATGTTGTGAACTTTTAGATCAGCTATTTATGTTGTGCGTCACCGCGCTCAACTAGCCTAAGTATAATCAAGCCTTTAGGGGTGCGGCATGTACAGCATGGATTATTTATTTATTTTATCCCACGATTTTTCACCTGGTGTCAGGTCATGTCATGTAATCCACTCCCTCTGCCAACCTGGGGAGAGCAATGGACTGACCTCATGCTTTTTTCTATGCATGAGGAGTTCAATCCACTTCTTTTCACCTGACAGGGGGGAGTTTCCCAGATTCCAACCATCAGACCTGGCTGGCCAGTATGCAGATGTGACTTATATGCCTTGGCCAGTATAGATGCCAGGATTACTGCATGTTTTTTGTGAGGGTACCTACCCTAGGGGCTGGGGGCACCAAGAGAACATGCAAACTGCACACAGAAAGGCCCTTTTGCCAACTCCAGGGTATGGGCACTGATGATGAGATGCCCACGGCGTCCCCAGCGGTAATCAATTAAATCCAGGACTTTCTAGCTGTGAGGCGACTGCGCCACCGTGCCCCTTACAGCATGGACCAGCATAGATTTCTACACAGAGGGCAGTTCTTTCAACATAAAATGCTGATTCAAGTTCAGGAGAGTTTGGTAAAGGCAATTCTATTGAATGCTGCCTTTAGGTATGGCATGGAAAGGAAAGGTGACATTTGCATTTCGTTCACCATAGAAAATGCTGAATTCATGGTCCAGAAGAGAGGGCACTTTTCACAGACAGGTAAAAGTACAGCCCCCTTTGATGTTTGTGTGCCTGCCTGTTTGTAGAGTGAGCTGACCATGTCAGATACATCTGAGGCTCATTTTCTCCAGTCTTCTCGAGTGCTGGATTTCAACACAGTCAGGAATCGAGAGGAATTTATTTGTCACTCATATTATGGCTAAGCGCAGCAAACAAAGTCTGTTTACTTGGCTTCATCTTTCATGGTGCATTTTGATACTGCCTCTGAATCTCCCTCAGTGGTGCAAGAAGCAGTCAATTTCTTTTACTTAAGTAAAAGTATCATTATGGATGTACAAGCTCAACGATGTGACTCGTAGTTCAAATCAGCCTGCATTGTTTGCATATACAGTAGCACCTCGAGGAACAACATCATAGCAGGTTGCACATATACAAAACCCTAACCCTGGCAGTTTTAACCGGCCACAAATTAGTCTTAACCGGCCACGCATGTGCCTTAACCGGCCATGCAGGTCTGACTAACGGGATCCCCATTGAACACAATGCATACTGTAATAGTATTATATATATTAGTATGCTGATTTAATAACAGGAGGACAATAAAATTGGATTCAACAGCACAAGATCAATCAATCAATCAAACTTTATTTATATAGCACATTTCCAGCAGCCAAAGGCCGACCAAAGTGCTGAACAAGGAAAAATACAACATGACATCGAAGGCAAGAAAATAAAAACTATAACATACGTTGACAAAGAGCAACAATAAAAATAGACAAGGGAACTCCGGTGTAATTAAAAGCAAGGGAGAACAGTCTACAGGGAGTTGACTTGAGTGAAGCCTGGTCGATGCCAGTCTACAGGGAGTTGACCTGAGTGAAGCCTGGTCGATGCCAGTCTACAGGGAGTTGACCTGAGTGAAGCCTGGTCGATGCCAGTCTACAGGGAGTTGACCTGAGTGAAGCCTCGTCGATGCCAGTCTACAGGGAGTTGACCTGAGTGAAGCCTGGTCGATGCCAGTCTACAGGGAGTTGACCTGAGTGAAGCCTCGTCGATGCCAGTCTACAGGGAGTTGACCTGAGTGAAGCCTGGTCGATGCCAGTATACAGGGAGTTGACCTGAGTGAAGCCTCGTCGATGCCAGTCTACAGGGAGTTGACCTGAGTGAAGCCTGGTCGATGCCAGTCTACAGGGAGTTGACCTGAGTGAAGCCTCGTCGATGCCAGTATACAGGGAGTTGACCTGAGTGAAGCCTGGTCGATGCCAGTATACAGGGAGTTGACCTGAGTGAAGCCTGGTCGATGCCAGTATACAGGGAGTTGACCTGAGTGAAGCCTGGTCGATGCCAGTATACAGGGAGTTGACCTGAGTGAAGCCTGGTCGATGCCAGTCTACAGGGAGTTGACCTGAGTGAAGCCTGGTCGATGCCAGTTTACAGGGAGTTGACCTGAGTGAAGCCTGGTCGATGCCAGTCTACAGGGAGTTGTAGTAGTCAAGTCTAGAAGATATGAAAGCATGGATAACCATCTCCAGCTGTTTAGGGGGAGGTAGGATTTGATCTTGGCAATGACTCGAAGTTGGAAAAAACTGGTTTTAACGACTGAGCTGATTTGTTTGTTGAATTTAAAATCTTTATCAAAAATATAACCGAGATTTCTGGAAAAGGGGTGGATGTTAGAATTTAGCGCACCCCAGTCCATCCAGGACTTGACGTCGTGGATGTAAAAATGAATGCAATTTCCTTCCACACGCTACATCAAACCGGGGAAACTCCCCCCTGTCAGGTGAAAAGAAGCGGCTTGGATTCCTCATGCATTGGAGAAAGCATGAGGTCAGCTCAGGATTACACTGGGTGAAAAAATGGGTTACAAAAATGCGATAAATATATATAAATTAAATTAATTCAATTTAAATTCAATAAAAATGAAATGGGAAAATCCTGCACACATAAAAAATAACACTTTGTCTAGTTTATAGACCGTTGGCTAGAAAACAGACAGATCCCCTCTCCCAAAAAAACAACAACATTATTACAGGGAGCTTGGCAAAGAATCAGAAAGCTGTAGTCCTACACCACTAACATTTTGACGCATTGTGAGCTTGTAGATCAGCTATTTTTGCTATTTGTCATACGAGTACAACAAGTACTCTGTATAATTGATTAAACAATCAAGTCAGACCTTGGGATAATTAAGGTTAAAAAAAAAGGCTTTTGTCTGTAGTTCTGCGCGTCCACCCTGCCTGGCTGCTACCTGAGAGAGTGAATGGCACCATTGAATGATTTATATGGAAATTTAGAGGGCTAGAACGAAGAGTACCTGAATAAGAGCAGGAAAGTATAAGAATGAAAAGAGCCATTCTCAAGAGCAGGAAAGAACTGGGGGGCCTAATTGATACTGTATACTGAATGCCTAATTGCAGCATGTGATTGTAAACAGAATGTAATGGTTATGAGCTGAACTGGCTCATTCAGACCTGCTTTCTTCTACAACACCCTGGTAACCAAAAGAGACCAGCAGTGTGGTGCTCGTATCCTTTGAGGATGGGGTTCATAGGTCAATCAGTGTAGGAGTACATGCAGCACTTTTGTAGCACTTTTGGCCAATTTCAAATGTGATTCTGGGTTCGTCCACTTTAAATTAAATTAATCTTGATGGCTTTACTGGCCAATGTCCAGAGAACCATTGATTGATCTTGAATGTTAGCCTTCATGTGTCTCTTACCTGTTCCCTTTGATATTGTTCTGACTGACTAATACTATTTTGGAGCAGATTGCCCAAACTGTAAACTACTTTTGGTACCAAAAGCTTTTAAAATCTTAAATCTTAAAAACAAACAAAAAAAATGCAAAATCTCATATATATAAAAAATATTAAAAAATGTATTTAAAAAATACTAAAACAGTCTGTAACAAGCAAAAACACCCAGCAAGTTTTATTGAAACTGTTCTTTTGAAACTGTGTTGCCTTATTGTAATATTACTTTTTGTGGTCATTCATGTTCATATATATATTGTTATATTTATTGTCATGTCACTTATTGGTGTTAGTGAATCACCTGCCCATGCAGTCGTCATCAGTCACGTGATGTGACGACGGGGTTTAAAAGGGAGTTGTCACATGCCGATTATCACCTGATGAAGGCCGTTCACGGCCGAAACGTTGTGTCTTATTTATGGTGTATTGAATAAAAAGCAAACACCTTGGAGCAAACCTGTGTGCGGACTCTCCTCTCTTCACTCAATTTCAAATGTGAACCATCCATGCCGGCATGAGGTTGAAAAGCTTCACAACTTGTAATCAGAGAGCCAAAGAAACAGACAGTGCTGCATTGCTTTTCTATTCTATTCTATTCTATTGCCTTTCCCAATAGTTCCAGCAATCAAGTGAGCCAATTAAGTAGTGTGGAGTGCATCGGTCCACAGATTTACCGGAAAACAAGGTTGCTGATTTTATGAAATCCTTTTTTTATATATCTAGGGTTTCCTGTAATGCAGTGCTCTGGCGTCACAAATAACCTTTTTTTATATGAATATATCAACAGGACAATAGACCCTGTTAAATGACTACAGCAGATTGACAGGGTATAAAAACAGAAGCATGTCTTCAGTTCCTCATCGAAACAGGGGTTGTCAAAGCCTTGCGGTAAAGCTTTACTACGCAGAATAATTCCTTCAGGATCAGATCGGCGCCATAATGGATAAGAGCTAGCTCCTCTGATTATCCCACTGGCAGAGCACCTGCAGGCTCATCTTCTTCAGAGACACTTCATTTCTCCCTCTACCGTTTTGAATTAGATCACCATTTTATATTTCCTCGTAGAATATTTGCTCTGAAAATTCTGCCTTTTCCATTTCCGCCCCTACTTCACAATTGGCTCTCAGGTGGTTGTTTTTTTCCCCTGGGACTTGCCTTCAGTGAACCTCAACCCAACCCACGTATTTTAGCAGCTAAAAAAAGTCAAACACTAAGAATGTTTGTTTACAAGTGCTGCAGAAACGACACAAATTAATGTGTGTCATGATTGGCTAAGAGAGCACATAACATTTAAACATGGATCTCTTTGAAGTACCGGTACACACTTTATGTATATTTAGTCCACCAGGCAGAAGACAGGGCTGTCTCTCTACCAGTTGAATACCAGCACCCACCAGCAACTCACTCCTCACTAAGTCTCCAGCCTTCACACAGGCCACATGCAGCACCTGCAGATCTCCCTGAGTCGACCCACTACTCCAGCTATGCGTACTTGACTATGTAAGCCTTTGTTCTGCTTTGACTTTAATATATTATTTATTTGTACAACATGTTGATCGGTTATTGCTCACTTTTCCATAATGTTGAGCTAATATGTGACCAGTGCCAGTGATTTATTATACAAGGGGGCCATGGTCATTTTTCAGTTCTTTACATAATTGCTGTATTCTGAGTACTTGGCCATTGCACTAGTTGCTATAATGTATTCATTTGTTTGTTTGTAGAAACCATGGTGAACGGAGAATAAACTGCCACATTGTTAAGCTACTTTGGTGTCACAATCTCTCTGATCGGAGAACCTTGGGTGGTCAGATCCAACTATTACCACAACCAGCAGAGAATATTTATTACTAACCTTAACCCATGTCTAACCAATGACTAGTCTAAACTACCGGTAAGTATGCACCCCCCCCCCCCCCCTGGAAATTATTTTCAGATGGGGGTCGGCGACCAATTACATATATTTGTGGGGGTCCTTGACATAAAATAGTTTGAGAACCACTGATATAGAAACATGGGTTTTTCAGAAAACAGTCAAGATTAGGATGTTTAGCATGGATCCAGAGGGCCGATAGTTGAGTATATTGACAATGTAATTCAACCTGTGCTATTCGCCCACATGCACAAGCCGATGGGATGGGATGTAATTGCAGTGGCAAGAAGTCTCTCACTGTGAGAGTCTTTCTCCTTCTCTGTCTCCTCTCTTATACTATGGAAGCATAAAGCTGCCAAAATTCAAATTAAATGGCAAATACAATTGAAATAAGATAAATGCTTTTTCATTTTCATTTTCACGCATTTCTTGAGACAAAACTAAATCTAAAATACAATAGCATTTACATTTAATCTACAGATGTGCTCATGACACAATTACAAATTTAAATATAAGATCATTTGATTTTAAAATGCCCTGCAGTGCTTATTAGTGGACAATATTCAAATGAAATAAGATAAATGCTTTTTAACCTTCAGATAATTAATGCTTTTTTAATGCAATAGCATTTACATTTCATCTCCAGGTGTGCTCAACATTCCATTGCTTTATTAAGCATCTAGAACGTACTCCTGTCTCTCCCCCACACTCTTTCACGCATATTGTAAGCACCTGTGCGTGCGTGCGTGTGTGCGTGCGTGCGTGCATGTGTGCGTGCATGTGTGCATGCACGCACGTGCGCGCACCTGTGTGTGTGTGCATGCATGCATGCATGCATGCACACGCACACATGAGTGTGTGAGGAAGATGGCTTGTAGTAATGCCTGTCTGTGCAATGATTTGCTTCAACAGTCCTTTTAATTAGGCATTAGTTAATTAAGTCTCTTTGCTGAATTGCTCCCTTTAAGCCAATGGAGCTGTAACTGGAGTCCAGTTCACACATTATGTTGTATGTTAGCCTCTAATTGAGTAGACAATATATAGTTTAAGAGTGCAAGTATGTCTCACTGTTTGTCCCTTAATTGAATGTCCCGTGTTAATTTGACTTGTACAAATGGACCCATCTTATTACTGTGTAGCGTGTTAGCGTTATATTTAATCCTGTAGACTTTATATCAGTGTAATTCATAATTATGAATTATGAATTATAAGTTTAAAAATTAAGAGTCAAAATCAATCTGAATTTAAGAAGGGGCACCAGTGAAATGAGCTTAGGAATAAGCACCAGGTTGATTTGTATTTAACCCTTAAGTTAAACCACTAATAAAACAATTAAAAGATTATAAAATAATCAATTATTATTTTATCTTAATAAATCTATGGAATCTGAAGGTAAGAGGTCTTTTCCATTACATAGCCTTTCCTACTTTGCATGTGTCAAAAACCAGTAAGTTCAACTTCTTGAGCAAATAATAGACTTGTTTAAAAAATGAATCAATTTATTTCCACACCTAAGCTAATAGACAAATTCAGTAGAATAATAATCAAATGAATTATTGAACAAGGGTTAATACAGGTTTCCAATAGAATTCAAGAAACAAATCAAATGATAATGAAATATCTATATAATAGATAATGTTCTTTGCCATGAACTTAGAAACTTGATGCAATGCATCACTTTCCTGAGCGTTGGTTTGTTGAGCTTTGAGAGAGGCAGACTGGGGTCGTCTGTCTTCTGAGGGAGAGAGGTTGCGTGGCAGGCGGCAAGCGGCAGGGGTTCGATTGCTGGTCTGGCTATAACCCCTGAGCTTTCTCGTTGTAGTGCCTTGGGTTGCCTGGGATTGCCTGGGACGCTCAGGTCAGAGCGTCGGGAGCTGGTCTGTGTAGTGATGTGGCCAAGACCCTCTCATCAGACCTTTCCTCTCCCTCCATCCGGTCTTCTGGATCGTCCCTGATTCTCCTGGACTCTCCACTATCCTAGTTTGTCTTCGTTCTGCCTCCTCAATATATAGTTCTCTTCGCCATGCAATGCATGGCTCAGTTACCATATATGTCACTCTCTTTGCAAGATGGAGACATTGAGATGTCTTGTGACATTCCCAGACGTTGTCAACATGTTGCTGTCGTGAGCAAAGTTTCTTTGAAGTTCATTTTGGGAAAGAGTGTACGCATGCACATTTCATGCAGCTTTAGATCTCACATAACACACAATCTGCATTTACATGTACACATGTATGAATCTACATTTATTGTACAGTGAATGTCATATTTCCAATTGATGGTCAAGGAATTGTGAATTAATGCTTTTGTGACTGAGTGGAACATTCAACCTTGTGACATATCCAAAGTCAGGGTGTGATCTGTGGCGATGACACTTAATCCAGCTGAATGTAATGCATCACTTTATGGTACAAGGGTATCCCATGGGACTGAGTCTCTGAGTCTGTAGGGAAACAAGTCAATAGATTTCCTTCCTTGTACATATGAACATGAAGGCCAATGGTTGGAATTGGACAGTTCCAGTAAGAGTGTGTACATTTGTGCACACAATTATGCCACATGCGCAGGATTTGAGACCATTCTTGAGGGTCAAAAGGTCAGCAGACCCCTCTGCAGGGCTATAACTGTCCGTCTCCTTCACATGTCACATGTACTACTGTGCATGTGATGTCAGCATGGGAGAGAGAAATTACTTCGACATGTTCATTAGATATCATCCAATGCTGTATGTGGTATAGCTGGATGCGATAGCTTAATTGTGCCTTTATACCCCTTGTCTACTACAACTGTATAATCTACAAGGCAGACGGCGCTCGGGTGGCGCAGTGGTAAAGTGCCTGCCCACCACGAGCGGAGGCTGGGGGTTCGAATCCACTGTGGTGCGCTCGGCTTTGTCGAGCATTTACTGTACCTGTATTTATGAACACAATTGGCCGGGTGGGGAGGGTTGATATATTTGTCACTGAATACCCCTATGGGCTGAGGGCGGCACCCACCCGCCTGTTAGCAAGGAGTGTTTGGCGGGAGGAGCAGGACAGAGGTCATACATCCTCCCGGTGGGGGCTCCTCACTGGCAGGTGAGCTAGTAGGATACAACGGCAGGGACAACACACATACATGTGTGTGGGGAGGAATTAATTGGCATAAGGACTAAATTGGGGAGCAACCTTTTTTTTAAGAAAGATAGATAATATCCACTGCCTGTAGTTGTACTGTCCAGCAGTGACACTAATGATACGCTGTATTGTTTCCCCCGTCTTTGACCAAGCGTGTGTCAACCTGCCTGTTGTTGTCAGATTGTGTTTTTGTTTATTTCCTGACCCAGGTGGTGGGGCTGTCGCGCTCCATCTCCCTCCGGACCCATTAGTGTCACACAGGCCTTTTCTGCTGATGCCAGGACATATCTGCTCCAGTAGCACTAGCCCCCCGTCCCCTGCCCATGTCTCCTTAGACGTGTGTGTGTGTGTGTGTGTGTGTGTGTGTGTGTGTGTGTGTGTGTGTGTGTGTGTGTGTGTGTGTGTGTGTGTGTGTGTGTGTGTGTGTGTGTGTGTGTGTGTGTGTGCACATATCTACAATATAATGGTACTGTATGCTTTTACAGTATACCGGTACTTATGTGTGTGGATAAATCAGTATATGCTGTGTGTTTGTGTGTGTTATGAAGAGAATTCAAGCCAAGTCAGCTGCGAAGGGAGATTAAATGTACCAGGTTGTACTGTGTGTGTGTGTGTGTGTGTGTGTGTGTGTGTGTGTGTGTGGAGAGAGATAGGAAGGTTCAATTACGTGAATGGAAGTAGAGACTTTGGATTCCCACTAGATTCACTGCGGTCGCTGCATTGTAAAATCCTACAGTGTTCATTTGACCTTCCGGGTACAACCGAGTTTGGTTCCATTTGTCCCACTCAGAGTTAAACCAACACTCAGGACTTTTTATTAGGTAATGTTCTGCATAAACGAACACTGTAGGCATGCAAAGCAGCCGTCTGCTGCTGCAGCATGGTCTCCTGTTTCTCCACTGAAAGGAGATGATCGCTGAGTGTTGTGACCCTGTTGTTAGCCCGGGTTTTGGAGTCATTGGAAGAGGCTTGCGCATCATTGCCTGTTAAATGGGTACATTTTCTTAAAGGTCAAATAATTTCTGCTTGTCTAGTCTTAAAGGGAAACTTCGCCCTTTTTTGCAAAAGAAAATATATACAGTATTATGTTAATGACGTTTAGAAGATTTAGAACACTTCCCTGGGTGTCTTTATGTGTGTAATATGTGGTTTTAGATTTTAGCAGTGAGCCCAGTGTCTCTGATGTTATGGACACTGGCGTGTGTGTGTGTGTCTCCACAAGGAGGAGCAGTGCACCAAAGCATTATGGGAATTGGAGTCCAGGAATAAAGTGAGCCCAGTGTCGATCAGAGACACTGGGCTAACTGCTAAAATCAAAAATATCTCAAACCACAAATTACACGCATAAAGACCCCCAGGAAAGTGTCCCTTTAAAGGGATATTTCCAAAAAGGTTTGGTCATTTTATCATCTACTCAGGCTTTTGTGAACACCCCAAATTGTTTGTATTAGTATTTAGATATTTTATATACATTTTAGCTCCCCCACCTCATAACTATCCGAACCCATTGTAACTTCAACTTCAAACTCCATTTTAACCATGATAGATTAATCATGAACACCCGTCCATGTTTCTGGTGACTCATACTGCCCTTTTTGTATTTCTTATTCCAATGGAGCCTATTCACACTTTCTCTTATGTGGGGTCCCTAGCACAAACTCCTTCAGGTGGGGGTCCATGGCCGAAATTATGCACAGTCCCCCGAGTTTGGGGAGGTCCTTGACATGAGAACTACTGGTTTAGAGTGCAGGCAAGTTACTGTAGCATGCTGTAGTTATGTTTTGCAGTGCTCTTTGTTTTTATTTTTCACATGAAGCATGTCTAATTTATGCATTGTATACCTGATGAATTATGGGATTTGGTAAATCCTCTGGGGGGGTAATAATATTAGGGAATTAAGCTTTGTTTTATGCATAGGCCTGTCTCTGAGGTTAAGTGATCGTTACTCTGCATAGCCTGAAGGTTTTATGTTAATTAACGATCGAAAAATTAAAACGCCATAAAAACAATACTAAATTCAACCATTGCGCTATAAACTTTTTTTTAATTTACAGCAATCCCACCAATAATAATGAGATGGGCTACTGTATGCTATGGATCATGAATGTTTACAAAGTGCTTTG
The DNA here is from genome assembly GCF_964188405.1 of Protomyctophum parallelum. Lineage (NCBI taxonomy): Eukaryota > Metazoa > Chordata > Actinopteri > Myctophiformes > Myctophidae > Protomyctophum > Protomyctophum parallelum. The sequence goes on from NC_139713.1 coordinate 21,193,273, forward strand.
CACAGCATGCAAAATAATAATTAAAAACAATTAAGTTAAAGACCAAAATAGAATGTCTGGCTTCCAGTAACCCTGTGAAAAGTTGTATCATTAAACAGAAGCTGAGCAACATGGCAGACTGTCATCTTTGGCCTTTCACTTACATGAATTAATGGAAACAATGCTACAAGACCTTTTAGTTTCAGTTGTCTGCACTGGAATAAACAGTAGGAACAAAAACACAGTCAGTGGCTACGTTTACATGGACAGTTAAATCCCCTTTTCATTCAGAATAAAAGTTAAATCCTATTAAAAGTTCTCATGTAAACACCTACAAAAACTTAAATCGGAATGAAAATGGTCAATCTTATTTAAACTTAGATCTGATGTAACTGACCGGTTTATTCAATTTTTAAATCCTATTGAAACAATTGTGGATTGTGTAAACACTCATTCGGATTTAAGTTCATTCTGGTCTTTCTGTGCATGCTTGTTTCCATGTAATTGGTATGGCTATATTATGCTCTTGTTTTGCGATTAATTATATTAAGAAATTATATTAGAAACCACTCATAGGCTACAGGATACATCAAATATAAAGTAATACGGCATAAATGTGTTTTTCTATTATTATTATTTTGTTTTACTGAAATGTAGTGTAGTAAAAGTAAAACAATTGGAAAGTAAAGTAGAAATACCTCAAAATTGTACTTTAGTACTAAAGTAAATGTACTTTCCACCACTGGACGTAAACATATCCGCCCGCCCCCTATCCAATCAGAAGCCTTCCCAGCCCCAAACCTGATGTGGAATGAAATAATGGGATTTAAAAGAATTGTCCATGTGATTGTCCATCATTCGGAATGACCTTTCCCATGTAAACACGCAGCAAAAAACATTTCTTCTGAATTAATTGTCTCCACCAGCCGAAGGCATGGGGAGAGTATGTTTTGCACTCCGTCCGTCCGTCCGTGTGTCCGTGTGTCCGTGTGTCCGTCCGTCCGTGACCAGCTAATCTCAGCCACCGTTAACCCGGTCGATGCCAAATTTTGCACACACACTCCCTGGATGCCAACCATGAACCTCTGCCCCAAACTTTCCAGAACGGCCTGTTATAGCGCCACCAGGAGGCCGCTTTGTGCAAAACAGGTTTTTGCACAGCACACCTACAGATTTTTTTTTTTAAAGATTTTTTTTTTGCGGCTTACGCCTTTATTGATTTTTTAAGGGACAGACAGTAGGCTGACAGGAAACGGGAGAGAGATGGGGGGATGACATGCGGTAAAGGCCGTGTCGGGTCCGGGAGTCGAACCCGCGGCACACCGCGACTGGATCACCAGTCCGGTGCCCAGACCGTTACGCTACGGCCTGGGCTCACCTACAGATTTTGTCCAAACATCACGCAAATTGGTACACAGTCTCTCTAGAGCCATTCAACCAAACCGGTCTTTCATATTTCTCACACTCCATCCTGATTGGTTAAGATTGGCTTCCAAAGTTCACAGGAGTGCTCAGTTTCAAACAAAATGCTGCAAATCATGAACACATCGCGTGATTTCCGTGAAATTGTGCACCCACATTCCCACTAGGCCGAGGACAAAATGCCACATGAACAATTTCAACTCAGCCTCAAGGTGGCGCTATAACTGGCCGAAAAGTGTTTTTACCTCTAACTGCACGGATCTGTGGATAACCTGGTGGAGACCTGTGCGCAGAAGGGCACTTTTTCTAGTTCATTCTGAAGTTTTCATTCTGAATGAAAAATCCCTCATGTAACCGCAGCCAGTCAGTCACTTCAAATCTGAATACACTTGTGGCCATTATTTTTTACCCAAGACATTTCAGATACACTTAAACCCTACTCTTCGTTGACCAAGGTGCCCCAGGGGTCTGTTTGCCACCCTTCCTTTTTCCCTTGTGAGTGTTTAGATTTCCCTGTCAAGGAAAATGACAGGGAATGCCGTTGTATCCTACTAGCTCACCTGCCAGTGAGGAGCCCCCACCGGGAGGACGTATGACCTCTGTCCTGCTCCTCCCGCCAAACACTCCTTGCTAACGGGAGGGTGGGTGTCAAGCAATCGATAATATTTTTTTATAAAATGACCAATTCATATTTGATTCCTAGTTTGGGCATGTCCTCATACTGTAGGTGAAAAGCTTCCAAAAATATCCACAACATTCAAATCTAGTGAAAATAGCTGACCTACTATTCTTGCACATTATATACAGTGTGATGAAGTATAAAATAACACTTAAATAAATCGATTCTTTCATATATATAAAGCTTCTCGGTTATTCTATTGATCGAAAGAAAAACGAAATATTGGAAAATCCTCTATAGCTGCAGCCGTGGTTGAAAATTGATCTGCTATTGTTTAGGCGTGCTGATGTCAGTGCAACTAAGCCTTATGGTGTTTCTGTATTACCCGGATGAAAGCTAGGCTGATAGATAGAACAGTTGAGTCTATTCCTGTTTTTGTCAAGAGAAGTTTTTGACATATCTTCTGCAGATAAGGAGAATGTACTGTAGAGAGACCGAGGCTGGATTTGAACAAGGCTTCACACGTCTCACCAGAACCTGATCTTTGCACTAATTGGCTATGCCACCAGGCCCCCCAAATACTACTATGTATCATTTTAGATTTTAGCTATGTACTGTATACTATAGAAACATACGTTTTTCAGAAAACTCTTTGGTTTGGAACAGTTCTCAAAAATAGCAAAAACAAGCTCACAGCTTCGTTCATTCATTCATTCATTCGTTAGCTTTGGCTAACTCTGGCCCATTTACATTGAGGTGAAAACTGACATGTTGATTAATGAGCTTTGTCCCTGTCAAATAAATAAATGAATAAATTAATTCAGATATTTTTGAACATTTTTGAATTTTTTTGAAAATGTCTGACTTAAAAAAAAAAAAAATCTTCTCTTCTGGGGTCCCTGGCACAAAATATTTACAGACGGGGTTCCGCTGCCAACTACTGATTTAGAAGGCATTTGTAGAATCTGCCTCAGGCCTTAATGGGTTAAAGTAGCCTACCAAAGATGTCATATATCTGTATAGTACTGTATGGAGAGAGAGAGTTTTTGTGTTGAGCATCTCTCAGAGAAAAACGTTATCTACGTGCAAATGCACTTAACAATAAAAGGATTCTGATCTCATATCTTGGCTAATACAATATACAGTATACCTTCTGTAGGGGGAAACTCCTAAACTCGTCTCATGGAAACAGACCAAAAAAAGGTTTACACTGATACGTGCAACCATGTTTTATGACCACTTGTGCCACTCTGCTGTACATTTTAATTGGTCGCACCTCTTTGTTGAACCATAGTGTCCCTATTCTGTCATAATAGAAAAACAATTGACAAAAATACGTACATAAAAATACGTACATAAAGTACATAAACCCCTAGGGGGTTCGATCTGTAAATGAAGTAGTTAGGGTTTAAGTAGTTAATTGGCTGCACCTCTTAAAGGGACACTTAACCCTTTTTGCAAAAAAATATATGTTAATGACGTTTAGAAGCTTTAGATCACTTTCATGGGGGTATTTATGTGTGTAATATGTGGTTTTAGTTATTTTAGATTGTAGCAGTGAGCCTGTTGTCTCTGATGTCATGGACACTGGTCTCACTACCTTCCTGGACTACAATTCCCATAATTCTTTGGTGCACTGCTCCTCCTTGTGGATAGGGGGAGAGCTGTCTTACTGAGACAACATGTAGTCCAGGAAGGAAGTGAGCCCAGTGTCCATGACATCAGAGACAACAGGCTCACTGCTACAATCTAAAATATCTAAAACCACATATTACACACATAAAGATCTCCAGGAAAGTGTTCTAAAGCTTCTAAACGTCATTAACATACATTTTTTTGCAAAAAGGGTGAAGTGTCCCTTTAAGTATCCTTCTCCTCTTGGGTGGTACTAATTCCTAGTTAATTTTAAGTTATTTATTGGCTCCGACTTCAGGACTTTACCTGCTGCAGTATAGCATACATTAGCCCTTGCTTCAGCAGCTCTAACACGTTCATAAACTCCCAGGAAATAAAAGCCCTAAATGGCTTTTAACTGGCCAAGCTATAGCGCCGGGGAGCCAGCTGAGTTCTTAAGGGGCTGAGGCTTCATGAGTCCCACAGGAAACTGCATTTTCTCGGATTCTTAATGTTTTGCAGAGGGAAAGGGAGTGTTTTCTTGTCCCCAGTGGAGTGAACGTTGCTTTTACAGCTTCGCCCAGCTGATCATAGCCACTCGGGTGGCTCTGATGAGCACACACTAGGGAGGGGTTAGTTAGGGGTTACAGTAAGTGTCTTGCTCAGGGGCACTTCGACGCAAATGCTTGGGCAAGGCATGGGTCAAACCTGCGACGTTCCGAACCCCAGGCCCAGACCACTCACACAGCTACAATAACAAAAAATACATCGCATGGATGCACCTGGGACGTATCCTCAGTGATGTATCCTGAGGTCAACGGGGTTTCGGGTCTACCAACATCATACCCCTCACTCAGGCGACCCAGCCGGGGTTGATCAAATCCCAATTTACGTCCCAGTAGCTACCCTCGATCAGTCCATCAGGGAATGAGCAAGGCCACACAATCCGTTGCTCCGGAACTACTCTGCCGGGACTGGGAGAACCAGATTATGGCGCGTGGAAGGACTATAGTCTCTGTGGGTTGACTCCTGTCCAGGCCCCTCCTACGTCTCACCAGGTCCACTCCTGCTCTCACCAGGACCTGTGTGTTTCACCAGACTCCCAGCACCAGGCACTTCATTCAGGAGTGGTGGATTATAATGGCCCTCCTAAAGGCATCACCGAGGTTTGTTGGACTTCCTTCTCACGGAGGACACAGGCTGGGGCGCTAACCCATACTGCTCACCCGGGTGCCCGTCTACATTCCGGCTGCCACCCATCTCTCCGGTGGTCACCAGACTATACCTGGTTGTCATATAGTCTATTCCTATGAGTCACTACACAATAGTGTATTCTGCATCTTAGCCCTTTATATCTCAAATGTTTCCCTAAACTTTCTTTAGCAAGTTCCAAGCTATTCCAGATTGAATGAGTTTAATCCTGAATCTGAGCATGCTAGACATAATTCCTTAAAAACTTTCTTTAGCAGAATGCTAGCTCGAATTCTCATGGCGTTTTTCACGGTCAATTTAACGGGGTTAAAGCTATGCATGGCGGTCTCTGATCATGCGTAATATGCATGCTGGTGAAGAGCATGGAAAATCACTTAACCCCTGGAATCACCCCTGGAATCACTTAAAGGCATAGTGAAATGAGAAAGACGTTTTTCACACTTTTAGACCATATCCGTGGTCATCATATGGGCATAACTAACAATGGATGCCAAAAAAATGGGAAAATTCTCATTTCTGTGTGTTTTTATATCAAAGTTCCATAAAAGCGATTGTATTATTTATTTATTAAAACGAAAACGTGCTGCGTGATGACGTGTAGAGATACACATCGATAAAAGCCAATAAAAATGAAGCTCACCCGTTTAATTCCCCATATCTGCACATCCGTCCAACACAGCTGCTCATGATTACAGAAATCCTCCGTTTTTATTCCCATTCAAGATAACATCCAGACAGTGTATTACTCGGTTTCAACTTAATCATCACGCTAAAATATGTATCCGAAAACATTATAGGGTAGAAATAAGCCACATAACAGTAAACTGGTGTAGCTGGCCGACAATCTGATTTGTAAACAAACATACACCATGCGTGTTGCGTATAGCATAGCTACCGTCCCTAGCTACTGAAGGGATGCGACGCTCTGATTGGTTCAGAAACTTCAGACCGGTGTTTCATGTTGAAACGTCAAAATAAATTGATCTCCATTTCCGTTTCCCTACACCTTTAACCCTTTGTGTGGGAAAGGAATGGGGAAGTGCTGTTACTGTATGTGAAACTATGAAACGGGCAGATGGAACACTGAGGTGATGGGAGTAGACGGATGGCTCTGTGGACTGTGGCAGGGTCCTTGTCAGTCACCCGTATCGATTCGGCTGTGGCATGGCTGATTAGGATTCTAATATGTCACCGTAAATATCATGTGGACATAATGAATGAACCCGGAGAGGATGATTGTATTTCAAAGATTTAGTCAATATCGTTCAACTTTGAAAAACAAAATGTCTAATCGGCTTATGATTGACTTCTGCTGCGCATTGGGTCATACTGTAAGAACATCCAATAATACTTGTACCGAAAATGGCTGATCTACAAGATCAGAAACACATTACATGCGTTGTGAGAGCTTGTAGATTGGCTATTTTCAGTGCACGACACCCACACTCAAGTACAACTTACAAGGATCTGTTTTGGTCTTTCGGACAAAATCCCACAGTGTTAAACGCAGAATACATTTTAATGCAAGCTTGTCGTCTGTGGAGGAAACGGCATATGTCTGTCTGTCGCTCTCTGTCTGACCCCCCCCCCCCCCCCCCCCCCCCTCTCTCTCTCTCTCTCTCTCTCTCTAATATCAATGCAGGCTGTTTTAAAGCACCGTGATTATAGTTTTGAACTCATGCTGTCAATTTCATTATAGGAATAGAGAGTCGTCTTGGAACTACAGTAGCTCACTGAGATGATACAAAAATTTCTTATTTATCTGTTCACTGGCTTGAATGATTGTCATTTGTCACGCACATCAGTTGCGTTGTTTGTTTGTCTGATGATGATATCTATTTCAGCCGTGCCGTGAACCTCAAAGGGCTTGGGGGAGGGTGTGTGTGTGTGTGTGTGTGTGTGGTCTCCAGGCTAAGGTCCACGTCCAGCATCATAAAGAGGCTATGATAGACAGGCACGCACGCACTCACGCTCGTTCTCTCTCACTCTCTCTGTCATACCCTCATGGAGGTACTCAACTCACATATTTATCTCACGCAGAACTTTGCTCCAGTATTTGCCTTAAATAATGTAACACACACACACACGAGCGGGTGCACTCGCATAACTCAGATAACTGCAGTCAGTGTATAATGAGACCACCCAATACAGTAAACATCAGTTGGCATGAACGCTGCATGCAGGGCTGATGATAAGCAGTCAAATAAAGACCTATGGATAACATACACCATGTTTAAGGCAGGGTGGAGTCAGTTTGGTAGTATACGTTCACACACAGCTAAATACCAACGACACTGATTGGAGTGATAAATGCTCCGTGTTGGAAAGTAACAGCAAAGTACATTTACTCTAGTGATTTTGTTTTCTTTTTTTTTTTACTCTTCTTTTTTTTACTTTGGAGATTTAGATTATTATATTTACAAAACATTAACCAGTTCACCAGATCAGCTCAAAAGGCTTGACACATTTTGAAAAGAATTGTGATATGGGCCGTTTGCGATTACTTAGCTTTGGTAACTGTAAGATTATTTTGATGCCAATTATTTTGTACTTTTACTTTTGAATACAGGACTCGATAACAGTACTTTTTCCATCACTGTAAATGTTACAGTCTCATCTAATCTCACTGACTCCCTCGCACGTTTTAACTGTACAGTTGGGTTCACACAAAGTTCAGTTATGCAACAGAGTGACAACAACATTCTACAATGTTGAAGTGACTATAGTACCTGGTATATATATACCTGGTATTCACTGCCACTGAAGGCTGATTTAGTTGATTTATATAGAAATGCACTGGCGGACTATAGTAGTCGGCTACATAATGGCGGCTATCTACACTAAGCTCTCTTACTGTCAAAGCAATCCATTTATTGGGAGAAAATGCATATACAGTCAGTCGGTTTATCACTGGCAAGGTAGACTCGGAAACCCAGACGTTTTTATTTCCAAGGAGGCAGGTTTATTTGTGTGACACTTTCAACAACAGGAATGCAATTCTCAAAGTGCTTTACAGATAAACCAAAAAGCATCGAGGCGCTATTCTTGTAAGTTGTATTTAGTTGAGCGTGGGTGTCGTGCACTGAAAATATTGTTGTTTATATAGCCTGTATAATCAGCAGCAGCTTTTACATCTATTTGAATATTTTAGAAAAATGTGTGAGAACTACTGATTTAGAAGGCTTTTGTCAAATCTGCCTCATATTTCTCACACTTTAAATGTAAATGTAAATAGCACATGTGGAAGCTCGCGGTGTGGCACGAAGTGACGTGATGCGAGCTTCTGTATCTGCTATTTTTGAGTGGTGCAACCACTCCTATAGACAGCTATGTGTGTCTCTGGCTGGCTCGTTGGCTGGCTGGCTGGCTGGGTCTGTCCCTGCCTGGCTGGGTCTGTCCGAGCACAAAATAGTGTTTGGTTGGTTTTCACAACAAACTGTCACTGTTGCGCAGCCTAACACACACATTATTAACTGTATATATACATATATACAGTGTCAGTACAGTAGCGGGACCCCCTAGGGACCCCCACACGGGGGTGTGGGATACTGGAATCATATGATTACATTTCTTAGTTAAGACTAAGAAAGTCCTCACTAAGGTGAGGACTCGAGTAGCAGCATTCTGGCATCCTCATATGCATTTTGTAACTAAAGAGTGTCTTATTCAAACGGACTCATATGGGTCCATTTGGTTAGATTTGTACACTCTGGAGTTAAATTAATAACACTAAGGATTTTACCGTGTTACTAACTTGAGGCAGGCACTGCAAAAGGACACTGTTTTATGCTTGCAATGTTCAGTGTGAGGGCAGAGTACTGAGAAATCCATAGACATAAATGGTGATAAAATGTGGGTGATATTTCAGCACAAGCCTAGATACGGCAGTGTGTCACAAAATGATTTGCATTTAAAATATTTAATCTGCCCTACATCAGATCAAATATCTTAAATCATCATGTCTGCAAAGTGGGAGGCTAATTACTGTATGGTATAATAAGTTTATAGACTAAAACAAGAGGTAACAAAGTACATCAGGACTCTTTGTCATACTCTTTCTCTCTCACTGACAGCTAGATCCTAGAAAAAGCACAATGCTTTGGTTATGTAAGAATACTTTTATTTAGGTTCCATGTAACAGTTGCGTGTGAATCATTAAACTTAGCCTACATATAAACTGTAGCCTAAAAGAAAAGCTATTAAAGGCAGAGCATCAGATAATATTAAATGCTGGATATTAAAATAATGTGGGGGAAAAGGTGTTTGAACATCTAAATTCCCCCCGCACCAAACATTTAATAATCCCAAAGTGAGCAGTTTTGTGTCAGTTTGGTAAACTCACCTAAACTCCCTATAAACAGATACAAGGACACTTACTGTATCCAGTATAATTTAACCATTAATGGTAGAGAGAGGCTTCCAGGGCATTGTACATATACTGTAGATGGTTGTGAATGCTAGACATTTACAATGTTCATTTATACTGTATCCAGTATAATTTAACCATTAATAGTAGAGAGGCTTCCAGGGCATTGTACATATAGCTGGTTGTGAATGCTAGACATTTACAATGTTCATTTATAGGCCAGTATTGAGCTAGAAGTACTGCCAAAGTGGCAATAGAGTGTACAGTACATTTAGCAGCTTCCTCCTGTCGAGATGTCATCTCTGTGCAATTCCTTTCTGCTACCTTTAGGGTTACCTTTCAAAACCAATTGTTTTGAACAAGAAGAACTAGTAGAACTCTGAAGTTGCCCCTTATCCATTTCCCTACCATTTAACGTTATTGTCACAGTATTTAGTTCTGTGAGTGACCCTCTCTGTCTATAACCTCCCCCTCTCTATCATTTTGAAAGACAAAAGTAAAATACGAGTACCGGTAGTGAATAAAGATTAATTCTCAATTCTCGTACACATTGTTTGTCTTAGCACAATGCTTGTAGTAACAACTTTACCAGTGTGTTGACGGACACTGAAAGTACTGTATGTTCTACATGAATCTGTAACTAATTATGATGAGGAATCTGCAGTAAGCAGTAGACATTTCAGTGCACATGAACCACATTTCTAATGAGCTGCGATTTGCAGGCATAGAGTTGGTACTAAAGACGCAGTGGAGTGAATGGTGTCAAAGCCACACAGTATAAATCCATAGTGTTGATTTAAATCTTTGACTTGTCTTTCATGAACTATAGTAATTAGTCTAAGATATGTATGGTACCGGCTTAATGGTCATTAGGCTGTGTCACGGTCCATTTGATTTTACTGCGGACTCCAGAGGGCAAGCGTTTGAATGAATAATGTGGGAAGCAAACTGCCTTCTGGCCTCTTTTCTATGAATGACATGATCTATGAATAGTGATGTAAAGAGATGTTCTGTGTGTGGGGGTTTGGTATGGTGTTAGGGCCGATTCATACTCCTATTTTAGAGCCGAATAAAAGTCGGTTCGGCGCTGTAGAGCCTACAATGTGACGTCATTTGAGGGGGGGGGGGGGGGGGGGGGTACCGTCCTAAAGTCGGCTCTTCGGTGGTACTGAGAATCTCTGACGAGCCGAAATCATTTCGGCACTACAGCGCCGAAACAGCGGTAAAATAGGAGTATGAATCGGCCCTTAGTGTATGCTGTTTGTTATTAACGCATGATGTCCACCTGTAGGTGATACTGTATAAAAATCACATGCATGGAGTCACAACCCCGTAAGTGTGCCAAAGATCAGAAAAGTCCGGGATACCAATTTTATCCAATCAGGAGAGAGAACTCTTCAAAGATAATTTAACAGCTTAAATGTTAAGGGTTTAATAAACATTTAAAATAAACTAGAACTGGCACATCCAATGCAACAACAACAACAACTACAAATATATGCAGTCAATCCTAATATTTTGTCATCAAATTATGTTCTTGGTCAACTGAGTCGGAGCCCAAGTAAATCTCAACTCCATATTATATACCAATTATTTGTCATACTGTAGACGGCTTGCTCTGTAGTACCTGTCAGTTCCTCTGTGCTAATGGCTCTCCCCTGAAGCACGAGCACTGCTATTAACACCACCTTTGCATAGGAAACAAAAGAGGAAAGCTTTTTGCATTCATTATAGTTTATATAACAGCGCCTTTTTCAATTGTATTCACATACTGTGCTGTAAGCCTGATTGGCATGATTTTCCCATCCCATTCGTTGATTGCTTCTGATTAATTAACTCATTTTGGGCGGGAACCCCTTTTGGTGTTGGCATTATGTTATGCTTTAGCTATTGAAAAATAGCAGATCTACAAGCTTGTAGGTCTGCTATTTTTAAAAATCGAAGAACGACTGACATAGAAACATAGCTTTTTCAGAAAACTGTCAGGATGTAGAAGACATTTTTTTAATCTGATCTCGGGTCAAAATGGGTTAAGTTAATGAGTTGTCCAGATTTGCCCAAAGCTGTGTGAAAATGTGTCTTTTAGATAAGTTCAGCATCAAGTTATTTTATTTATTTATCTTTTTACTGATTTAATCTATTCTCCGGGCTCTGTCTGAATATATCAGTTAATTTAAAACATTTCCCTGCCTCCTGTCCACAGGCCTTCGTTTTATTTTCTCTTGCTTGCTTGCTCTTATCTTTTCCTTAATTGGAAGTGCCTATTTTGTTCCTGACAGTGGGTGGGTATAGGTCTTACCTTGGCTCAAATGGGGCCAGTGCAACATTAGCCAAATATAGCCCATCTATAAGCTGTGAACTTTTAGATGGCCTATTTTGGCGATGAGATTTTGTGTGAAGGGGAAAAGTGGATCAAGTAGGCCTACAGAGCCAACTGTGGTCCAGTTTACCAATTCTAGATGGTTTAAGTGGTTAAATTTAAAAGTTTATTTTTATTGTATCTTTTCTATCACCTGCTGTGTTCACTTATATGATGACCTGCAGTCATAGTGTTTCTGGGTTTAATTCAAAACTACTACTATCAGCCTATCTGGAAATGTATTGAATCTCCCGTTGGCCAGTCTCCGTCTGGGTATGGGTCTGACCAGCTGAAGCTACAACTGCCATAATCAGGAGGATGTACCTCAACATATATCAGTCAATGCCATAAAATCAAGGTTTCCAGAGCAAATGTAATAATGAATTGCATTTTTATAGCGCTTTTCCAAGTGCTCAAAGCACTTTACAATGGTTCATTCATTCATACATTAGGAGGTGAAGCGGCAAACAGTCAACGCCAGCGTCCTCACTTCCCACATTCATATACCAATGGTGGAAAGCTCACACCGACCAACTCATTGGAGGCAATGTAGGGTTCAGTGTCTTGCCCAAGGACACTTCGACATGTGGACAGGAGGAGCCGGGATTCGAACCGCCGACCCAGGGATCATTGGACAACCTGCTCTACCTCCTGAGCCACAGCCGCCCGTAATTAAAAATAATTTCCAAGGAGTATAGAGCGTCGCAGTCCCGCCCCCTCGAGAGACCCGGAGAAGAAATTCCCGTTCATAGACTTTTCAGAAAGTATTTATTTAAAGACGTTTACGCCGCAAACAAAAAAATTCGGGCTGAACAAATAATTAGAAAGAAGAAGAAAACGACACGTTACAAGACTTTTTTTTTGTTTATCTTCTTTGTAATTATTTGTTTGGTCCAAAATATTGTTAAGGTTAGGTCTTAAGGTCTAAGCTTATAAGGTCTTTAAATAAATACGTTTTGAAATGTCTATGGGAAAAATCCATTGGAAGCTATTTCCTGGGCCTGGCGTCGTCATGAAAGGGGGCAGGACTGCGACGCTCTATACTCCTAGAGATGAGCAAGGAAGCAATCCTTTTTTTACCCCCTATTAGCTGGCCCACATTCGTCAAACCAATGTAACTTGAGAGTATGCTAGTCACACATTGACAGTTTAATTTAATCTCATGTAGAGTTTGACGAGACAATGTTTTTCCATGGCCTCTAGGGAGTGCGCATACATAAGTTGTATACAGGTCGATGCAGTTATAGCTAAAAACAGGAATTGGTCTGTTATAGTGCCACCATGAGGCATGTCGTACTCGGCCTAGTGGAAATGTGCGTGTATAATTTCACGGAAATTGCATGCAGTTTGTGGCATTTTGTTCGAAATGGACCAATCATGTGAGCTTTGGAAGCAAATCTTAGCCAATCAGGATGGAAGATGGGAAATGGTGCAGATCCGTGTTGATCACATGACTATGGAGATAGTGTATACCGAATTGTGTTGGATGTATGGATAAAATGTGTACGAGTAATATACAGAAATGTGTTTTGCCTAAATCGGCCTCATTGTGGCGCTATAACAGACCGTTGAAGAATATTTGGGGCAGAGGTTCGTTTTTGGCATCCAGGGAGTGTGTGTGCAAAGTTTGGCATGGATCTGGCCAACGGTGGCGGAGATTAGCTGGTAACGGACGGATGGAAGGAAGGACGGACACACACACACACACACACACACATGGACGGAGTGCAAAACATACTCTCTGTCTTCAGCCTGGTGGAGACAATGATGAATAAGGAAAAAATTGTGTAGTGTATATTAAGCAACACAGGGGGTAATAGCTTAAATCTAATTTTGTTCAAATAACTCTGATCTGTGAACTGTGATCATTTACTTGTATTTGCCAAATGCAAAGACACTGACATTACATTTGCTTTGCATTGTACAGCTTGATGGGTTGCAGAGAAATCCAGGAGCAATTGGTTGCAAGCAAGAGTAGCTTTGTGTAAGAATGACGAAATGATACGACTCATTGGCTAAATAGAATTTAGCATTTTAATACCATCTCAGGAATAGAATGAATGCTTCTCTGGGAATTTTAAATTGCCACAATATATGCATGCACACATAGTCACATACAGTATGATGTGCTTCGGCTGTATTACAATAGTATTAGATTTTTGATCGTGCATCAACTTCTTCCAATCATCATGCCAAGTGTGACCAGTGCACTGATGGGGGAATATTAACGGCATCGTGAAAGCATGGACATTCTGATCAGCCTGCAGAATGACAGACAAAGACGATGTATTCAACTATTTTTTTTTTTTTTTTTAGATACTTTTTTGCGGCTTACGCCTTTTATTGATTTTTTAAGGGACAGATAGTAGGCTGACAGGAAACGGGAGAGAGATGGGGGGATGACATGTGGTAAAGGCCGTGTCGGGTTCGGGAGTCGAACCCGCGGCACACCGCGACTGGATCACCAGTCCGGTGCCCAGACCGTTACGCTACGGCCTGGGCCATGTATTCAACTATTGATGAAAGCCCATGACCACCAACTGATGAAACCCAGGGATAGACTTTCAAGGTCAATGCAACGAGTGGAATATATATTGGGGGGGCTGGTATGGAAGGATACTGTACAAAAAGTAGACATCTGGCATCGTGGCAGTTCTGATGTGATCAAATGAGGAAATGCGTCATGTTGGCTTGCTTAATGAGATGTTGAGTCTAATTACCAATTAACACTGATAAGAATCATCTGTCCTCCACCTCAGACATTTACTGCAAAAACTGTCACAGCTCCAATTTGTACTGTCTTGCCATTAAACAAGTCAAGTCAAGTCAATTTTATTCATAACCAGGTCGACCAAAGTTCCCTTCCCTTTATTTATTATTTATTATCTCTTTGTGACTCCAGAACCACACTTAAGTTTTTTCAGCAGATGAGCGGTGGTTCTTTTTACATTTTTAACTTTGGCCATAAAAAAAGTTTTTTATTAATACTAGTACTAAAGTAATCATTATTGTTTGGAATTGTAACAGCTGAAAATCAATAATTTATTGGTATTCCTTCACTTAACCTGCAGGACCGCATTTCGTGAAGGGGGGCCCCCGGGCCACCAATTGCCCATCCCATTTCATTCTCCAGATGTCTTTTCGGTCGCTCAGGGGGCACTCGCTCGTGTGTGTGTGTGTGTGTGAAATGAGTGGCAGAGTCTTGAGTGGATACAGCTACGTCTGTGTGTATCCGTGAGCAGAAGGTGTTTTGTAATTGATTCAGTACGTACAATGGAAACTGACATGTCTGCTGCTACAGTATGCAGCTGTAGTACATTCCAAAATAAGCTTTCATACGGCCCCGAGCAGGAGACGATTCATTACTGTCATGGGCTTTTCTCCTGCAAACTGCGGAGCGCCGGAGCACTCAGTGGATTTCTGGCGTGCAGCCACTCATGCAGACGTGGAAAGGTGCACTGTGCACACATACAGACACATGCATGTAGATTGATTCATGCATGTGAATACATACATACACTATGAGAGCCCCGTCTTAGCTCTCGAGGAGTTGATCCCGTAGATGGACCTGGTTGACGCGCTGGTCCAATGCCATACTGTGAGTGTCAGCTCCATTTTGTGATAATAAAACACACAGGCAGCTCCTGTTGCTTTTGACACATTTATTTCCCAGTGAGTACGGCATCAGTATCTGTGTGATTTCAGAATAAACAATAATCAGCATAGACAAACAAAATAAACATTTCAGACAACCAAACATTTCGCTCCAGTGTTTGAACAACAGTGACGTACCTGCGGTCAAAAACCATTGCCCTTCCGGGTCAATCCTCCCTACAGATGCCAGTGAACCTGACGCTTATAAGGATAACAGCGCCACCCCATGGTCACAAATACATTTGACTTATTCTACTAATTTGGCCCTTACATACACAATAACACAAACTAGAAAAGCGTGCTCCTCAGAGCACAGGTCTCTGGCAGGCTCGGTTGCCGACCCAGAGCCTGCAAAGCATTTATCTTATTATTTTTAATTAATACATCTTGATCACATGACCACATAGATGGATACCGATTTGTGTGAGTTTTGGACAATATCTGTAGGAAAACGTCATCTGGCACTAACGGGGACTGTAAGTTGCGTCATTATCCAAGGCTGTTGTAACGCCACCATGATATTTGAAACGCTTAGGAGGGAGGTTCTTCCTTGGCGCAGTGGGAATGGGCGTGCAACGTTTCCCAAAAATCGGTAGGAGCGCTTGGAGATGGAAATGCCCCTGAGGCACGTGCGCCATGCTCTACCTTGCACCATAGTATCTATCTACACACTACTACCGAAGTCCTGACGTAACTCGCTCATCCCTTCGATTCCCCTGGTTCGCGGAAGTAATTTCTCTATGGAGAATAACGTGGGGTCATCTTAAAATCGTTTCATATAAGTGTTGTGGTCCAAAAATAAACAAGCTGTCTCTGCGTTATTGTAATGGAGGTGTCTCTGTATCGTTTGCGACAGTCAGTCACTCATATATGATACAATTTGTTTCTAGCGAAAATGTAACTAATTCAGTAGCAGTAACATTAGCGTTTTCTCTCAGTCAGTTGATTCTTAACCCATTTTGGGCGGGAACCCCTTTTGGTGTTAGCATTATGTTATGCTTTAGCTATTGAAGATCTACAAGCTCATAGCGCGCCACTGAGTGGCGCGCTACAAGCTTGTAGGTCTGCTATTTTTGAAAAATCGAAGAACGACTGACATAGAAACATAGCTTTTTCAGAAAACTGTCAGGATGTAGAAGACATTTTTAGAATCTGATCTCAGGTCAAAATGAATATCCATGAGTGAAACGGCCAGGGTGACATGTTTATTTTCACAGTTCTTATATGAGGCGATCTAAAATCCCCCTATGGGTATTTATAATGCAAATAAAAAGCACACAAACCTGTGGATTTGCGCCCTCTACTGATATTGATGTCAGACTTCGGTGCTCTGTAGGGTATAGAAATTGTAAATGCCCTCGCCTGCTACTGAGTTTTCATGGAGGTGGAGGATTTGACCACCATCTAGCCGACCAGCTTCAGGTACCCTGCACTACCACTACAGATGGACTCAATTCAAGTCGCTGTCTGACAAGGTGGATATTCACGATTAATCACCACGCACAGTGTGACATGGAAAGAACATAATTTGATGGCCAAGATTGTGCCGCCTGCAAGACTGCAAGAGTGTTGATTGATTGCCAACATCTCCACGCTATCAGTGACACTGCAGCAAATCTTCTCCGCTTATGACAAAGTAACAGATTTTTATTTTATTTTTATGGTCAGTGATGAGTGGGCCATAAGTAGGATTTCCGTGCATAGCGGAAAAATTATACTTGATCGTGTGCGCAAATGCAGATATGCGACATCAGATCTAAGAAATGCGATATCGGATCTCTTACTCTCTTTCTCGCTGAGTAAATATCAGTGAAAGATGCAGGGCAGGGTGTTGATGCCTGGGAGAAGGCCTCGTAAATAACTGACGCTGAGAGATATGGCGTTCGATACAGGAGGTATGAGCTAGGAGGAGAGCAGAGCTGTGGGAAGCCAGTTTGATTCATGGGAAAGGGGGGGGGGGGGGGGTTGAAAGGAGTGCATGGTGGACAGGATCACAGCCACACCGCACATCTTGCCTGGCCAGGGTCTGAATTATTGGGGTTCAATATAACTCTTGAGAATGTACGATGAACTTATAAGGGTACATTAAATTTAACAGTCCATGTTTTGACCCACTGACACTACCATACCAATATAACATATACCTACTGTAAATGTGTCTATTTTGATGCAGAGATGACTGAATGAATCAGTGAATTATAACGGTATGTAGAACATTATGAAATGTGGAAACTCCACACTGCCCATAACATAGGCATTATTGTAGCTGCCTTTGGCCGTCCTAATGTGCCTTTGTCTACACTGAGTGTATAAAGTTGACCTGTAGTAGTACAAATCCACCTAGTTTCAGAGTTTACAACTTGATGGTTGATTTTATTTATTATCTAGCATTATAATAGAAATAACTGCTATGTTTTTTATATCAATCCTGTCATTTATTATGAATAATTCTTGCAGCAGAATAAATAAATCAAAGAGTTATGTTGTTGCCCCCAGGGGGGATTATAGTCCATGTGTTAATGAGTGCTTTCAGACATCCTGGTAAATGTTGAATGGAAGAGATGATGTACTGTACTGTATAAAGCTATAATGAGAGAGAGAGAGAGATCTACAAGGAAGCTGCAGCATTCATGCAGAACTGTCGATCGCTCCCTTGTACATTGTGTGTGTGTGTGTGTGTGTGTGTGTGTGTGTGTGTGCTTGTACTCAGTACAATTGTCAGTGTTCATTTAACTGTGGGAATCCCAATGGGGTCCTTTTTTCCACCCTAAGAATAATGAAGGATTTTATTTAGCTGTGGGGGTTAAGGCCCCTAACCCCCACAGCAATTTTTTTTTTTTAATTCCTTCATCATAACGTAGGGGTATTTGCACTAATTAAAGGGGGAGGAGGGTAAAAGATGGATTGTGGAATGGGTAGATAAGTGGTGATGGCACAGGGGCCGGGGTATTTACACTAATTAAAGAGGGAGGAGGGTAAAAGATGGATTGTGGACTGGGTAGATAAGTGGTGATGGCACAGGGGCCGGAGCTCAACCGGGGATGTATTCTTTTCCTTTGGTTAATCCCTGTGATTGATGACCCGGCTCCATTAAGTCTATGTTGGCGGCCTGGTCAATTACTCATTAATCCTCCTGGCCTCCTGTCCAACAAATGCACGCAGTACGCACGCTGCACGTACAGTACGCACGCACGCACGCATGCAGAATATTTGGGGATGTGATTATGCTTCATAAGCTTCCAGCACAATGTGCAAAAGTATCGGGGGGTCGGTCAGTAGGCTAGGCCACATCAGTACCCCCTGACTAATATACTTTAGTATATTTAATATATTTTTTCCCTCCAAACCATCATTTTGATCAATAAAGACTGGTAAAGACCTTTATTTTTATGGTGGGCTGTGGTCCTCAGGGGGCTGCCAGCCAGGGGGCGCCTGCCAATTGGAAGGGAGAGAAAATTGAAAAAGAAAACAAAAACCTGAAAAGAAATGTAAAACAGTTAATTTAAATTCAAATAAAATTCATAATATTGTTGGCATCCGTGCATTTTTGTTTTTTTAAGAAGCCATTTCACAATAGGGGGGCTGCAGCAAGAACCTATGCTATGGCGTTCTTGTCATGGACCACTGTGTAGATAATTTTTAATACAGTGAAGAACGGAATTGCAGTGCTGGTGGTGGCCTTCCTGCTCCTCCATTGGGAAATGTAAATTCTGCTGGATGACGAGGTATTGCCTGAAGTTAAAAGGAATACCATGGCGCTGATCGGCATATAGAACTTTGCCAGAATAGCTGCAAACAGGCACACAAAGACAGACACGTGTACTGTACAATGCGAGGAGTTATGTCCAAGTAAGTCTAGAGCTCTTACTAGAATTACGAAGGCTGAACTCTCATGTTCTCGTGTGTGTGTGTGTGTGCACGCGCGTACAATACCCCTGGGTGACTGGTTACAGGTGCATGATAGGAAGCTGAGTTTTTAAGTGTCTTTTTAATGTCTTTTTAGTGTCTTTTTAACGTCTTTTTTTGCTTTTATTACCAGTAAGATCCCACTGAGGGCGAGAAGCGACGAGGGCGAGGTCGCGTGCACGCATCCGCCTGCATGGCGGCAGACTGCTGGGCGAGCGCTGGCGCTTTGGCATGGGGGGGTCAGATCAACATAATGTAATGAATTCTGTACTGGCCATGTATGGAGCGTGTCTTGAATGTACAGGGTTCGATGAGGACAGATCAACATAAGGAAGCTGAATTATTTCATAAAAGGCAGTGGAGAAGTCTTTATCTAGATCTAAGTAGATAGTGAAGTAGTCGGTGAAGGAGCAATTCTCAGATCCTCTGGAAGTTTTCCACAACTGTGTGAGACATAACTATATAGACTGCCTCAACGGTATCTTCTTAAAGCTCTAGGAAAAGTTAATCCCAATTCATATTTTCTTTGCACGACGCCGTCATGCGCCAGAGCAAAAAAAGAGTGGTTTGTAGAACTAACATATGGACTGTCAGAACAGGTTAGCTCCTATGGAGGCGTGATGTCACGAGACGTGACCATATGGAGTTGTGACATGTCACACTGAAATACAGGTTTTCATAGTAGATGAGACCTACAGTCGCAATTATTAAAGAGTATGTTAATACTACAGTATATAGCTAGCACACCTTCAGTGGTTGGACGTGGTCTCGCCGCTTTTGTACCGGGAAATTTAGACCTTGCTTGTGGTCAGGTAGGACGACAACTGCTGGCTGACAAGTGCTATTGCTTCCATGAAACTAAAAGCGTAATATCTCCCTGGCCAAGCAGCTTTTCCGTCTTAGTTCAATGGTAGAATTTTGAATCCCAGGCAAGAAGGACATAATGTTATAGTTTTGATACTGCCAGCCGCATTGGCGTCATGTTTTGTGTGTGTTTCTATGACGCTATTAGTTAAAGAGCTCACCACGGTGCAGGTGGATGCTTAATCTTTCACTTCCCTAATACAATAGCTAGCGTGTTACACTTACACTGAGCACGGGTTCCCTAAATGAAGTCGGGCGGCTTATAGAGCCCGCTGTTGCGTGTACAATAGATCACCCAGGTCCTCACGAGAGCACATTGTTTTGTCTGAGGCCTCATTCCAAAAGCAGTTTACCTGCCTTTGCCGTTTCCCATTATACTCTATTATATTTCCCATTATTTTTTTCCAGTACTGTTTGTTTCCGCCTCGCGAGCAGGCCTCGCTTCATCAGCGCAGTGTCACAATCAGCACTTTCCCCCCACAGACCAGGCAGCTCCACAGCAACGCAGGGAAACCAGTTGAGCACTCTGCGGAAACCCACACTGCCGTCAGCCTGCAGTAGATCCATTAAGCCTGATTCATAGTTTGTCATATGATGTCGTTGAGCGCTGGAAATAGACGATTCAGAGGGGGTCGGTATAGTGCTGTCGCCTCACAGCTAGAAGGTCCTGGTTTTGATTCCCGCTGGGGACGCTGTGGGCGTGTTCTCTCCTCCGTATCATCAGTGCCCATA
Source organism: Protomyctophum parallelum (assembly GCF_964188405.1). NCBI lineage: Eukaryota > Metazoa > Chordata > Actinopteri > Myctophiformes > Myctophidae > Protomyctophum > Protomyctophum parallelum. The sequence continues at coordinate 21,214,000 of NC_139713.1, forward strand.
CCCGAGGCGGGGTTGGCGAAAGGGCCTTTCCGTGTGGAGTTTGCATGTTCTCCCCGTGTCCCCTAGGGTAGGTACCCTCACAAAAAACATGCAGTAATCCTGGTCTCTATACCTCCCCCTGGCCAGCTGGGGCGCCTGATGGAGGGGAAAGGAACTGGTTGGAATAACGTGTTCCTTCCACCCGCTACGTCCGGCCGGGGAAACTCTCCCTTGTCAGGTGAAAAGAAGCAGCTTGGACTCCTCATGCATAGAAGGAAGCATGAGGTCCGTCCGCTGCCGCCCCCCCCCCCCCCCCCCCCCAGGTTGGCAGAGGAAGTGTAGCGCCCAGGATTCCATTAGATAATTGACACTGGGTGAAAAAATGGGTTGCAACATCGTGGGCTAATTGTGAAATGTGTCACAAGTTCTCACAACGCATCACTTTGTGACGCGTGGTAGGGTCATAGATTGTCTATTTTTAGAGTGCAACACCGCCTTACGACGGAGTAGCCGGAGTCCTTGCATGCGTTATTCCCCCTAACTCTCTGCTTCTTTCGCTTCCCGTTTCAGCCAAACATTGCACACTCTGCCATGCCTCCTCCATTTCCCCTAAATGCACGGTCAAATTTCTCGGCCCAGCACCCACCATGAGAGAGCCTGTTGGGAATCATAAATCAGACTGGTGGCTTGGCTGGCAAAGTGGCTGAGAGAGAGAGAGAGAGAGAGAGAGAGAGAGAGGGAGGGAGGGAGGGAGGGAGAGAGAGAGACGCCAACCTGCACAAATTACATCACCCATAAAGCAGAGAGCCGTCCGTGGTTTCCGTGTGGAAATATTTCGTTTTATAGGGAAACACAATGACGTTACATTAGTCTCCAAAAACTGTAAAATCTGAGATCTGCAAAATTAAACTTAAAGTCAATTAAAAAGAGCTTGAAGTGTGAAGTACAGTGGTGCTTTGTATGCCTCTGCCGTCAGACAGCCTCGCCTGGAGGTATTATCTTTGTTTGAGGATTGTCTGTACAAGTACCGTAAGTACATCCATCCCGATATTTGAACATGATATCTCAGGAATGCCGTGAGAGCCATACTGTAAGTGCACCTGGACTAGTGGAATAATTCATTAGAATTAGGTAAGGTGAAATGTCACAGTCCCTGACCTCGGTCACCTCACAAACACGTTCATTAAAATCCCTCATTCACAACTGTATTTGTAGTTTTATTATTTAAGCTGTTCTACAGGTATTTTATGTATGAAAGGTGTTTGATTCTTCTCATTTTCTCTTGTTCACTCTCTATCTCATTCTCTTTCATTTTGTATTGTATGGGTTTGTCTTTAAACCGTCTACATCCAGATCTCTACAGTGCTGTCACAGGTTGCTTATGGTAAATGGACTGCATTTATATATGGCTTTTCTACAATGTACTTCACATTCACCCATTCTCACACACACACACGCACGCACACACGCACGCACGCACGCACGCACGCACGCACGCACGCACGCACGCACGCACGCACGCACGCACACACACACACACACACACACACACCGACTTCTTAGGAATCCATGCAAGGCACCAACCTGCTCATCGGGAACAATTAAAGGTTCAGTGTCTTGCTCAAGGACACTTTGACACTGACTCTGGGAGTAGCCCGTGATCGAACTAGGAACCTTCGATTTCCCAAGCTTCCGCTCTACCTCCTGAGACACTAACCAGTGCCGCCCCCCTTATGAAAAGATACGTGAGGATTGACGGAGGTCGACGTCCTCTATTATATCAGTAGGACACAAGAGAGAGTGAAGGGCCTGCAGTCTGAACACTGTCATGAGTCATGACAATCTGTAATCATCTAAATTGGAATAATACCTCTCCAAGAAGAATTCAGAATCGGCTTTGTGAAAAGAAAATGATTTTGTTGCCACATGTGCTCAAGTAGAAGTGCGTCCTCTATAATCCAAATGCTCTGAGGCAAATCCAGCCTACTCTTATTTGCATTTTAACAGGCAATTCAACAGCAGTCATTATTGCTTGTGCCGTGCACAGATTTATGGGAAGGTGAAGATAGTGGAGATAGTTAGGAAGACTTGAATTGTGTGAGGACATATCCATGTTGTCCTTCCTCATGTTTCAGCTGTAATGATTAACGTTTATAATGTGAATTGTATTGTGGTTCTAATCATGTGGAAATGCCAAGGCGGGTTGACAAAGTGTGTAGGAGTGTGCCGGAGGCTCGGCCAGCTAATGATCCAACTATTTTAAAGGATCATGCCGGAGGACTAGTTGTTTCGACGTTTGACCATGGCCCACACAATGCATGGGGTGATAATATCAGTAAATCTCATATACCATGCTGACTATGCTTATTTTACAGAGTGGCTGTATGCCAACCTGTCTATAGAACAGGGTCTGTCTTTCTGTCTGTATGTCTGTCCACTCAAAAGTAGACCCATGCACCACAGCACATGCTGCTATGCATGTGATGTTTTAGAGTACCATGAAAGCCTGAACTGCCTAGTGAAACAAAACGCTCAAAGTGACTGTTTGGGAGGGATTTGGACGAATATTAGTACTTCCAAGTTCCTACTACTTTCTGGGCTATATATTGCGCCACCCCTTAACCCTTATCCCTAAACTTATTTGCTCACTTATTTTTTACTATTTTGAAAAATCTTTTAAAATAGAAAAACAAACCAAGACAGACACAGTATTGCACACGCCTCGAGCCCATTCACATGTAGACATACTTCTTTTAAATTATTATTTTTTTTTTTAATTTTTTTTTTTTTCCTATCCTAGGTCTGTCCAATCCATGGGGCATTGGGCCTTTAGAAGGATCCGAGAAATTTCAGCAGGAAAATAGTCTAATAATGGGGCCCACACCACCTGAAAGGAAGCGTCGTTGCTTCTATGCATTGCACAGAGTCTTTCATGGGGTAGCCGGTAGCACACCGAAGATCTCTCTATACCACATTTGTACAGTTGGTGGCTTATCCTTAATCCAGTTTATCAGAATGCATGTCCGGGCTGAAAGTAGAAGTTTATCAAATAGTTTAAATTGTAAGGGTGTCAAATGAATTTCTTTTGACGGGAGTCCCAGTAAGAAAGCTCCCGGATCCTTCTTTATTTTCACCTTGAAAATGTCGCTTAACTCACGTGCCACTTGGCCCCAGAACCTGGATATACACTTACATTCCCAAAAGTACTGATAGTAGGTACCCAGCTCTGTTTGACATTTCGAACATAAAGGAGATATTGAACAGTCCATTTTGTTTAGTAACACAGGTGTGATGTGTAATCTGTGAATAATTTTATATTGTGTTTCTCTTAGTCTGTTACAGGTATAAACCTTTTTAACTGAGTCAGTGGCCTCTTGATGATTAAAGTTTCTTTATTAGGAAAAAGATCCCTTGAGATGTACCATCTCGTTTTCGAGGGGCTCCCAACACAGATACATTATTGTACATGTAAACAGTAAAACAAAACAAAACAAATTACATACACCTAACATGGACAGGACAAAACATTAAACATTGCAAACCTTGAAAACCTTACAACCTCATTACGGCTTTGAATCCAAAAATATACTGTAGCACATTATGAAGATTCTATGTCCTATACAGTGAGTGCAAAAAATAAAATAAAATAAAATAATATAATGATAATAGTAATACAAAATAGAATAATGAAATAAAGGAATACACCTGGTGATATAATGGCATATTTACCGAAAGCAAGAACATAAGACTTTGAAGTAGGAAGACAGTGCACTCTTGCCATAACCTGACGCTGCCAGATCCAAGAAGCTTGCTACACAAATTTGTTTCACAGCTTATTGGGATCTGGGATCTCTCAGGCAGTTGAGCTGACAAAAATCCGTTCCGTACCGGACCAATCAGCGTGAGCTAAGGGCGGGATATGTGCGAAACCGGACGTGAAGCTATATAGACACGTCAATATGATTGGTTGTGTTTGCACGCCCACACGGTGATAGACAGACGGTCCCATCCAATCATCTACCAAGTATCTTGAAAAATAGGAACAGCCCGTCATCGAATTTGCTTCCGCGATCCCAGATCCCAATAAGCTGTGAAACAAATTTGTGTAGCAAGCTTCTTGGATCTGGCAGCGTCAGGTTACTCTTGCCATGCAGTCATCTTCAATATATTAATCGTTAAAATCTCTCTCCCATTTACGGAGGGATGGTATCTCCTGGGAGTCCAGTGAGTGAAACGATGAAATGAAATGTGATACCTTACTATAGTAAATTCTCTGTTTTACTGTAAACGGAGCCCAGTGGCGTTGGCAGCTGTAGTGAGTTAATGAAGAAACCAAAAAAAATTCTCTTGGGAGGTGTCTGCAATTGCTGAAAAGACACCATCTCTAAACAGATCCCCCAATACACGTAGCCCTAGTGAGAGCCAGGCCGTACTGCGCCCAGGTCCAAATTCATGGTTGCTAGAGATTGGTATTAGCAATGACCTTTGGTCTCCTCTCCCTACGTAGATGGTAATCTGTCGCCACACTCTGATAGAATTATAGATAATTGGATTGTCTCGTATCTCCCTATGAATCTTATCTTTATTACCGGTTACCAGTGCCCATAGTGAATTTGGTGAGCAGCCCCACGAGTCCACACAGTTCTTATTGTGTAGATAGGCTTGTAGCCATTCCCAGATGTAATGGGCATGACAGGCCCAGTTATAAAAGAGTATATTTGGCATGGCATGGTAACCGCGTTACTGGTTGGTAGCTGCAAGATTTTAAATCTTTGCCTGGGTCTCTTTCCATGCCCTCTGTCTATTAGGCTAAAATGACGCACAGCCAGGAGTTGTTTGCAGACTTTGCACCACAGTCAGATGCCTATAGATGGTGTCACTTGCACAGATTGCTTATGTCTTTTTACATAAATCTTCTGCCAATCAGTGTGCCGTTTCCGATTCCACCGGTATTACATTATGTTTGTAGTGTGTGTGTGTGTGTGTGTGTGTGTGTGTGTGCGCGTGTGCGTGCGTGTCCGTGTGCATGCGCGCTTACCCTGTTCAAACCAAGAGATTTGAAAGAGATTGGATTATAGATTGTAGTCTGTTTTTCTTTGAACTTTTGACTCAAGTATGTGTGCACGTTCTGGCACATATTGACTTGAAGAAGCCGTGTTAAGATCATGCGTGGAATCAACAACCTCTCCTCTCCTCCTCCCTTCAGGGGTGAATCAACAACCTCTCCTCTCCTCCTCCCTTCTAGGTGAATTAACAACCTCTCCTCTCCTCCTCCCTTCAGGTGAATTAACAACCTCTCCTCCCTTCAGGTGAATTAACAACCTCTCCTCTCCTCCTCCCTTCAGGTGCTGAAAGGCAGTAAAAAGCTCAACCTCTCGGTGCGTTCTGTTGGTCGCATACCGGGCGGCTATGTCACCAACCACGTGTACACCTGGGTTGACCCCCAGGGACGGAGCGTGTCCCCGCCCCCTGACATCCCTGAGCACCGGAGCGCCACGCTCAGGCGGACGGACAGCCAGCGACGCAGCAACATGCAACTTCTGCAGGAAGGCGACGAAAAGAAGGTGCGGGCAGGAATGCCAGAGAGGGACATGCTAAACGTGCTATCTACTACCTACATGCTACTACAGTACATGTTGAAACAGCTGAACATGCTGCCTACATGCTACTACACCTACAACACATGTTGACGCAGTGATTTCTCATAGTAGCCTACAATTTCGATGATGTAAAGCCTGATTTATACGGCATCGTGCGACAGGGTTGCGTGCTGAAAATAGCTCACAGGCATATATGTACTGTATATGCATGCATGCACGCACACACACACACACACACACACACACACACGGAAATTAAGCTAATTAAACTAATTATGACAATGATTAGGCTAGATATCAAATATATGCGAAAGCATATACGCAGCATGGGTACTGCCCCTGAAAGCGTTTGAGTATAATTGAGCTTCCGTAAGAGGCCTCCTTCATGGCACGTAGAGATAGGGATCAAGATTAGGGGTCTTATCTCCATTTGGAGCCTGTTCTGTGTGATGGCATGTCACTCCGGAGATGGATATCGGCAGCCTGCAGGCCCCATTATTCCTGTGTCTCTTTGTCCACTGCTGTCTGTCCATTACAATCTCAGCATAATTAAGAAATCAATCTTTTCTCCAGGGAATATTTTCAGCTACACTTTTCAAATCAATACATTTTTTTTATATCCTACTATAAAATAAGGCAACCTCTATCTCTTCTTCCTCATGCAATTTCCTCTCAGTGGGTTGACCACGGAAAGCACAACTTGAGGGACAAAAGCCCATTTTTCACTTTCCCCCAAATTGAATCTGTTTATTTGCATCCTTACGGTCCCCGCAGGCTATTGGATCTGTAGCCACGGTCACAGTCCCATAGACTAGCCTGGATGGTGGGTATACCTATAGCTTCATATACTAGCCGGATGGTGGGTGTACACTGTACCTATAGCTTCATATACTAGCCGGATGGTGAGTGTACCTATAGCTTCATAAGCTAGCCGGATGGTGAGTGTACCTATAGCTTCACACACGCACCCAACGCCAGAGACAATGACAGCCCAGAGAGCTTTATGAGCTATTCATATTATGTCCATTTTACTTGAAACAGAGCGTTTATTGACACCCGCAATGTTCAAACTGATCGACTGCTGCTGTACTTGAACCGTTGTGTCATCTGGGTTATTACCAAATAATTGGATGGCTGAAACGGCATAACCCAGACTTCTAATTGCTTTTGGTATCAATTCAGGGTCGGGTCGTAAATTACAGGTTTGTCAGACACTAGCCTCGGAAACCCAGACGTTTTTATTTCCAGGGAGAAAAACAAAGTCTGGGACCGAGTCCACTTCAATTCGGCATAGAGTAGCGCAAACGTCGATCAATCTCTGATTTCTGATCGTCTGCACTTTTGTTAAATTGACGCACACACTCACACACGTACACACACTCGTACTCCTTTCTCTCTCTGTCGCTCTAATTAATTAGTCTCATGTCACGCAGCTGCGTCTAGATTCTCCCGGGATCCTGCCGGGAGCTGCCTAATGCCTATGCCATAGAAAGCATAGGTGGACCCCAGGCTAGTCAGACACAGACTCAGTCGGTTGACCAATCAATCTAAATATGCATTTACTGTTGGCACATTTCACAAATTTAAGCCGTTTATTAGCATTTTTGTGCACTCTCGGTCAACTCTGGGTAGACTGACTCAAGGCAGCTGGCAGCAATGCCCGGGTTAATTGAATGGCAGGTGTTTTCAAAATTGTGCCCTTGGTGGCTCCAATGTGCAAATCTATAATAAAAAAGCTGCTTGCTATAAGGACTTTATTGCAAGCAGCAGCCCTAAGGCTGCCCTACTACGAGTGTATAGACTTGATGTGTCAATAAAGCACAGGAGCTTTAATTACAAAATAGATCTCGTCAACTGTGTTGGCAACAACCCACAGTAGCATTCGCGGCACTACAGTGACACAATGACCAATCGGCAGATGGGGACTTTTTTACAGTTATGTGGCCAGCGTATAGGCACGGGTGCCAACATTGGCACAGGAGATGGTGATCACTGGCACACTGGTGTGAGAGTTTTTTCTTTTTATTAAATATTTTGTCAAACAAATGTCAGTTGAAGTCCACTCATCTATAATTTATTCACCCACGAGATATATTATTATTTTTCAGAAAAATATGCTGCCAGACCACAGGTATGATCCTTTAATGAGGCAGTGAAGAATGTTTGGTTTGCATACTAGAGAACTTGGGAATTTATCACAGCAGGGTTTTGTCTGGCTTGTGAGGTTATATAAATTGTTTGTTTGGCAGTTTGAGTGTTGTCAGTGTATATTGTTTTGCTATGAGTCTCTAGAATGATGTTAGAAAAATGTCTTCTGGTCAGAAACGGATTGTGATACAGTATATTGCTAATGTAGCTTATTGGACCCTGGAGTGGTGCAGTTTATGTGGATGTCTGTCCAATGCACTTGTTCCCAAACAGTGGGTGGGGACCAATTTTTATGGATCCCTCTATTGTTGGTTTCCTTCATTTCGTTTTTAATTAAAAAACATTCCAAAAAACATCCAAAAAATTAGCTAAAATGAATATAAAATATCTAAATTCTAAATCGAGCAACTTAAAAACTGTCTGGGTTGTTCACATAAGCCTGTGTAGACGACGATACGACCAGAAGTAAAAACTTTTTCCACCCCACTGACCACAGTACTTAAGTCAGTGATACGTTGGTGATGACAGAGGCAGTCCCTCAGCTCCATTATTGCTAGTCTGAACTGCATCCAGATCAACCTCCTCATCATTACCATCACCAGTTCCTATAGCGTTGGAGACTGTGTGAGACCAGGCCTAATCGGTTCTGACACGCATCAACTTTTATATCCTCATTTCGTTCATCAAAAAAGACACCGTGGATGGATCCAGCAGGGACTTGAATTATTAATTTAGCTAGCAAAGACATCTGCTTCAAACACACCACACATCTGGGATGTGTGATCCAACCTATATTGTTGGATCCTCGCTGTCCGGTGGAAACATCGCATGTTCCGCACTGGTGGAACGTAACTAAGTAGATTTACTTAAGTACTCACTGTACTTACTGTAAGTGCAATTTTGAGGTATTTGTACTTTACTTGAGTATTTCCAAAACTTTTACTTCTACTCCACTATATGTCTCAGAGGCAAATGTTGTACTTTTGTTCCACTACATTCATTTGAGAACTTTACTTACTAGTAGTACTTTGTAGATTTCAGCCACAATGTGTGATTTTGATGCCAATACTTTTGTACTTTCTATATTGCAGTATTGCAATAAGACAAAAATGTGAGTTATTTTTCCACCACTGCTTATCAGGAAATGGAAAGAAGTTTTTCAGAAATTCTGAAAATAGCCAGACAAGCACTACTTGTGTGCTTGACTCTGACTCTGATTCTAGTTAAAAAAAAAGTTGAACATTAATTGCTCGGCCTAATGGGCATATGCCCGCTGTGCCAGTCTGCTTCTCTGCTTCTCTCGTGTGATGAAGCAGGGCATTAAATGACCAACATGTTTGGAGATACAAGGCTTCTGCCCGACAGCTACAATATATGGTTTAGGCCACACTTCTGCTTTGTTACTTTCTTGTCTTTTGTCAACCAGATGTGTCTCTGTTCTTGGTCCCCCCCCCCCCTCTCTGTCAGGTCAACCTGGTGTTGGATGATGGTCGTTCTCTGGGTCTGATGATCCGTGGTGGGATGGAGTACGCCCTGGGCATCTACATCACCGGAGTGGACAGAGGTTCCGCTGCGGAGTGCGGAGGACTCAAGGTAGCCACACCCCAACCTGTGTGCGCGTGTGTGTGTGTGTGTGCGCGCACTCATGTCTCACACTCTCTGCCTCTCTCTCTCGTTCTCTGACATAACAGATGAAATATGTGACATTTATTCCAGTAATATGGTCTTGGTCACTGTACCGATGTTTTATCGCCTCCTCATCTTCTGCCCTTTTATTTATTAATATGACTTTTATATTAATTAATTAAGGCTGTTACAATGGTTCAGTCTGACATTTCACATCCCTGTCGTCATCCAGTGGGACGTTGAAGAGGGGTCAGACCTTTAAGGAGTTTACTGCAGGGTTTTTAGTTAACTAAAAGTAATGAAATAACCAGAATCAAATGTACAGATAACTGATTGTGTGTGTGTGTGTGTGTGTGTGTGTGTGTGTGTGTGTGTGTGTGTGTGTGTGTGTGTGTGTGTGTGTGTGTGTGTGTGTGTGTGTGTGTGTGTGTGTGTGTGTGTGTGTGTGTGTGTGTGTGTGTGTGTGTGTGTGTGTGTGTGTGTGTGTGTGTGTGTGTGTGACAAAGCAACCAGGTGCAATGTAACCCATGCTGTATTATTTACCTCCTGTGACCCACCTATCTTGGTGTGTGTGTGACACAGCAACCAGGTGCTCGGCATAAGTATGGAAATAGTTTACCAGTAAGAAGCCCTCAGGGCGAGAAGCATAGGTATGGTGGCGTGCCATGTCACGAGGCGTGACCATATATGAAGGCGTGACCATAATGGAGGTGTGATGTCACGAGGCATGACCGTATATGGAGGCGTGGGGTGACTGACTGACGGACGGTGGATGCAGGTTTTCTGACACTCCTGACACTCATTGTAAAAAGTAGGAAACAGCCTCAGGGCCTTTGCCTTGTATTCATAAAGTGCCTGGATTCCTTCGTTTTTATCTTTCAAACAAGATGACACCAGGGTCCTCAGTAGAAGAGCAGGGAGACCACAGTTACATTGTGTACAGATTAAAAGACGGCATCGGATACCTAAAACACCTGAACTACTACTGCATAGTGAGCTCGTATAGATCTGCTATTTTCGCCGTGCTTCACTGTGGGAGAAAAGTGATTCCTCTTGAATGCAGTGCAGTTCATTCAAGCAGTGGGGGGTAACTGCTGTCGCTGTGGAAAACCAAACCTCTCTAACCTTAACAGAAAAATGAAGCCTCGCTCTATCCACTAAACTGATGCGAGACATAGGCTGTGCTGGACCCACACAGAGAGGCTGAAGAACCTCAGCATTCCAACGCCTATAGTGGAAAAAACGCTGGCACTTCGCTCTTGTGATATGGGGCATTTAACAGTTTCCGTGCCGCGAATGGATTACTCCAGGTTAATGTCGCTGCCGTATCGGACATACCCGCCTTTTGTTTTATGTGTTTAATCCGCCGTAATGTAATGAATCAAAAGAAAATCCGTCTTCGTCGCGGAGTATGAGACTGGATGGCTTCGCTGTGATGACGAAACCGGAAATCGTCACATGCTGTGGGCTGCTAGGGCTTCTGGGAAATTGAGGCCAATGGAAATGCATTGGGTGCAACGCCTCATTGAGACGAGTCTTGTGTGCGTCTTCCGCGTGCATCCGGGTGGTGGATGCGACACTCGGATCATAACAAACCACGGGACCTTTTTTCGCTGGATTTTCGCGGATTAAAAGCCCAAATAATCAGCGTATGCTCTAAAGGTAATACAACAATCTCGGCAGTGAAAGGGGGTTGATTAAAATGCGTGTTAAACGTAAAAAACAGTCAAACTGTTAATGTGCCTGTCATAATGACATGGACAAGTACCCAGCCAGTAGAGCCATATGCTGATGGACTTGAGCTCCATGTAGTCTTTCATCGCACACCCATTAGAGATCTGGTGGTTTAAGTGCCGTGGTGGCTTATTAGTGAGCCTGAACAGGCATGGGGGTGCACGCACGCACACAAAATGTGCCTGGGATGGTGATCCTGGATGCACTCACTGCACAGTAAAATCCAAAAACCAGGGGCATAATTTAATTTGTGAGAGTGTACAAATATGTAGCCTATAGTTTACACACTCACAGTTCGCCGGATTTGTTTTGTCGATTGTTGTGAGGCCTCCTAGAAAAGGTACAAAGAACAGAAGAGACAAGAGGGGATTCCTCTGTGCATCATATTGATTACGTCAATCAGACACGGTGGATTATTAGTACAGTCCATGTGGGTTCCATTTGTACACCCTCAGAGTTGAGATTTTACAAATGGGGGTTCATGGGCAAATGCATATCAACCTGGGGGTCCTTGAAACTTTTATTCTTTGAGAATCACTCTTCTAGATGGCTGACCGCTTCAGTGGCATGCCATACTGTAAAAGTAATAGATGGCTGAATTGTTGTATAGAAAGAGAAATTACGATGATTTGCTTTTTCCACTCTTTATTCACTTCAGTTTTGAGCCTTATTCTGCAGCCACAATAACTCTGTCTCTTCACGCGTTCCCTACTCTCTGCTGATTCCAGTGGGGTGCCGCCCTGTGCATTGTAGGCGATGGATTTTCTGGGGGAGAAAAACTTTCAGCTTCTTCAGAGCTAAAAATTGCTTTTCTCCGCATCCCTTCTTTTCCCCACTCCACTCTGTCATTTTGATACCTGGCAGCTGGCTGTTTGATGTGGAATATTGTCATTCATATGGATTTAAACAAATGGAAGGCAGCGGTGTGCTTGATAAGCAGCAGGCTTCCACACAGAATAAAATCCAGAGTGTACGAATGGTTAATTTAAACACTGAGGGATTTTACTGTGTATTTTACTGCAGTGGTTTTCAGAGAGAGAGAGAGAGAGAGAGAGAGAGAACGTGTTCAGATGTAAAGACAAAAGAAAATACATTTTTTTTTACATACAAAAAAAAAGCATCTTTAGACATGTCTCGCTGAAGGGCTTGCCGAAAGGATGGCCGAAAGTGCTACAACACCATGACCCTATAGATATAGAATATCTAGCCTACTGGCTTTACAGATAATTAAAACTCTGAGGCGAAGAGAAAAGCAGAGTTGGAGGAAGAATAGGGCAACGCCAGATAGGAGGCGTTGCACCAGCAGCAGGAGTTGCAGGATGAGGACATAACGATCAGACCGAGAGACCATGGAGGCAGCCACAGAATATACTCCACCAAACTGAACCTTCCCATTACATCCAAGCTAACAAGCCACACAGGGAGACGGGAGACAGAAGACAGAAACAATACATTTGTTTTGGTTTAAAGTGGCGTTTCATTTTCGGACAGCGTTTTCATCAGATGCTCTGGCCATAGCCGAGCTGATACAGCTAAACTCCTTTTACAAGGGCAGATACTACAAAGGCTATTAGGGGCGCAGGTGCACACAACATGCAATCAAACTAGAAGAAGGTTACACTCAGTAAGATTCCAAATCTCTGCCAGGTCTCAGGACGAACACCGTTGCTCTCTCTCTCTCTCTCTCTCTCTCTCTCTCTCTCTCTCTCTCTCTGCTCTCTCTCTGCTATCTCTGCTCTCTCTCTCTCTCTCTCTCTCTCTCTCTCTCTCTCTCTCTCTCTCTCTCTAAACACTCATCAGTCATGCAATTATCTCAAGAGTCATCTGTGGCACATCAAACGGTGTAGTTGTTGGAGATGACAGAGATGTGTACCAGGATACACGGGACCATCTGCACACCGCTCATTGGTACCCCCATGGGACCGCTGTCTTCATGATATCCCTTGTTGTGTGATAGCTCTGTGGTGTTTGTATGCACCAGAGAATAACATATGTGACAGTGATGGATGAGTATAATCGCTGTTCAGACAGGTTCCTTACTAAAAGTATTAGTGGGTGATGCCATTGTGTAAATATTACATTTATGTAGGAGCCAGTTCTTTCAATTCAATGCGGAAATAATTCAATGTTGTCATCACAAAAGCAGCTATCTGTATGCTGGCAGAATTTTAGTGTATTATTTCGGTTTCTATAAGAACATTGTGCAATAACTGAACTAGGATGCGTTGTGCATCCTAGTTCCCCTAAGCGGGGTGAAAACATACTGCGGGGTTTCAACTTGTACGATCTGGCAAAACGCCACGGTGACTGTGGGCGGGGAAGGTTCTGTCTGGAAAGGTTCTCTGTTTGATCCCCGGCTCCTCCTGGCTTAGTGTCTTGCAGAAAACAGCGCGTTGAGAAAACAGGCTTGGAAGGTTCACTTCTGTGGTCTCTAACATTACACCTAGCTACATGTTTAAGCATTTATTTCATATTTACATGTCGATTTCAGCTCTGACATTTATTTCAGACATGCTCTAGTTAAGTATGTGAAGAAAAGTTTTTTCTCTGGTGAAAAGCTGGAGGTTGCGCGATGGCAGGCTCTCAGTCAAATCTGGTCACATAATTACTACTCCTAATAGTTAGAGATGGGAAAATGCAGATGATGAATATCAGATAATGTGTAAATGTACTGTATACCAACAACAATCTTCATATTAAAGCGCAGACTGCATTGGTATGGTGGTATTCATCTAGATGTGCTGACTTTGATGGATGACCCATATCCCTGCCAGGCTTCTGTAATCATCACACTGCTAGCGTGGCCATGTCGTCCTTCATTCTGAGGGAAAATGAAAGCTCAATGTAACCTATGCCGTATTATTTACCTCCTGTGACCCACCTATCGTGTGTGTGTGTGTGTGTGTGTGTGTGTGTGTGTGTGTGTGTGTGTGTGTGCGTGTGTATGTATGTGTGTGTGTGACATTTGCAAGTGTATGCATGCATGCCGCCCCACCACCATCGCAGCCCACAGACAGCAGTCTAAGGAAGGTCAGCCCTTGTTGTGCTATCGTACAAGGTTCAGTCTAATTTGATTAGTCTGGAGGGAAAGGTCAGAGCACGTCAACACAATGACAGACGCCTCGGAGAAAAAACTAGGTGTCACAGAGAGTTGGATCCTAATGTAGTAGCTTTGTAATGTGTACAGTACATTGTTGATGACTCAAATGCAGTCATGCAGATTTGCCTTGTTTGGATATCAGCTTTTTAAGCCTCCATTCTGCCACAGGAGACAGATGCTTGCTTCTTTCTTTCTTTCTTTCTTTCTTTCTTTCTTTCTTTCTTTCTTTCTTTCTTTCTTTCTTTCTTTCGTGAACTCACGTGTATGTTTGTGTGTGTATGTAGTGCCTGCCTGTGCATTTGTTTGTCCAGCCCATTTTCAGTCATGTTTTGACTTTTGGTATCCACATTGTGATGATGAGCATGAGCATGCCCTTTCACGTACACGGTTGATGGCAACGGAATGTGGACCATGGTGACACTACACCATCCGTGCTGATCCTGTTTAACCACTTTAACCCTGGCATCCGTAATTTGTGCCATTATAGGTGACAACTTTAAAATGTATTTTTAATACAAAAAATTGAAATATATAATAATAAAAAGTATTGAAACATTTCCAAAATAGTGGAAATAGCATATAGCAAGCTTGTAGTCTCTTCTTCTAGCACACCAGTCGTGCAAATGATTTCTCTGCACAAATGCATGCCATAGGAGATTGTTGTTATTCAGCATGCGACAAAGTATATCAGAGTTACATGGGTAACCTCACCCCAAACCCTTGCCTATAACCTTAAATCCCATTGAAGATCTCTTTTACAAGGGAGCCCTATTGGTTACCGTCAGAACTGTACACTGAGTCGACTTGATCCACAATGTGAAGCTAATTTCACCCCTGAGGTGAGCTTTTTGCTCGCACCATCACTCAGTGTTGGAGTCACCGGGGAATGCATTGTTTAAAGGTCATTCTCTGTGCTCTTCAGGACGATCTTCCAAACGGCAGACCAGTCGGTATCCATACAGATGAATGGACTTTAATGATTCAGGCTGTGTAAACTCCAGCGAGTTCATTCCAAAATGTTTCAAGTAAAGGTCATTGGGCCATGTCCTGATAGATTACTGATAGGATATCAGTAATTTATCATTCTTTACTTAATAAACTGTATATACAGGCTACTGTATAGACCATTTTTACTCATTTAAACAAATAAAATTTACTAAATATCATGTCTGCGCTTTTTCCTGCAAACCCGGTCATTTTTTTGTGCCAGAATTTCAGGCCTCTACACAGACTTCAAATCTAGTCCTATGGTCTGTGCCAGCAGTATCGTCCCGAATCCGTATGTTTGTAATTTACGTACCGAAGGTTCATTGGTTTGATTATTGATTCTCATGCGAGACCCTTGAACAGCGTTTTGGCCAAGTTAGGTGTGGATTGAAGCAACAGTGCACCTTGGCACTGTGCACCATGATCACCTCCTGTCTTATTGTTTGCTTGCTTGTCTGACTGTATTTGATTGTATCCAGCAAGCCAAATGACGTCATTATGATGACGCATGACGTTATGCGACTCCGGTGACATTCAGAACTAGTCCATATCCCAGCCCATATGGGGATGATCTTTACGTCATTTCCAGGTCGTCTTCACCCGTCGAAATAAATATAGCTTATTCTGGGCCAGATCTGACTAGGACTTCCGTCTTAGTGGGCAGAATTTGTGTTGGTTGAAATCAGGTGATATTATGGGCCAGAACTGACTAGTCTCGGTTTGACTTGATCTGGCCCAAATTGAGTCATCACTAATTCGCCCAGGTCCTGACTGTGCCTGCTGGGTATTGGTGTTTTATTTTTTGGCCTGTCTTTGATCGATTTCTTTTGATCTATGTTTTTAAATGTGTCTTTAAAGTTTGATTTGATTTGACAACATGTAGCCCCCGGAGGGGCAATACGCTGGAGGACACGCTCCCTGTTGTGACTATTCTCATGGAAGTCCCCCCCCCACAGAGTGCTTGTGTCAGGTTTGTGCGGATCGGAGAAACGGTGCGCCTGGGGCAGATTGTACATCCAGAGTAGTTTATAAGACTATCTGGATCGTAGACATCTGACATATTGCACAAGTTTGTATTTATTAGTGCCATGTCCAAATTCCCTCAAGTGAGTTTATTAGTAATAATCTGTTGTCCCTATAAAGTTTTCTTTGCTAGATAATATAGATCTATGCATGAAGAAACCTTCAAGTAGCCCAGAGTAAAACCACTCTGATTTGTGCCCCTTGAAACACTCTCATTGAGGATGTTATACGTCCCCATTTGGACTGTTTTAACTTTCAGTCACTAAATTGCCCAAAACATGTTGTTTTAACGAGACACAATGACTGTAAATTGCTGAAGAATAGAGCCATAAAACCTGTGATAGACCATTTTACTGCACAAGACACTACCACTGACGTTCCCTATAACAAATTGCCCACAATTGGGCACATTGCCTATGGACCGATTCCGTAACGGGTCTCATGGTCGCAGCCTATGTACTGTAGGAACACAAGGCTGCTGTACTTTATTCCTCATACTTTAATGCTTAGTATGAGGTATAAAGTACAGCAGCCTTGTGTTCCTAAAACGGAAAGATTGGGTATTGGGTAAGACTAATTTGAAGGTTTTCAGAAAACCTTAGGTTAGGTTTTAGAAGGCATTTTTAGAATCGGCCTCATGAATTATTCACTGCCAAAAACAACCTTTTCTTTATCACTTTGTGAAGCCTTGAATTCATGGGGAAACAATATGTTCTTGCATTCCTCCAGTCAATGAAGAATCAAATGAAATGCACTCCAAGATTAACAACCACAAACTGCTGTATATCCAAAATCCCTTTATAAACTCCCACGCAACTTTTAAACTGCATGATACTGAACATCTATCAGTGCTATCAAATCCTCATCTCACATAAAACCTAAATGGATTTTGAGTGGAGAGAACCGCCTCAACCCAAATCGTTGCCTTACGGAGGATCAGTGAAAAAACAACATACAGTACCAGTAACGCTGCTGTGCTTCATCGACTTCAAATAGGCATTCCGCTCTATAGCCCTACACAGAGGAATGGTGGTGCTCCAGGCCTATGATGTTCCTCCCAAGCTACTCCGCGCCATCGGGACCATGTTGCAATGTGTGGTACTGAACATCAAACAGGACAAACACATTAGGAAACAAACATCTGTAAGGGGGGCATCCGAGTGTATCAGAGATGGCAATCAGGAGAATGAGACTAGCCGGTCACTGCCATCAACACCGGGAACTCGCCGCCAGCAAGCTTGCATTTGAGCGATCAAGAAGATACCTACGTACTGTACGTACCTGTGTGGAAGTGCTGAAGAAAGATGGTGGTGTGGAAAGCACAAACGAGCTGGCCAGATGTAGCATTATGTTATGCTTTAGCTATTGAAAGATAGCAGATCAAAAATGGCGCGCTCCAAGCTTGTAGGTCTGCTATTTTTGAAAAATCAAAGAACGACTGACATAGAAACATAGCTTTTTCAGAAAACTGTCAGTATTTAGAAGACATTTTTAGAATCTGATCTCAGGTCAAAATGGGTTAAATTAACACTCAAATTGGCAGCCAGTTTGGCAGCCTCCTCCAAAGACAGGACACATTGATAAAGTTCCCTGCCGAGGTTCCCTGTTGCGGTTTGACACACAGCCAATGTGAAGGAAAACGTATAGCAAATACAGTATGCAGGAATGATGCGACTTCTCCGCCCAATCACATCGAGTCTACCAACGTAGACGTGTGAATGCGACCTTAGTCTAAGGATAACACAAATAAGTCACGTGGACTTGTTTCCATTGTGGTCCTATGTATTCAATTCATCAACACATTAATAGTATACATGTCATCAACAATTACAAATAGCTATATTTATAGAAATACAGTGGCATTGTATGACACCTCATTTCAAGGGGAGAAACCGCATGTCTCCATATTTATTTCATAAATGAATGCCCTGCTTAATCATACAAGAGTGTAGCACAAAATCAGTGAAAATCCCTACAAGTCTTGAAGTGTCATAAGCTCATAACGTGCAGCATTAACGTGTTGTCCACATTGACAATGAGCTTAGATTTTAGATTGGCTATTTTCACAAAAAGGTGTAATAATAAAACCGGCAATACATATTCTACACTGTATGTACACTACAGCAGGTCGTACAATCCCTGCTTTTCCATGTCATGTCATAGACTAGTAGTCGTAGTGTACAGAGACCCCAAATTAATAGCTATTTCCCCGCAGACCTCCATCTGAAAATATTTTTTGACATGGACTTTCAAATATATTTTTCACAATTTTTTATGTTTTGAAAATAGACTATCAATGCGACATGTTGTAAGCTTGTAGATCTGCTATTTCCCAATACCTGATGTTAAAGTGGACTGATATTGATACTTAACTAACGTTGCAGGGACCCCATGGAATCCCTCAAGGACCCCTGGGGGTCCTCAGACCTCACATTGACTGGACTAGAGCACCACTAGACAGATGAGGCATGTGTGGATGCAGCCCAGAGGCACATTGATCAAAGTCTAGACTGACTGGCACCTGGGCTTCCTCATTCCCCCAAACAGCGAGGGACCATTTATGAGAAAATAACCACTGTTGCTCTTCACTCAAACAACTCTTTCTTTCTTTTTAACAGCTCTTTCTTTCTTCCTTCTTTCCTTCTTTCTTTCTTTCTTTCTTTCTTTCTTTCTTTCTTTCTTTCCTGCTCACTCACTCACTCACTCATTCATTCATTAACAGTACGCACGCACGCATAACGAGTGCCGGGTTTACAGTAGTTAGGGTGTACATGAACATGACATCAAAATATGCATTGTTTTTGATGCAGAAGTGGTGGTACAGTATGTGTGTGTTGTGAGTCTGTGTGAAAAATGGCCGGACAGGTGGGCTTTAGACCGGATCAGGCTTTCCACAGTTACCCCACAACACACAGCAGGCAGCAGAGCAGAAGCTCTCAATGTTTTACCATAATACAACTAAATATACAATAACTAAACACAAATCTCACTTGAATTGGATTTCAATCTACTAATGATGAAATTGCCCCCGGGCTGCAGGCCACCCTAGCCCAACGTTAAATCCGGGCATGCCAATTATGTTTGAATGTAGTCCATCTCCTCCTTCAGCGTGTTGCATTGTTCTCTCTTTTGTAGCCTCGGTGGCAATTGGAAAGCTAAATTCCAGTGATTTCCCCATTTGGCACACACACACGCCACACATTTTCAGTAAGTGCTCTGTCACAAAAATGGCAAAGAGAACAAAGAAAATGTTCTGTAATTTCTGAGACAGTTCCTTCATGTTGTGTTGCCCACTTAATTTTGAGTTGATAAAGCATGTACGTACGGCATGCTTCCAACTCAGGAGCCTGCCCCATAGAACCAGTATTATCCAGATTCTGCAGACTAAATTAATGCAATACCGGAACCTAAGCCAATGTTCCCTGGGCATGTCCGTGAAGCTCAAAGTTTGTGTCTGAGCATGCCTAGCGTTCACGTACTGTATCTGAGCATGCCTAACACACCCAATTGGCTTGTCGATAGCCTTGCAGGACACGTATCCCTGGAGAGATGATTGCTCTGCGATATATAACATATATTTTCCGGAATTGAGGTCCTTGTGCTGGCAATTCCAGCTAGATCCTTTTTGAGATGGCATAACAGAGTTAGCACAACTGAATGTCCTGTACCCAATTGTTACCACTCTGAATCTCTTCAACATTTGTTGTTTGATTGAGACAAACCTAGAGTATGTAAGTATGGGCCAGCATGGAAGGAATTGGTTTCAACATTGAAATAAATAACAAATCATGCAGGTATGGTATAATGAAAGAGACAGCTGAGAAGGAAAAACATGATTTGTTTTGGTGGGTTACATGCACTGTTGGCAAAACACCGGAAGACAAGATGCAAAATATCACTAGGTCAAGCTCAAACAATCCCCTGTAATGTTGTCTTTAAATACTCACCGGTCTTAAAAGAGCTCCACTCTAGTCTGGATAAGGTTAGAAGAGAAGAAACTCCATGGCACCTTCTAGATTTTTACCAGCTGATTGCAAAGCAAGCAGTAGGTCTATGAATAGGTATGAAACTTGCGACAGTGCAAATTGCGAGAGAACGACACTTTAGGTGCTGCCACACTTACTAAAGAGCCGCGGACGTTCTCGGCTGTCCGCAACTTATTTTTCCGGGTTTTTAGACAGCTGGTGGATGGAAATTAAGCTCCACCTCCGCGGACGACTGCCGAGGAGGAGAGCGTTTCCGGGAATCTAGCCGTCGCGGCAGTTGTCCACGGAGGTGGAGCTTAATTTCCATCCACCAGCTGTCTAAAAACTCGGAAAAGAAGCTGCGGACAGCTTCTTCTGTCCGCGGCTGTCAGCCGTTTTTCGCTTAGGTGTGGAAACACTGTTACTGTGTGTGCGTGTGCCTGTGTGTGCCTGTGTGTGCTGCCTGCCTGCCTTTTGTAAGCCTGGGTTTCACTCCAAAGCCATGAGAACTTAGTGGCTGCATGTAGTACAAGAGGTAATTGGGAATTTCGTTGTGAACTTTGTCTTTGTTGTTATGATACTATGAAACCAGCAGACATTTGTATGCATCTGCACACCGCAAATATCCGGGCAGAACGAACACTGCGCTGAAACTGACACAGAGGCAGTTATAGCGGACCCCCGCAAGTTTCATACCTATTCATAGACTTGCTTTGCAATCAGTTGGTAATCATTGGGAAGACGGATAGGGAACAAGAGTGGCTTAAAAAAACAAAAGAGGAAAAGTTGTGCAGATTCCAAAAGTCTCAACTCAAGTTGTACTACTTTACAAACTTCAGTAGAAGTCCCATGACTTCATGCTACGATTTTCGATGTCGGGAAGCTAGCAGTGCATTTTCTTTGTCATATGGCTCCCATTGGGATCCCCGAACTAAAAGTAACGCACCATCATCGAGGCCCTCGCAATGATCTAATGCTGCCTAATTCATACTCGTACAACACCATGTCAAATAGCTCACTGTGTACCAAATTGTAAACTTGGTAGATCTGCTCTCATATGCACATGTACATTTTGATGATGCTCTTGAATCTCTTTATTTCTTTAAATCTTTTTACGTTTTATATCATTCTGTTATTATTATCTATGCCATTGTCTGAAGGAAGCCAAACCCAATATGTTTTACTCTTATGTAACTTCACACAAGATGTAACAACAAAGTACAACCCGATGAACCTGATATTTATGGCATGGGACACCTTTGTACAATGGCCTCGTGGTGAAGCGAATGGTTAAGTGACTGTTTCACCACACGATGCACTTCACGATGCATCAATCCATCTTTGGTGGGGATTATCAGATGCAGCTGAGATCCTTGGGGTCATTATTAGGATCCTCTGGAGAGAGACTCGTGTTCAGTCAGCATGACTCCGTTATAATGAGCATGTGGGAGGAAAAGAGGGATATAAGGAGACAATAGTTTAGGAGGAGGCGGGGGTTAGAGGGAATGGAGCGAAGGAGAGGAGAGGAGGATGTAGGAATTGGAGCGAAGCTGTGAGGTTAGGAGAGGAGTGGAAGAGAGTTTTGAAGGAGGCAAGTACGAGTACTGTACTTGTGTACTTGTATTTGTATTTTTGTATACCTTCACTCCACTACATTTCTACGAATGGAAAAAGTGCATGCATTATAATTTATTTTATTTCACACACTTAGATCTGATATTTTCAGCTTGCAAACCAGCATAAAATTACTTTACTGGATCTCTTCTCCGCTATAGTCTAGTTTTCATTTGTTGACGAATTTGTCAATTTACGTAGTCTTAGTTTTAGTCATCATAGTTTTTATTTCGTTTATCAGTGAAAAAAGGTAGTCGACAAAATAGTAGTAGTTGAGCTATTGATGAAAACGGATAGCTAGGGGAGAGAGAGAGTGGGAGAGAGGAGTAAACACAGGAGTGAGTAATAGAATTAAAGAGCAGGTGAGAAGAGAGGCAAGTTGTTGGGGAGGGTGGGTGCTGCTAAAATGGCACGCCGACAGGTGTTTGTTTGTGCACCTGTTTGTAATTATTGTAATTGTTAGCAATTATCTTTGTCATATCTCTGGTTCTGCAGCAAATGGAATGTCTGTCATGGCGGGACAGCTCCCATTGCGTTGCATTTATATTAACTGAATGAACAGACCGAGAGAGACGGATAGAAAGGCAGTGGTGCCAAACTTCCATTCAGAATCTGAAGGCTAATTTGATTTTTTGTCCAGGGCAAATTATGTGACGTATTTTCAGCTGAACAGTGGATTTATGAACTGGCCTTAAGCCTGTAGATAATCTGCAGTCTAAGGTTTTTTTAGGCATAACTTTTTGGAAAGGATACTGCTATAGTTCACTCGTTAATTCTCAATGTGGGGTCCAGGGACCCCCAGGGGTCCTTAAGTGGGTTCTGGGGGATTCCCAGCTAAACAACTAAGTAGATCCTTACAGGTCTGTAACTCAGGGAATGTACAAATGGAGAGAAATGGCTATAGACAAAAATAAGGGCTCAAGTGGTCACAGCTTTGAAATGACATCTCTCACTCACTTGGGCTCAGGAAAGGCTAATGCCACAGTTCACAGTCAAAGGGGGTGAGCTGAAAGGTGCATGGTCGGGTGAGTCAATCTAATATCTCTCTCCCACTCTACCTGTCTGTCTCGCTGCCAGAGCATGGAATCGAGATTCTAGATCGAGAGGTGAAGTGTAAAAGTGAACCGCTGGGAGATGAGTGGCACGCCACACCGTGCTATACCTCTATTCATCTGTCTGTCTTTTTTTTCTCTCTCTCTCTCTCTCTCTCTCTCTCTCTGTCTCTCTCTCTCTCTCTGTCTCTCTCTCTCTCTCTCTCTCTCTCGCTGTCCTTTTCTCAGCTTCTTTCTTTCCTGATTTCTCTTGCTCTCTCTCCCTGTCTCTTTTTGCCTCCATACCCCACTCTCTCTCTCTTGTTCGAATTCCCTATCTTGCAGAGACACTAACAGGGACACACATACTGTACCAACAGAAAGAGAGAGAGAGAGAGGGTGGAAAAAAAGTACACACTTTTAACATGTACCCTCTTCCTCACGCACACACTTGCATGATGGATGCGCAGGCACACGCGCACACACTTGCATGATGGACACGCACGCACACACACGCACACACCCACCATGTGAGCGGGCGGTGATGGTGTTGTCAGTGTGTTCTTGTTGCCGTGCCTTTAGGGATCAGTGATCTATAGGGACCAGCACTTCCCTTTGTGTCCTCGGTTCATTCAGGCCTGCAATCTGCTCCAAGGCTGCAGATCAGCATTCTGTGATAATGTCACCATGGCTCAGTACGCTGTCAGATCCAGGATGTTGCGGTGTAATGATCGGGTAGAAAGACATTTCCATGGCACGCGTGTAATAATAGCCCAGTTGTCTAATATACTCCTACTGTTCTGTCTTCTCATGAATGTCCACACAATGGTCTGTGACTCAGACGCTTCAGAGGTGCTGAGCGTGCGATATTCAAATGCCAACAAACAAAAGAACAAAATAGTGTTAACCCCTTTCAATCTGGTATCCCTAGAATGGCCATATCGTATCAAAAACATGTAATCGCTGAATTTTTATGCAAATAGCTGATCTACAAGTAAGCTTACAGATCTTTCCACTATTCGCCATAAAAGAAAGTATACTGAAGGGCTTACGTTTTGCATTCATAAAGTGACAGTACGTACACTGAGCACTATAACGATAACTATAAAAATAATATAGTTTTAAAAATCATTCAATCAAGTCAAGTGGAAGGCAGAGTTCTCATCAACTATGAAAAAAATACAATGGTGAACGATATAGTTATCATTAGTCACAGTGCTCCGTGTGAATGGCGCTTTTGTGTAGTTCTGTATATTGATAATAAATAAAACACATTTCAAGGTCCAATACGGTGCACAGGACAAATGCATTAAAATGTGGTGCTGTATGTCACTCTGCATAAATGGCAAGGGTTTATCCTGTCTCTATTTGTGGTGTGTGTGTGTGTGTGTGTGTGTGTGTGTGTGTGTGTGTGTGTGTGTGTGTGTGTGTGTGTGTGTGTGTGTGTGTGTGTGTGTGTGTGTGTGTGTGTGTGTGTGTGTGTGTGTGTGTGTGTGTGTGTGTGTGTGTGTGTGTGTGTGTGTGTGTGTGTGTGTGTGTGTGTGTGTGGTCGAGGAGACTAAAACACAACAAAAAAATCACTGTCAGCAATGTTGTAACTCTGTAACAGAACATCTTTATATTCATGTGGATTCTCAATAAACTGTACGTCAGCTCTCTGGAACACAGTGACACAGCTCCCATCATTCATGCCAGAGCCGTGCGGAGCTGTGGGGTTCTCATACTTAGCAAGAGCTTTAGCGTGCCACGATCAATGTAGACGTGCGAAGCTTGAGATGGGCAGTGTTAGAGCGAAACAAAGAGTTGTGTCTTGACTGCCATCGATTGGGCCGTACTTGCCCCCAAGACAACACCATGTTGTTTCTCCTGGCCTGTAAACTGTGTCTGGCTGGCATTATTTATCACCGTCATTGATCAGAGCCTCATTTGTGAATATCATTGTCATTGGTTGTTGCCTAATTGCCCAGCATGCTGCATGGTGATGGCGGCTGGAGTCTGATGTAAAGATTGATCACGGGGAATGAAGTACTTACTACTCTGGGCATGGCCTTGTTACTCACAAATGGAATTATAATATCATAGAGGGAAAGAAAAAGAGAAAAAGGGGGATAAGTTAATAGTGAGATGGAGATGAAGGAAGGGAGAGGGGGGTTTTGAAGAGAGAAAGATGTGACTGGGTGAAGTGAAGCCCTCATTGCTTTATCACAGTGCCACAAATTGGGTTTAATCCGATTTACAGACATTTCATTTCCGCTTGATACCGTCTCTACGAGACGGCCTACATGCACGATATATAGCAAATGAAAGCTGGAACTCCGTAGATGTGCACAGCACTTTGAAATGTTTGAAAATGAGCGAGATCTGAGCTAGTTGTGACTCAATGAAAAGATGAGTGTTCTTGGCTCTGTGCGCCAAGAACACAAAAGAAGAAAAACGGCACACACACAGACACACACACACGAACACACTCACACACACACACACACACACACACACACACACACACACACACACACACACACACACACATTTTAATCATTTATTTATGTCCACATAAGAGATAAGATACAAGGACACAAATATTTACACACACACACCGAGTACCGTTCTAGGCTCTGACAGAACAGAACTGACTGACTCAGAGGAGCTCCGCAATAAACACAATTTAAAGGAGCATTAACTAATGTTGGATTTGTACAGTGCAGATAACGTAAGTGGCCACTAATTATTGTGGTTTTGGGTTTTATCATGCAGCAATAGCCGATCTACAAGCTCACAATGCGTTGCGCTGCAAGTATAGCCTATAGCGCTGCTGATTGACGTGCAGCAGTTATAAAACTACTATGAAGTACTTTTTAGTGTAATGTGTGTGTTCTTGACTTCTTGTTCTTAATGTGGGTTTATCAGAGTGCGAGAGAGCGCAGCTGAGAGTGAATGGCTGCTGCTGCGTCACATGCACCAATAAAGCAGCGGCTGCGGCGGCGCGCATGCTGGAAATAATAAATTAAAATATGTCTGGCTTTGGGCCGGGGCCTGGGCTGAACTCCACTTGCCCGGGCCGGGCCAGGGCCCATATTTTAGGCCCGTGCAGGGCTCTATAATGAGACTTCAAGGCAGCAACACATCACTCTTCCATGGGCTATAGACCGTAAGGCTATGAAGCAATATAGAACTGAATGGGCATAACGGGCAACGGATAGGGGATCTCTTAAAGGCAATGGCATGTGCCACAGTGATTGGTTTAATTATTGTTACGACCAAACCACACCTATGCATAATGTAACGGGTAACAGAGGTGTTTTAGAGATTTAGACAGGTAACCAAAATACCAACTTTAGAACACCCCTTCCCCAGGGGCACAGCCAACTCCTGATCAGGATATCAGTCACGTGCTCACTCCATCTGATTGGGATGGGCTATTTAAGGCTCCCTGCATTCTTCTCATTGTTTTTTCCTGCTGCTCTGCCATCTTGGCGGCTCTGCTATGCTGCTTGCTCTACTGCTTAGCTGCTGTTGCGCTCCCACCACCACCACAGGATCAACCCGTGGGCTCTGTTTCTATATCATTCTCAGAATCGCCTCCCTGTAATATCCATTTGGCGGTTCATCTATTTATTTTCATGCCTACAGGGAATGAATCAAATGGGACAGAGTCTTGACGCTTATACATATTTATGCTCAATGTATTTATATTTTATGCTCAATAAATATTCAATAGATTTGGTTATTCAATCTACAGGTGTCGATGGATGCTGTTCAGTGTCTGTCCTTGGCCTTGGAACAGGCCCCGGCTTTAATAATGTGTGATTAACTAGGAACTGCTTATTTATACCAGTCTGAGATTTAAGCAGCTCGTCAAACAATAACGGCATCATAATCATAATCACTACATTTGCCAAAGTGCAATGAATCCACAGGATTGGCTGTCTTCGTGGCACAAGCTTGTAACAACAATATCTCGCCTGATATTGGGTTTTTCTTGAAAGGCCCAATATCGGGCAGCGGGTTATATTCTTCCGTGTATTCACTGTGTAGTCAAACATTATATTTATTCATCTCTCCCAGGAGATTCATGTCTTCTCAATTGTGTGTCACGTGTGCTGTGTTTCTGCAGCGTCATATTTCGTGTGAATGTTGCCAGCAGGCCAGGGACCTCATACGACGCTCATGTCCGTATGACTTATGGGCTGTGTAGTGCAACTAGCCAGTTGTAGAAATTGAAGTCCGTTGGTGCAAGCCGACATCAGCTTAAAACCAGCACATACATCATGAATGTGAGAGCATATACATGTACTGTACACCGAAAGCCCCACATCACAGCGCACTTTCAACTCAAGTCCGAGCTGTTGTAAGTCACAGAGAACGATGGAGAGAGGTTGAAAATGGATGTGTTGTGTATGAGAGAGATTAAGGAAGACAATGGAGATCAGTGTTGGGAAGTAGCATTGGTACAATTAGTGCATTTCTCTGTAGCTTGGTGGTAGTGCCGCTGAATTCTGAAACAGCTTTTCCTTAGCAAGGCTTTTATTGATCAAGTGGTGAGTATAGCAGCCATCCACACAAGCTGCATAAGCAAAGCTTTCTGCTGCGGTCTGAAATAAAACCGCTAAGAGTTGGTATACGTGATTGCATTAGCATACAAAGATGTTTGAGTAAAGCTGACAGAAGCACTGCCGTATATGACGTGACATCACAGACCACTCCTTGACCTGATGCCTGCCTCTTGTCTGCTGCAGGGGAATACAGACAAGCTTGTGAGAGACTCTGTGTGGGGAAAGACATTTTCAGACCAAAGACAACTGGCCTCTTTGATGCACATTTTGAAAAGCTTCCTTTTTGTCGTTTGAACAAACATCTGGGATGGACCTTTGATACTGTATGCTGTGGCAATTCTTTTTTTCCAGAGATGTCTTACATGAACGTATGCACGCACGCACACATGCACAATGTACAATTGTCAGCAGTGGTGGAAAAAGTACTCAAGTGTTTTAAGTAAAAGTCCAGAATTCAAAATGTACTTGAGTAAAGGTACAAAAGCATTGTCATGAAAAAGTACCAAAAGTAAAAGTACTCATTATGCAGAATGTCTCATTTAACGTTTTCAAATGTATAACAATCTTTTGAAATGATCAGATCTACAAGCTCACAATTTGCTTCATATAAGGGCTGAAGTGGTTACTGTAAGTTTTGTTGTAACAATAGTCCAAATCTACAAAGTAACAAATATAGTAAAAGTACAATATTTGCCTCTGAGATGTAGAAGTAGAAATAAAAGTATTGGAAATTAGAAATACTCAAGTAAAGAACAAATACCTCAAAATTATACTTAAGTGCTGTACTTGTGAAATGTATTCAGTAATGTTACTTTCCACCACTGATCGTCAGTGAACATGTGTAAACACATACATATCAAACTGCAACCTTTGATAGACTGGTGGTACAAACATGATTGACAGAAGGCATTAATCATCAGACATCATCAGATTACACAGACATCCACATGACAGAAATCTGCTCTGTATCATGTGAGGGATGTAGCTGACAAGGGTCATGCTGCACACATTGCAATACATTACATTAGGTTATAAACATATTTGTCCTCTGACAAGCATGCCACATTACTTTTAGATGTGTTGCGTTCACTGTCTTTGATGTGTCACTTGTCTCCAAATAGCCTGTCTGCACCATGATAAAGAATTGATGTCCTCCCCGTCTCCAGTCCATCCAACTTGTGCACATGGGCCAAAATAGAACCACCTGAATGCCACCTGCGTTCCAAAGTAGGGAGACAAGACCACAAACTGAGCAGCTGCTTTAAGACAGGGGTTCCAGAGCCTTCTATTATCACGGGCCGGCTGACAGTTCATAAAAGGTCTGCGGACCGGCATGTTTGGATGCGTCGCGGTCGCGCATCATCGTACCAAAACACGGAAGTCAGTTGACTGGCCTCAAGTAGCCTACCCACTGCTATATTTTCATATACATTATGTTATATCATTGACCTAAATAGCGTTATATCACCAATGAAAGCTAGGCATATGTCTTTTTCAGAAATTACTTTTGGACTTCAGTTAAAAACACCCCCAACGCCCGGGGGACCATTAAAACAGAGCGCCCAGCGATTTGTAGCAACGGAGCACATTTAGCGCTATCCCGGATGTAGCTGAAGTAGCTAGAACACCCCCGAGCCGATCGACAACAACGGGAGGTATGATTAATTCTAAAGCGACTAGCGGCGGGACCGCGATGGCCTGTCTAAAACATAATCTTTGCTTAGAATTGGACGGAATGATTTACCGTAGATCAAGAGTTATTCACGTTTCTTTTTCGATCTGATCTGCTAAAATGGGGGGGGGACATTTTCGATGACGTCCCAACCGGAAATGGAATCGAATGGTAAATCTCCGTCCTTTTATTAATCTCCGTCCTGGGCGACGAGCGTTACTATTACTTTACCTGGGTTACATCATCTTCTTATACTTGCATGTTTTGACACAAAATAATAATTTCGTGCTGGTTCCCAGCACCTTAGAGTCTAAGATCTAAGGTGCTTATTGTACTGTATATGCATTGTTGCATATTGTTGCATTGTTGTCTCCACCAGGCCGAAGGCATGGGGGGAGAGTATGTTTTGCACTCCGTCCGTCCGTCCGTGTGTCCGTCCGTCCGTGTGTGTGTGTGTGTGTGTGTGTCCGTGAGCAGCTAATCTCGGCCACCATTAACCCGGTCGATGCCAAATTTTGCACACACACTCCCTGGATGCCAACGATGAACCTCTGCCCCAAACTTTCCGGAACGGCCTGTTATAGCGCCACCAGGAGGCCGCTTTGTGCAAAACAAGTTTTTGCACAGTACACCTACAGATTTTGTCCAAACATCACGCAAATTGGTACACAGTCTCTCTAGAGCCATTCAACGAAACCGGTCTTTCAGATTTCTCAGACTCCATCCTGATTGGTTAAGATTGGCTTCCAAAGTTCACAGGAGTGCTCAGTTTCAAACAAAATGCTGCAAATCATGAACACATCGCGTGATTTCCGTGAAATTGTGCACCCACATTCCCACTAGTTTACTTTTGTTGCCCTTTTATCCAACCACCAGATGAAGGCAAGCTGCAATGTCCTACATTCCTATCCTGGTGGAGACCTGTGCCCAGAAGGGCACTTTTTCTAGTTATACATGAAACTCACTGCGATCATAGCTGGCCTTGGACAAGAGATGGGGATTTGCATGAGTTAACGCTTGAGTGTCTGTGAGGTCTTTCTGACCCGTTTTGAGATTTTAAAGTTGATTATTTTTGCCCGTGAAGCTCTCAGAAGGTACCCTTCCATGACTTATAAAATATTCGATTCAAAGCATGTTTTTTATTTATTTAATTATAATATATTCACGTTTTTAATTTACATTTGTCTTGTTTATTCTTACACTGTACCTCTCTCCTGTGTTTTATTCGTCCTGCCTTTGCTGCCGAAATGACACCTGAATCTCCACACGGGATCTGTTCTCTTTGTGTCTGTAATGCAATATTTGAGACATTTTGTTTTGCCTCAGATCTTCCATTAGCAGTTAGATGCTGACAGCAATAAGAACAGTCTCTTTGATGAGAGATTTACTGTTGGAAACAGAGGGAGCCCATATCAGACGGGCACATATTCCATTTCATAGACTCAGTGACGGATCATCCCCTCCGAAGGCCGTGGCGCTACACCAAATCAAAAGGCCCCATGCATGCGCGCTTTGGGCGCCTAACCACACGTTTTGCGTTTGCGTGCCCAGTAAACGTGCGCACGTTCAGCTAGCGCACCGCCTGTGTGGCATTTCATTGAAATCAGTGACCTAGGAATACGGTACAGTAGGTTCCACTGTTAATCCGGGCCTGGATAGACTGGAGAAGTAATGAAAGGATCAATTGGCCAATGGACCTATTCTTTATTGAATAATGAATGAATGAATTAAATTAATTAATCCATTCATTCATTCATTCAATTAATCAATGAATTATTAATATGATAGTGATTTTGCAGCTGGCTGGCTAGAATGGCTGTAGGCTTTTGTAAATTAAGTCAAAGTTGAAGTTGTCAATATTTTCTCCTGTGGAAGTATGTACAAGCACAAGCATGTTGTAGTCCAGGGATGTTGGAATCATTGATTAGTGTCCTGGTTACACAGTTACACTTAAGCTTGTAATCAGAAATGTACTTTTGGCTACTGCTCAGTCAGAATATTAATTGGAATCGCTGTGAGATTGGCTTCGCTAACCAAAATAAAATGGAATTAAAACAAAGGAAAGAGTAACTGACATAAGGGAACACTGTTTTGAATGCTAAACACTAAATCAAGTCTTAATGCCACGTCAAGCCATTTACAAGACCAGTGACTGTGGCAGGGTTTTTCCTCCTGAAAAGTAGAATAGGCAGTCTATACTGTCCAAGAGTAGTTTATTACTATGAGAGATAGAGACAAAGGCTCAGCAAATGTAGTAGCTTGAAATTAAAAGATGCTCGGGATCATATTTGGCAAATAATAGCAGATCTACAAGCTCACAAAGCATTGCGTTGCTTGTGACACGTGAGCAACAGTCATCTATTTGTGTGTGTGTTGTAGATGGAAATAAGGAGCAGTCCAAATCTATTGGGTTTAAGTGGTTAAAGGACCACTTCACCATTTTTCAACCTATCTTCATATAATAGCTCCTCACTAATAATCATAATAAAGTGGCACCTTTTCTACTCATTCTGTGTCTCATAGGAGGGCTGTGAGCAGTTCAGATACCCGTCCACCAGTGACATCATCAATGAGGAGTCCAAGCTAATAGAAACTGCAGGCTTTCTATTCCTGAAAGGTTGCGAAAATGGAAGCCATCGTTCTCACGATAATGAAAATCTAAACGCTTTATCATGATTATCAGTGTGGAGCTATTATATGAACGGTTGAAAAGTGGTGAAGTGGTCCTTGTCACAAACGGCGACGGTAATGGAGGGCAAGTTGAATACTGGTACATTAGTTCTTCATAAAAAACACCAGTGTGGATAATGTAATGTCCATGGATGAAAAATGTGGTTTGTAGCTGTTCAGCGGTACCGCAAATGGCCTCACACTGGCAGAGTTGATAAGTCTTCTATTTTGTCTCGATGTACATCGGGTTGTGCCTCGACCTGTTATTTCTTGGGGACCCCAAGGCAGTGACAACACTCCAGCAGGTTCAAATGCAATTTTCATTAACCCTAAAGGGTTGGAGGCTATCAACATAGAAGGTCAAACCAATTTAACATCGCATCTCACCCAATGCCCCCGGAGAAATATGATTCAATTCCTTGAGGAAACACTATAGGAGCCCGTTTTGTCCTCTCTCGAATAGTCTTATGATCGAATAGGCGTGATTTAACACATAATACCTTTTTCTATGTACTGTAGCTGCAGATGACTAACTATTACAGTTTACTCCATTCCAGAGAGAATGCACTCGCATAGAATAAATAATTGGAGAATAATTGGAGATACTTATATTCTCATACAGTATATTCACTGTATTGAGCATCACAACACGTTCAATTGTAGTTGTTTTGTGTAAGTGACATCATTGTACGATGGAGCATTAATCACATGGAGAGTGATAGAAATTTTTTGCAATTTTCTTTTTACTTTTTTTTAAATTTATAAACAGGAACCATAGGATAAATCATAGCATTTATAGATCATCTATTTTCGCTATTATGGAACGAGGAATTCTAGCCTATAAGTCTGAAGTGGTTAAGCTTCACCCGTTAATTTGACTATGACTTGACTATATATACCTCTACTACCTCCGTCTGTCTCTGTACCTCCTCCTTACCTTCTGTCCTATCAACCCGTGTGCGTGGCAGTCTCCGGCTGTCGGTCCCGTCATGCTACCGTTGCCACCGTGCTCAGTCCTGCCCTCCATGCCTCTCTGTGCCCTCCACCACGCCCTGCAGGTCGGCGACCAGATCCTGGAGGTCAACGGGCGCAGCTTCCTGGGCATCCCGCACGACGAGGCGGTGAGGGTGCTGAAGTCGTCGCGCCACCTGATGATGACGGTGAAGGATGTGGGCCGCCTGCCTCACGCCAGGACCGTGGTGGGAGAGACCAAGTGGATTGCCAGCTCACAGATTTCTGAGTGCTCTGCGACCAGTAGCATGGCTGGGTGAGTTAGAGTGTGTGTGTGTGTGTGTGTGTGTGTGTGTGTGTGTGTGTGTGTGTCTGTGTGTGTGTGCGTGCGTGTGTGCATGCGTGCGCAAGCACACTGTTATTTATACTTATAAAAGCCATTTGGGTTGTCTGTATCATCCTATGTACTTCCGTCTGGCCTTGTGAGCGTGATATCACAGGAGCGTCTTGCAGGAATTTCACGACATACAGTAAACAGCTCAAACATCCAATCCTCCAATTGGACTCAAGTAGGTAGTTAAAAGTCACTGTGACCTCAAAGGTCTCAAGTTCCCCGTGACCTCACAAAACATGTTAATTAAAGTTCCTCAAATGTATTCACGTGGTTATTTGCCTAGTTCCGCCTTCAAATGCATTACCTATGTTTATTAAATTCACAGCCAGTGTGAAGTAAGCGGTACCTTTGAGTTTATTTCATTAAGCTACACATGAACTAGAGGAAAAGTATTATATCCCTGCCCATTCTTTTCAATAGGCGTCACTCCTAGAAGCGGCTAACACTGAATTGGATATGATCGTCTTCCAAAGTGTGCAGGCCCTGTGTAGGCAACCGGGCCTGGCAGAGACCATGTGCTCAGAGGAGCACACAGTTCTAGTGGTAAATTTGATTACTCTCTCGCCTGTAAATGTAACAATAACGTTTCGTTAAAGAGGTAGTCCTTTTTCCGAGTAGTAGCCAGCATAATTACTGTATTAATGGTAAGTACCTGTATATGGAGACTCAGACGTACTGACTTGTCATTTGACACACTCAGTCATATATGAGCAAAATGGCTGCTGTGTGAATATTGTCAATTACTTTAGATATTACGAACTCTTGCAAAGAAAGCAACACGTATAGTTTGTCTGGGAAAATGCCAGGGCCATCGGCAAAAGATCACAGCAGTATATTATCCACAGCTCCTCAGAAGCCATCTCTAAACGGTAAACACCCAATTAAAACTTATTGTAAAGGCCAAACTGATTTTAACATCAACCCCACACAATTCAGAGTGCACAGTCAATCTTGTCAGGCAATGTTCCACAACAACCTCACCTGAAAGTGCCTTGTGTGCAGACGAAGCATTTTCCGGTTGAATTGCTCTGTGAGCGCTAACATGATTACTGCAGAGTCTGTGGAGGAACTGACACAAGGAAACCGTCTAACTGAATAAATAGTGTGAACAGACAAATGGCTTTCCACGGCCAAACCAGGTTATCTTTCTCTGACAAGGGGATGACAGCTGAAACCACAAAGGTTATTACCGGTACTTGTCATTGAGACGGGAAATGATTCATTGTCCATGGCAACAATAGGTGGACACTTTATCGTTTTAGGAAAAAGCGAAGTCAGGTTGACATGGTCATATCTTATTATGCAATTCTCTCTTCTCTTTTGTCATGAACTCCAACAGAAAAGTGGCAAATCAAATAACTAATTCTGCACTAGTTTATTTTTAATGGCATTATCACCACAAACATGTTTTCATATGTGAAAGGTGGAGTACCTGGCATTCCTTTGTTAAATAGCTCTATATTACTGTAGCAATAGTGTTTGTTCCCCATCTCTCTCTATCTCTTTAGTAAATAGAAATAAGTCTGGATACTATTTTCATCCATTCATGAGAGAGAACTCTTACAGGATAAAGAATAAACTAGTACTTTATTGGAAATGAAGAAACAAATACATGAAGCAGACAGAATTGGAAGTGAAAAACAAGGTTTATCAAAAAACTTTATCCTGATTGGATAAAGTTTGTATCCCACCTTAAAATGTATACGTTCTGTTACTTGGACAGAGCTGGAGAGACAGGGACACTCCTGCTACTGAACAAACATGCTATAGCAATGATTAATATAGCTTTAACCTTATAACAATATTCTCTCTTTTAAAGACTGCTAATTTGCTATTAGAGTGGAGGGGGACATGTGAAAGGAATAACATAATGCAAGTCAGGACAACTAATTGATTTTTTTTCTCTGGAGAGAGTCTGAGATTGCAGTATTTTTCAGGCTATGGTTTAATGATCCAGCTTACAGTAGATCTTACTAACCATTCACGAAAGTACTTTACTGGCAATCTGGGGAGTTATGACATACTCATTCATCATTTCACTGTAAATACAGTAGGACAGCTAGTCACCTGTTTTGGACTACTTCCAATTTTATATATGAACTGAAGTGCGTGTATGCGTGTGTGTGCGAGAGTAATTGTTTCATGTGCGTCATGTGCATACATGTGCACACATGCATACATGTGCACACATGCATGTGGTAGTTGAAGTGTCTGAGTAATGAATTGATTTGAAAAGGCCAGCTGCAAAGACATTTACATTTAAAATGTACCAATTTATTCTAAGAAACAGCATAGAATGTCTCCGGAACATTTCACTCTCTGTCAATCATACACAGTATTAGATAAATGAGTCACTTCCTTACAGACTAAAAATATAAGTCAGTGAATCCGTGCATTTGACTGTAGATCCTCATGCATCCCTTGTTCCATTGTGTGTGTGTGTGTGTGTGTGTGTGTGTGTGTGTGTGTGTGTGTGTGTGTGTGTGTGTGTGTGTGTGTGTGTGTGTGTGTGTGTGTGTGTGTGTGTGTGTGTGTGTGTGTGTGTGTGTGTGTGTGTGTGTGTGTGGTTATGAAATAAGAGTCTGCTGCCTGCTGGTCAGACTGAGTAGCGAGTGACAAAACAGATTCACAGAACGCAGTGATTCAGGCTGGAACCCATGCTATTAAACCCCAGTATCCGTATATTGTGGTGAAGGTTTTTGCTGAAAATAGCCGATCGTCAAGCTGTTGCGATAACAGATGAGAGGAAACTGAATAGTCACTATTATGGAGCCCTGAGGGACTAGGTTCAACCATAAGGGGTTAAATCATATGAGCTAAAAAAACTCCACATTCATGAAACAACTAGACACTTTAAACTGGGTCCACATTGTATCCCAACAGCTGTATGTCAGAGCTTCACTCTGTGTTTTAACATTATTCATGAATGAATTTGTTAAATAATTAACCAACCACTTTTAACCAGTAGTCCCTATAGTTTAGCTATTCTGCGTACAAGTATATGGGGCTTAAGTGGTAAATAATTAATTCATTCATCAATGTAATTAATTAGCATGCATTAACATGGTTGCACCTCAGAAACGCCTCATAAGTCACAGCTTCTCTCTATCTAGTGTCTCCCGGAGAGATCCTCACTCAGCATTCCATATGCACTCCTCTCCAATGGTCCTCGTGGGTAGAGTTGCTCTGCACTATTAAACAAAACAATCTGCCACCAGTCTGTCGTAAAGACAATGCTTTTATCAATAGCCATAACCTTTTATTGACCATTTGGTTTCTGATGTACACCACAAATAATGCTTTTAGAGATGCATGAGATGGTGCACAAACCCCTTAAATAATTGAGGTAGGGAGGGAGGGGGGTCATTTGCATGGTGTGCTATACTGTGCAAGAGAGCATTATAATGCCAACTTTTGAGATAATTGCCACATTTATCTATGCAGTACAGTACACTGCTGGCGTGCTTCTGCATGCTCTCTCACAGTTCACCTCACATTGTGACTGGGAATTGGCCATAGGTTAATCACTTTCAACTTGGTGTCCAAGTTACGAGGGTACGAGGGCAGGAATTTGTCTTTGCACTCGTGCAAATTTATCCTAATGTAAATCTAAATAATCTAAATGGACCCTCAGCATTTTGAGATTGTGGAATAGTTGTCTTGTTACTCAAGACTGATGCACGAGTGTGGTCTAGCCAACACCAACTTGGGACTCCTGAATCACTGCCCTCCACACTCTCCTATCCAACAGTGTTAGCTAAACTGTCGCGCCGTAGTGTGTCTATATGTAGGTGTTCTTCTTCCCCCTCCTGGCTTTACCCTGGGTTGGTTCACAATTCCCATAGAGTCAATTTACTTGCCTCTAGTTCTGGGTGCCTGACGCAGTGCCGACTAGTAATGGGGGACAAATGGTTAATTGAAAATCCAGCCTTTTGGAGTTACTAAACGTCAAACATAATGTTTACAAATTTTAAACAGCAATTTACAGCTTTGTCAGCCAAACGGTTACCCAAACAGTAGCATATACTTTCAGGCAGTTATAATATATGCATTATAACAGTATTATATATTCATCATCCTCAGCCAGTGCCGGTCCCTGAAAATGTACGCTTACCAGTGCAAGCTTGCTCTGTTCCTCTACCCAAAGTTGACTATTGCAAAATTGGACTTCTTTTCTCAATTCTTTATATTAAAAAGAAAATTCTAATGAATACATTTTCTGTTTTTTTTTTTAATTAAATCGAATGCTATTTGTTCCATTAGTTAGTTCTGCAGCAGATGGTCGTGGGCAGGAACTAAACCTCTGCGTCACCCGGACATCCCAAAGAGGGGTCTTTTCCAAGTCATCCGTCAGATTTTAATTTGTCGGTTTCTGTGTTCCGCAGGTTCTCTATGGACCAAGGAGCCACAGCAGCTGGAAAGGTGAGAATTACCACATTATTACTTCTGTATTCATTGCAACATTCTATAGGCCTATCTATGCTTAGCAGGGAATGTAAGATTCTGAGGACATGCAAATGCAGCCCCTCTATACAGAAATGTCACCTACCTCCATTTGCTCTGAGACAATATCTCTCTATCCATTCATGTTTGTCTCTGCCACCTCCTGAGCTATCACTCCATCAAATCACTCCATCAAATGCCAGGAGAGGAGTGGAATGTTTTTGATCTAGGTGCCACCGTGGTTGTGTGTCATGTCATGTTCACTTATGCCTGTTGCTGTAACTGTGTTATTGATTGCTGGATCACCCAGGGTTTTATGGGTTGAAGTTGAACACTGCCAACTAGAATCATGTCACAGTTCCTCCGTTTTCATTGGTTTGGCCATCATCAGATCGATTCTCCCGTTTATGCGTAGTGTTGTCCAATGTCCCTAAGAATCCACTGTCTTAACACCTTGCATGTCATTGTGGGGGTTAACAAGATATCGGTAATGGGAGATGTCCTCCTGATACCTCTAATGACATGCACACCCACATCCACCTTCTCTGAACATTTAACCCAGGAGAGGTATTTATCCCACCTCCGACCGTAGCACTGTTAATTAATACCAAGGTTGTTAACAAACACCTTTTAAAAAAAGATCTATAGTCAAGTCTGATATTGCGGGTCCGGATAGGGAGATATTAGAAAGTTAGTAGAGACAGCTGCGCAAGGTTCAAGGTGACTGCAGAGACCTCACTTTCACCTCACTTTTGAAAACGATGTGATATTCCTTTTCCTCCCTACTATAATAACCACTGACTTTGACTTAAT
Source organism: Protomyctophum parallelum (assembly GCF_964188405.1). NCBI lineage: Eukaryota > Metazoa > Chordata > Actinopteri > Myctophiformes > Myctophidae > Protomyctophum > Protomyctophum parallelum. Next base: position 21,252,303 of record NC_139713.1, read on the forward strand.
AAGATTGCTGCGGGGGTCCGCCAATCCAAAGATGTCACCTCCACCACGAGTTCCCTAGCCACAGATTTCCAATGTATTTCTTGCAGGTTTTGGGTTAATTAAGAGAATAAGCTCTGCAGCAAACATTGGCTTAGGCCTATGGTGTTATCATGTTTTGTTCAACAAGATAATCTCCACAAATCAACACACGTTTACTATGTTTGAACTACACAGGAAAATTTGTATGTATTTTTAAAAGCACGTAACTGCTTCACAATTCACGGTTGTCATCATCACTGGGAGAAAGATATAGTATCTGCTGCTACGTTATAAGCTAACTCAGCTATCACCATCAAGTGTGTTTATTCAGTTGTGCTGCACTGTAGCAGTCAAAAACAATTGTCATTTGTTGTTTGTGCAGCAGCCAGTCCCACAAAACTTTAAAGGCTTTAAAGACTTTACATGAATAGCATGTTGTTGCTGTTATTTGCATGTATTTTTTATTTGGGTTACCTTTTTTTCTTCAGCTACTAACCTTGAATTGAGGTTGACCTCATCATTGCCAAAAATGTGAAATGTTCCATTAGAAAAGTCTGAGGAAGTGCCAAGTGCCAATGCCCCCAAAAATGTCATTCAGGCACTTTTTATTTTCTCAGGTAGCAAACGGTAGGACACATAAATTCCTCTTATATAAAGACCATCGGTGTGGCATGTCCAACAGTCCGTACTATAGACAGTTAGACACACACCATCCAACATTGTACTCTAAATAGATGTTTCACTAGACCTTAACCACATGACCATTGGGGTCCCTATTCTGGTCATGTCATATACTGTAGGTGAACATTCAGTGAATATCTACAAGCTTGTGACACGTTGTGAGCTTGTAGATTAGCTATTTTCGTCAAAGACATTTGTTGAAGAGGGGAACATGGACCTCGATTCTAGTATAGACCAGACGTTGGTTTGTTTACTGTTGAGTGATAAAACAATGTTGCACATTAAGCAAATTGTCTAGTTTTTCCTGGAATATCCCACATGGACATTTTAATAGACTACATTTAGTTTTGTGAGAAATTCCACTCTTCCATTCTTTTTCAAATTTTTACCTGTATGTGGATGTAAAACAGCATTTCAATTCATATTATTCCAATGAACACAGAACACATTTTCCTGTAGGCAAGTGTTGCAGGGGTACATACTGTAACAATGAGCTCTTAGGTTTATGTGCAGTTTATGAGACCGCAAAGGTAAGAGAATCCACATAAATGTGACCTACATTTGTATCACTAGATACCGGTATGTAATATAATAATGTGCTAGTGCATTTTCACAGAATTCTTAAAGGACCACTTCACCACTTTTCAACCTACCTTCATATAATTGGTCCTCACTAATGTTAATGATAAAATGCTAAGAAACTATTCTACTCAGTCTGTGTCTCATAGGAAGGCTGTTCAGAAACCCAAATCATTGATGGGGAATCCAAGCAAATAGAAACTGCAGGCTTTCTATTCCTGAAAAGTTGCAATGCGATAATTCTCATGATAATAAAAATCTAAATATAATATACGTTTCAAAAAATCTTGTTTAAAAAGAAATCTGCCTAACGATGATGTCACTGGTGGACGGTTCCTGAACTGCCCACAGCCCTCCGACACAAACCGAGTAGAGAAACAAATGGTGGTGTTTTATCATGAACATTAGTGAGGACCATTTATATGAAGATAGGTTGAAAAGTGGTGAAGTGGTCCTTTAATATCTTTACAAAATTAAAATGCAGGGGCTAATATGATTTCTAACATTGAAATGTATAGTATTGGTCTTCCATGGTTCTCTTTCTTTCATTAAATGTAGCTAGTGTCATATTTTTGTCTCCAGTTGTCTCTAATTACAAGCCAGAGTAGTTTCATCAATTAGAAGTACATTGTAGAGTATGGTATGCACATTAGTATGTATTTACAGTTTTATTTTTTAGCTGTTTCTTCACACCGGTTTCCTCTGTTCTCGTTAGCACAGGGTTATAGAGAATGAATGTACCCCCATGTGACATGTCTTAGCCAATCAGAATAGCATATCAGGTGGTCTGCTATTCTTCGATGCCTTGGAATAGCATAATTGAAATCCCTTGGGCTTTGTTACACAGGAAAGAAACAAGAAATAGAGTCTAATAACGACAGGGTCTCCGTGACCTGACACATCGCAATTGTGATGTTGAGTGCTGAAGCTGCACTATACAGGCTGGTTGTGAGTGTATACAGTATGTTGACGTGTGTGGTGATGGTCTGCACCTCATTTGGCCAAAAGTTCTTCACAAGAGCAGTGTCGCTACAACCCAACTTTAACTTTTTCTTCGCCAGACATTTCATGCGGAGAGGGGAGTTTGTTGCTCAGAGATTTCTACATGTAGGCAGATCAATGTTTTCAGGCGGAAAGTCACATCATTTCCAGCTCAGCCAAACAGAATACCGTGCAACTATTTTATCGACTGCCAATCATTTCTAGTTCATTCATTGGTCAGAGGCAATCTGCCCTTAAATATGTTTGCCTGCAAATTGTGATGTTTGCCTGCAAATTTGAAGTAATACTGTGTTGGGTAAATTAATCTCCGTTTTATAGGCAGATTAAATTTGTCCAAATTGTCCCATTCACAGTAGCTATTTGAGTTTGACATTAGTGATTTAGCTGCATGCCAGAGAGAACTGCATGGTGCATCTGCCTCCAAAGCTGATATACAGTAGCAGTTTATTTCAGCGGTAGATGTTGTCTTTGTCCTACAGTATGTGTTCAACTTCATTGAACTGCCTGGGTATGGTCTAGGCAGTTGTGGAAAAAGTACTCAAATGTTTTACTTAAGTAAAAGTATCAATACTGCAATTTATAAATAGTAAAAGTCCGGAATTCAAAATGTACTTGAAGTACCAAACGTAAAAGTACTCACTATGCAGAATGTCCCATTTCAAGTTTTTCAAATGTATAAAATGTCTTTTGAAACACAATGCTGAATCACGACGCATTGTGAGCTTGTAGATCAGCTATTTTCAAATGGCCGAAATGTCTATGGCAGCAGGGCTGAAGTGTTTAATGTATATTTGTAATAATAATAATCTAAATCTACAAAGTAACTATAGTAACTAAAGATTTCAAATAAATGTAGTGGAGTAAAAGTACAATATTTGGATCTGAGATGTAGTGGAGTTAGTAGAGGTATTGGAAATTGGAATTACAGTACAAAATTGTACTTAAGTACAGTACTTAAGTACTTTGTTACTCTCCACCACTGGCAGTAGGACTAGGGCTACTCTGCAGGCAATCGTTGTGCATGTCCTATTCAGACAACATCTGTCTGGGAGGCAGAGACACTCAGCTTTGGAGGCAGCTGCAGCATGAGGTTTTCTGGCAAGCAGCAACTGGTAAATCACTTTTGACCGATGGACCACAAATGATTGGCTGGCAGTGAAATTGTGCCATGGTATCTTGATTGGCCCAGCCCATGGTATCTTGATTGGCCCAGCCCATGGCATCTTGATTGGCCATAGCTGCAAATGCGTCCTTCCGCCTCCAAGGCTGAGCTGCATAAAAGACTAACTCTGGGCAAAGAAGGTCGCTGCGTGCATGTCATAGCTTGAGGTAGTTCCGTTTTGTGAGTTTGTGACACCATGCACAGCATGCATACAGTATATACTGCATGTAGACAAACACTGTTGATTAGAGCAGGTGTTCTTAACCGTTTCTGGGCACTTACTTAACCCCTTCAGTCTCAAAGGTTCAACTGAAATACCCAGTTGGCGGTTTCGCCTATGGCCAGAAAGATCGTTATTGAAATGTTAAAGTCAATGTGGCCCTCTTTTTGCATATTGACAAATTAACTGACAAATTATCTGAACCCACCATCTGACATTACAGTATATTAAAATGATTAGTCATAATCATTTACAAGTCATGCGTACCTTATCCATCTGGAAACCCTCATGACGAACAAATTAAATTAACAAATATTAATTACATGCAATTTGAAGTCTGGTGTGAATAAATCGCACACCACGGTGAGGTAGGGGATTAATTACCCTTTTAAGAAGTCAAATGTAATCAAGTCTTAAAAAGTCTACATTAAAAAAAAAGTCTGAAAGAGAAATGGACAGTGCAGCATCCTAGCTGTTCAGTGATCATAGAAGTGGCCTACCATGTGTCTGAGGTATAGCATCCTTTCCTAAACATGTCGTCTGGCAAAAGAGAAAATAAAGCCAGCTATACTTAACGACAATAGGTTTATTATCCATTAAACGGTATGTCAGCACTGAGTCAAGCCTATCATAACAATTCTCTCTAAAAGAGCGTAGTTCAAATAAGTTGCTTTGAGCTAACATGTCAATTAATTCAGTGGTCTTGGTACACTGTTGATTTAAAGGATACTCCTCGTCGTTTGCATATTTTGTCGACTTCATTATGTTGCCTCGTATCATGCAACCTTTCTAATCAGTAGTGTCATGTTTATATTTTTTCAGTATTTATTCACCTAGCTAATTTACATAAGCCGTCTGTGAGCAAACGCTTTGCGCTCAATCAGTTGCAACCGCCCACAGCTCAGAGCAGCATGATCTTTCTTGGCAAACTGGGCAGCTCCGCTGGAACAATCAGGGGGTACATTATTCCTGGCTCAGGAGCACCTCTTTGTCTTTGTTGGAGGGGAGAATGTTTCGATCTTTTACCCTATGCAGAATTAACCACTTAAAGCCTATTTGTTGGCCGGATTTCCATCAGGGGTCACTCTATACATGGCTACCGCCCTTAGGGTTAAACAGATTAATAACCCCTTTCTTGATGATATGGGCTAGATCAATAGCCTCCATTCAAGTATCCTTGGGTGGGGGGATACCCTCTCTGTGTTATTATTGGTAGGCTACCAATAACACAGAGATGGGCTCCTTTACATAAATTGTACTTATTATTATTTGACAAAATAATTGCGTTGGTGGCTGTGATTGTGGTGGTGACTATGGTTGTAATATTGTTGACTTTTTTTGAGTGGTGCAACCACTCCAAGGAACAGCAATGTCGGTGTTCACCTATGTATGTGACGTTCACCTATGCATGTGACGTTCACCTATATATGTGACGTTCACCTATGTATGTGACGTTCACCTATATACGTATGTGACGTTAATGAGCATCAGTGGTATGAGTACCAGTAGGGGCGCTGTTGGCTGCTGTGCCAGAAACAGAGAGAGAGAGAGAGTGTTGCACTGTTGCCTGCTAATGAGAGAGAAGAGAGGAGGGGGAGGGGGGGGGGGGGGGAGGAGAGAGGGGAGTTGCACCACTCAGTTCACACAGGTGTGATTATTTTTTAGTGATTAGTATTTTATTGGATTTTCTTTTTCAGACAACACAACAACCACAATACCAGTCAACAGTAACAACAACACAGAGCAAAATCGACACAAATCGACAGTCACATTACAAAGAAATAAAAAGAAAGAGAAAAAAAGAAACAACTAGGAAGGAAGGGGAGGGAGGCTGTGTTCTTCTCGATAAAGACATTATGTGAGCAGGCATAGATCTACTGTGGGGGGGGGGGGGGCAGCCAGTAGTAGTCTGTCATTACGTAGTGTTATGATCATACAGAAGGAATCTGTCCCACTTCTGATGGAACTGATCTATCCTATTTTTCATAGAGAATGATAAACCCACCACACACCGGCTGCGTCCGCCGCGCGGCGCCGCGCGTCGGACACAGCCGCCTCCATTATTTTCAATGAACCTATCGCACACCGGCTCCGTCCGCCGCGTCGCGCCGCCGCCGATAGAACCCAGTTCTATTTTCCAGGCGGCATCGCGCCGCGCCGCAGACGGTCGCAGACGGTGTGTGTCGGGCTTTACTCTTTCATATGATGCTGTACGTTACGCAAGTTATGCCATTCTGTGATTGATGGTATGTGGGCTGATTTCCATAATTGGACTAGCAGCCTCCTGCCCAGCATTATGGCTGTTTGGATCCATTCCACGTATGTGAGAGGAGTTATATCTTTAAGAATAGAAGGATCTCCTAGTATAAATAGACGGATATCAAGAGGGATATCTTGACCAACGATTCTCTCAATGAAAGCATGTGTTTGTGTCCAAAAATCTCTCTCAATGTCTGCATTGTATGCAGGATACATAATTTGTTATTTCTGGCCTGGCTTCATTCTATGAGTCTACGAGCTATGTAGTCTGCTTATCAATAGACTGTAACGAACCCTATTGACTGTAAATCGATGCGAATGGATTTGTGGATATGTGTCTGGTGTACGTTTAAGTGTGCGTGCCTGCGTGCGTGCACACTGCTTTTACATGTGTATATTTTAATGTTGTGTATTTCCACAGTGTTGGCAATCGCACCACTCTTCGCCTAACATGCGTGCTGCACCCCAATTTCTCATAGAGCACAAACCGAGCTTGTGCAAGTAATTGGCAATCGTTTGCTGGCTCCATTTGACGGTTTTACAGCGAAACTTGGAAACGGATAAATAAGAGCACTGAGCTCTCCCCAGACAGACGGGGACAGAGGCAGAGTGAAATCGGGTAAAGTGGGTGAAGATAACCATGGTGTTGATTAGAGTTACAAAAAAACATCTTTCTTTCTTTCTCTTTATTTTTCTTTCTCTCTCTCTCTCTCTCTCTCTCTCTCTCTCTCTCTCTTTCTTTCTTTCTTTCTTTCTTTCTTTCTTTCTTTCTTTCTTTCTTTCTTTCTTTCTTTCTTTCTTTCTTTCTTTCTTTCTTTCTTTCTTTCTAGTGATTACATGAGAGCCAGTAGATTAATATATAGAGAGAGAGACACACAGAGACAGAGAGAGAGACACAGACACATAGAGAAAGAGACACAGAGAGAGACACAGACAGAGAGAGAGAGAGACTTGGGGGGGGGGGGGGGGGGACGTAGCTGGAGGGCTCTTTGGTACTTGGCAGTATGGAGGGCTGTGATAATTTACTGCGTGACAGGCTGACGGAACTGCAGCGCCTCCCTTGGAGCAGGAGACCTCTGTTAGAATGGGCTGCCTTTCCCAACCTCCTACCGGGTCAACAGCTCCTCCACTTCAATATTAATCATCTCTTAGAATAACACGGCCATGATAGCACTGCCTGAACAACAAGGAGAGAGAGGGAGAGAGAGAGATCCATTTAGCTTCGTTATACCTTGAAAGGCCTCCTCTCCGTGTGTCCTTTACCAAGGATCCGGCCAGCGTGTTCCAATAATATCCGGATTATTTGGCCTTCCTCCCCATGTCCTTTCCAGCGCGAAGGGTCAAGGTAGACCAATAAGTGAATTAATGAAGAATTGGCCCCATGGCAAAATGCAGTCCTCAAACGTGCTCTGACACCATTTTCACCATGATGTGAAAGCGAGTGGATGATAATGGTGTTTAGACTAGAAACAACAAAAAAATCATTATACAGCAGATGCTGTCAGAAGAGAACCACATAGAAAGTCTACAGAATTTGAAGTAACTAGTGTGGTCCAGGGCATATAAAGCAACTGAACATAATTAGTACTATAGTCATCACTTTTCGACCGCGGTCGAGAACATGGATTCCACAATGCTACACCAGACTTCCCAGTCCTTCATTGCCACCCCCAGTTCCTGCCTACTGAAGCATGTGTCCCTAGCGATGACATCAGGGAACGACAGCTATCTACCTCTGGTCCGCCCTGAGGCAGGACTCCAGAGAAGAAGGGAAGATATAACCTCATTGTCAGCTCTGTAGCAGTGGCCGGCAAACTGCGCTCTTCTGGATCGGACCAGGGAAGAAACACGGAGAAGGTTGCCGTATATTAGATTAGTCAATGGGTGGCTCTTCCAAGACAGATTTTGCGCTCTCATTAGAAGGCGGGTGTAAGTGCCATCCAACCGATTCTCTTGTTTCTTTGAAAGTACTTACTACTTACAATTTTGAGGTATTTGGAGTATTTCCAATAAGACTACATCTCAAAGGCAAATATTTACTTTTACACCACTACAATTATTTGAAAACATAATTGCAGATTTAGATTTTTAAAAGATACCCTCGCGACCCATAAAAATTGGTCCGCAACCCAAACATGGGTCCTCCTTGATCCACTGTTTGGGAAACACTGGTGTAAACCATGTATATTTTAAATGTGACAAACAAAAAATAGATTCATAAGGCCATCTCTACACAACAACTGCACTGAAAGGCCAGCAGACTGGCCGGGGGGTTAGAGAAATAATCTGATAACCAAAAGGTTACAGTATTCTAGAAGTAGACACCATGACGGCTTACACGCATGCACACGCACACATGGTGACAAGCTGACTGCATGTCGAGACAGATAAATAAAACCTAATTTATATTTAAATTAAGTATAATTCTCGAGGCTGCTACAGCAGGTATAAGCACCATTACCCCCTTGATGAACTTGATTAGCAATCAATTGCACTTCTAAAAATTCAAAAAACGATGGGCTATAACTGTCTGGTATGTGTGCACTCACTGTGCAATGGTGGACAACGTACTTACAGTAACTTCAGTACTTGAATCAAAATATTCATACTCCATGGTCAAATATAACTCATTTACAAGTAGAAAGTTGCTCTGTCGTACAAATGACAGTATTAAAGCATTTTTGAGGGGCGCTAGCCCCTCCTATGCCCAGCTTTGTGTGTTTGTGTCTACCACGTAGTAGTGATGATTTGTTGGCTGAGCACGGAATGTGATGTATGATGATGTAAGTGTGCCCCTCACACTTAACACAAGTGTGATTTCTTTTTAATATAATTTTCAAAAAACATTAATAATAGTGAAAATAGCCTGTGTAAAAGCTCAGCATGATGTAGCTTGTATAGAGCTTGTGAATTTTTTATGTACTTTTTCCCTTCCTTGAAATGTAGTGGAGTCAAAAGTTAAATATTTCTCTTTGAAATGTAGTTGAGTGAACTTGAGTGAAAAATACTATTACTAAAGTAAACTGCAGATACTCAAGTAAATGCACTTACTGTACTGTCCACCACTGAATGACAGACGGGCTCAGATGTACAGTACAGTAGTGTTGGATTGGGCCTCCTAATTGAATGGGGCGCCTAGAAGGAACTCCATGGCCCTATCTCTCATCTTTTATGGTTATTGTTATCAATGATGTCCTTTCATCTTTCTATCTGACTGAGGAGCATTACAGTCTGGTAATGTGATTAAATCAGAATATAGAAGGCAGGGAGGAGCAGGCGCCCCCAGGCCACTGTGGATAGCCATCAATTCAGCTGTGGACTACACCAATGCTGTTCCAAATGTCTGTTGTTGTACTGCAGGGCTGTCCAAACGTTTTTCAAAGAAAATATTAAAACACCCAAGGGCCAACTACATAATTTAGCTTCGGATCTAAATGATTCTATCATCATCAATATTTAATATTTTAATATTTTTGTCAGGTGTGTGCTGTGAACAAAAAGTGTATCTCAGCTTTTGTTAAGACTTTACCAAATATAACCAAGCAAGCAAGGTAAAAAGGAACAAGTAACACTGACCAATTATACTCTAGGAAATGCCCAGGTTTAAAAACTTGAATGTAAAAATACATCTTTTGGGTTGCGGATCAATTTTGTTGGTTCACTGTTGGTTCTCTGTTGACTACATTTACATTTACATGTCTACAATGTCTATTAATGAAGAATCAGCTGTACTGCCTCATGCCTAATATAAAAATGACTCTTAAAGCCTCCAGGAGTGCATCGGCAAAAACTAAGAAAATATGTGGTGGGTCTCAAGGGGGCTACAGCAGGGATCCCAAACATGTTCATGCCAAAACACTGGCTGTGGCTCCTCTATTGTGAAATAGGAATGGCTTTAACAAATCACACCCGTGTGAAGTGAGTGTCGCTAATATATTAAAGTCTAACTCATGTTGATTAGGCGATGTAATGGTGATGTAAAACAAACGGTGCCAACACAAACATTAAACGCCATTAACAATAAAGAGACAATATGACGTAATGAGGCATATTATGACGTAAATTTTCCCTTCATTGTCAATGGCGTTTACAAAACAAACATTGAACTAAAGACAAACATTAACCCATTTTGAGCGGGAACCCCTTTTGGTGGTTACATACATTATGTTTTAATTTTGCTATTGAAATATATTTCGACGTCAGGCCTGAATGGGTTATACCTGTGTATAGGCCCCTCAAAAAAAGAAAAAGAACAGTAAGATGACGTCAATATGGATGACATGAGGGATCTCCATGTATGGGCTCTACAGACACATCAATTAGACGCATGCAACATATTTACAATGGAGACTTGCAACGACGGTAGCATTCTCATCATGGCGTCTAGCGGTAGGCCCGACAGCTCTGCCGGCTCGCTCCCCCAGGCTCTGGAAAACGCTGTTCGGCTCATTGACGGGCACCTGCACGAGGACCGCTGGTCCCCCGATCTGTCAGAGCTGCTGTCGGATTCTCCTGGAACGCTGCCGTCGATCTCTGGAACGTCAGACATGGACTATCCCCTTCAGGGACTGCTCAGTGGGCCGAGCCTCCCAGAGCTTAGTGTGGTCCGCAGAGTGCCCTTACCTCCTGAACTGGAAGAGAAATTCAGCGAAGTTCAGTGTAACTGCACCATGGGAGTCTTCCCTGAGATACGTAGAGCATGGCTCACCATTGACAATGTCATCTACATGTGGGACTATGAAAATGGTGGCGATTTGGCATATTACGATGGTCTTGTTGAAACCATCCTGGCGGTGGGTCTCGTGAAACCAAAACCAAATACTTTCGACCCTGACATCCACTATATGTTAGTCCTAACCACCCCAGGGGACATGGTTATCCTTGGACTCTGTGTCCCTGAATGCCACACAGGATTGAATGAAGGCATGTCTGGTGAAATGCATCTGATACCAGACCCACTTTTCTCCATCCCAACGGACAATACCTACTTCCTGGCTATTGCATCGACAGACCATGGACGCATCTTCATGGCAGCCAAGGATGGTGGCCTGTATGAGTTAATTTACCACTTGAGCTGGTTCAGCCGCAGAAAGATCAAAAAGCACCACAAAAAGTGGTTTGATCGGTTTGTATCCTTTCTTGTTCCCTACGTGCTCCAGCCCTTCTTCTCAGTCGACCCTATTGTACAGATTGCCATTGACAACTCCCGCAACACTCTCTTCACCCTTTCAGAGACGGGAGTCCTACAGGTATTTGACCTGGATGCTGATGGCATGGGCCTTAGTTGGGTGAAAGGTGAAATGTCACAGAGTGACATTGTGAGTAACATCAGCTCTGAAGTTGATCGTTCTGTCTTCAGCCCAATTGTCCACATCTCTGTGATTGACAGATATGAGTCTTCACGCTGTCACATGCTTGCTATTACTCATGCAGGTGTGCGTCTCTACTTCAGCACCACCCCATATATGGAGACGCAACATGCAAGACCCAGCTGTCTTCGCTTGGTTCATATCCGTCTTCCACCGGGGTTCTCTTCAACCCTGGCAAAACCTGCAAAGGTCCACAAGGCTCTACATAACAAAGGAGTCATACTAATGGCAGCTTCTGAGACAGAATATAGCGACATCCTGTGGTGCATCAACCACAACTTCTTCCCATTCAGGAAACCTCTGATAGAGACTCAGATGATTTCCAATGTGGATGGTCATTCCTGGGCACTCTGTGCTATTGATGAAGAGAGGCCCACCAAGGTCTCTACTCCGCTGAACAAAGATCTGGTCCCCATTACTGACCCGCCTGTGGTGGTCGAACAGCACAATATCTCTCGACAGAGATTCGTCCTTCTGTCTACTAAGGGTAGTGTCATCTTCCGTAAGCTGCTTCCAGTTGACCAACTGCGCCACCTACTGGTTAGCTGTGCCGGAGGAGAAGGTGAAGAAATTAAACGATTCTTCATGCTGCACGGGGAAGAACAAGCGTGTGCCACAGCTTTGATCCTGGCTTGTTCGAAGGCTGCGTGTGACACTGAGGTATCGGTGTGGTCCGCCAGAGCCATCTTCAGATATGGAGGAGAAGCACGGTTGAGATTTCCCTCAGGCACCACTTCTTCTGTAGCACCCATACAGTCTGGTGCTGCCCCTGTTGCCTGGCTGTCAGATTCCCCTGTTGTCTTCTCAGGAAGGCACAATGGCATCTGCATCTACTTCACCCGTATTCTGGGGAGTATCTGGGATGGGAGCCTTGCTGTCGAGAAGACACTTAACCAGTGGAATCAGACTATTCTGGAGAGCAGTGTTGGCCCTCGTTATCTGGAGGCAGTCCTTCTGAAGTTAAAGGGTCTACAGGAATTCCTTGATAACAATTTTCAGTTCAGCCCCTCATCTGAGGGAGCTGCCAGTTTCAGCTCCTCAGCTAATCTGCAGCAGAGGCTGTTGGATTCCATGCACTCTGATGGAGCCAGCTCAGAGCAAGTACAGCAGGGGCTCCAGAGAAACTTTCACACAGAGTTACAGGTCTACGAGAAAATGTCCCTGCAGGGTATCCAGCAGCTGGTTCATAGTTCATGTCAGACACTGGCTCTTTGGAAGCTTCTCTGTGGAGACAATAAGTTCAGCCTCTCAGTGCTCCCCAAGGAGTTTCAAGAGCAGATGAAGGGAATGAGTTTTAGGTATGTGGTGACTCAAGGTAAAGAACTTGTAGGAGCTCTCATCAAAGCGCTTATTGATGTTAAAATCAAAGACGGTATCTCGGTGGATGCAATCAGCAAACACCTCATGGATATCTGTCCCTTACTGTACAACAGTGATGACAGTGTCTACTATAAGGCTAATGAGTTGCTGCAATGGTCTTGGCAGATCCAGAACAAGACGGATAAAGAGAGAACCCTGAGAAAGTCACTACGGCTGTACCAGCAGATCAGCCACCATGTTCTCCTGTCCGGGCTGTCCCTCATCTGTTCTCAGTTCAGGCAGGTCCATTTCTATGAAGGAGTCCTGGAATTGTGCCTCACAGTGGCACACAGGAAGGATCCCCAATGTCTGGCACGCCACTTCTATAAGAACGGGGAGCCAGAGGGGGACAGAGCTGGACAGATGGCGTTCCAGGAAAGATTTTCATGTTATAAATGCATCACAGATACCATGCAGGAACTGGTTAACCAAAGTGAGGCTGCCTCTCAGTCTCTTAATGTCTCCGAGCAGCTGGGAACACCAGTTATGACACATCACCCTAACATGAGTACCGCTAGTACAAGTAATGAGACCGCTACTTCCCGTTTTGAACAGATGCTGTTTCTGGCCCAGAGGTCTCAGGACGAGCTATTTCATGTAGCTCTCTACAACTGGCTGATCCAGGCTGACCTTATTGATAAGCTGCTCCAGGTAAATGGTCCTTATCTGGAGGAACACCTGATGCACATGATCAAGCAGGACCAGAGTAAGCTGCGCAACATGGAGCTCCTGTGGCGTTACTATGAGAAGAACCGGCGTTTTGGCAAGGCAGCCCGTGTATTGGCACGCCTTGCTGACATGTACAGCACAGAGATCCCCCTGAAGCAGCGTTTGCAGTACATCGCTAGAGCTATTTTGTTAGCCCAGGGGGCTGACGGAGAGTTCCTTCATGAGCTTGAAGAAAAGATGGAGGTGGCGCGTATCCAAGTACAGATCCAGGACACATTGTCGATGAAGTATCGCCCTGATCCCTCAGTGAAGAATGCCATTTCACTGTTGGACTCGGAACTTATGGACGTCACCAAGCTCTATGAAGAGTTTGCTGACCATTTTAAGATGCCACAGTGCAAACTGGCCATCGTTCATTGCGCTGGACACTCAGACCCAGTTCTAGTGCACTCACTGTGGCAGGAGATCATAGAGAAAGCGCTGGCTGACAGTGTTGCCATGTGTCCAGAAGACAGAATGAGGGCCCTCAGTTTGAAACTGGTGCCACTAGGAAAGGTTTACGCCGGAAGGTACTTTCCTCAAGAATTCCTCGTGAGGTTTTTGGAGCAGCAGGCGTGTCAGTTAAACTGGGATGCAGGCTTTGTCAAACGCACCATGCAGGAGATTGGCGTATACACTATCAAGGACAAATAATAGACGACTGGAGCTAACACAGTTGACATTGTAATTGTAATTAATTCACTACCACAATAATTCACTACCACAATAAAGCTGTGTTTTTGCGAACACGCAATTTCCTGGTTTCGTTGAGACTCGAACGGTGAATCAAAGGTTAGCGAAGGTTATCAAAGATCACACCTGTGAAGTGAGGGGCGCTCTTATCATTATACATCATCTTATGAACAACTGAATTTATGTGATTGGTTAAGCCGATTTGCTCGTCTACATATGACGTACATTTTCCCTTCATTGTCAATGGCATTTAATGTTTGTGTTGCCACAAGTGTACATCATATTTGAGGCACATTATGACCTAATTTCTCCTTTCATTGTCAATGGCAAATATGAGACGTGAGGGGACAAAAGCTGTACAGTATATAGGAGGGGCTAGCACCCCTCAACAAAAAAACACAAAGATATGTCAAAACATACTTGGCAGGGAATGAGCTTTTAGCAACAATAAAAATAAATCACACTCGTGTGAAGTGAGGGGCGCTCTTATCATCATACATCATCTCATTTTCAACCAATGGCACATCTTGCACCCAATCACGCCAGAGTGATTGGCGTCCTCACTTACATGCGTCCTCACTTTTGTTTTCAATGTTTGTTTACATAAACACTCAAAGCTGGGCTAGCGCCCTTCCTCCCCCAAAAAACATACTGTCACATTTGTCACTTGCAGATGTTCCACTTGTTCAATGAACTCCTATGATAGATCTGTGCAGCTTGGACTCCTCATGCATAGAAGGAGGCATGAGGTCAGTCCGCTGCCCCCCCAGGTTGGCAGAGGAAGTGTAGCGCCCAGGATTACATTAGATAATTGGCACTGGGTGAAAAGAAAACTGGGTTACAAAATCGTGGGATAAGAATTTATATATATAAAAAAAAGATCTGTGCAGGATGTGCCTGTAGACTGATGCTTGAAAAATGTTGAATATCCAACACGCAAATCTATAATGAGTGTGCGGCTATACATCATATTATTACTATTTATATACATAAACGGTAAGATGCAATGTCATGAGACCAGTCTGATTAAAGCCACAATAAATATTACACTCTGAATCCCTAATGGAGGACGTTATTGTCCATACTTGGTCCATAACAGGGAGAAGACCATGCATAATAACTGGGACTAATACCAGATTACACCCCTTTTTTTAACCCATTTAGACAAACATTTTCATGTCAAGGACCCCCAAAAATATATGAAATTGCCCGTCGACCCCCATCTGAAAATATGTTGGGACCTCCCATAACCAAAGGTTTGAGTTAAAAACATTCGCTCTGAAAGTATATATATTCAAAGATTTGCGCCACATTTTCAAGAGTTTTCAAAAATAGCAGATCTACAAGCTCATAGTGCGGCACCGAGTGCCCCGATTATTCAATAGCTAAAGTATAACATAATGCTTAAAACACCAAAAAGAGGTTCCCGCCCAGAATGGGTTTAAGCACTAGCCCCTCCTTCCTATGCCCATCTTTGTGTGTCTGTTTTGTACCCCACAGTGATGATGGCTGAACACAGAATGTGGTGTATGATGACGTATTACGATAAGACGCCCCTCACTTCACACAAGTGTGATTATGTTATTCTCTTTTGAAGCTCCCCTCCAATGTCTGGCTTTCAGAAAGACAAAAACGGACCCCACTCGTGACATCAGCCAAGTCTATGGACTTTTAATGTTTGCTTTAAGCAGTGACGTCATGTGGCAGCCCCTCACTGTGATTTTCTTTTTTACTGTTGATCTGTCATTTGTCCAGCACCTTGGGATGTGCATTGTGCATGCACTATCTCTTTTACAACTGCCTAAGAGGCCATCCATCTGGGCTACGAGAGCTTGACTCGAGATTGGGTTCTGCGTTCTGCACAATCGGCAGCACACAGCTGGCTGAGTGAGATATTACATTGTGATTTAATGGTACAAATAATGTTTTTACCGAACCTTCATGCTCTGATGAAGGCTGCATAGCCGAAACGCGTAAGCGTTCCTTTTTGGTGTGTGCCAATAAAGTATGTCTACTACAGAGTACTATACTCTGTAGTGCACTGTAGTGTAGTGTAGTGTACTTTCTCTAGTGCACTTTCTGACACCATTTGTTATGAAACTCTGTTCTAAGCTTTGGACCCTCGTCTGGTTCTGGTGTGTGACGACCTTTGACCTTTCCATGGTTACGGCGGCGGACAGACAGACATACACAAAGGCTTGGTCACATTAATACATTCACACAGTTTATTACACATACAGAATCATATATAGCTTGGATACTTCATGTCCTAATGACGTCACTGACTAGACATCACAATCATTGCCTGCAGCACGCGGCCTTCAGCGTGCCCTAACACAGCTCTAAAGTATGTTACAGTTCAGGCAGTGCACAATACATATAAGTACATTGCATATTCAAGTACCAAGTATCAGTACACAGCATGTTGTATATTACAACAGTGTGGTGTACTTTTTCTACTACTCTGTAGTGCACTGTAGTGTAGTGTAGTGTACTTTCTCTAGTGCACTGTAGTGTAGTGTACTTTCTCTACTATTTGTGCACTGTAGTGTAGTGTACTTTCTCTACTACTCTGTAGTGCACTGTAGTGTAGTGTACTTTCTCTATCCACACCTCTCTGTCCCCGTCTCTCCCTCTGACACTTAGAATGGCTCATGTGGAACACCCATTATGCAATGCTTAGCCAATCACAGCTCAGAATGCTTCTGATGACGCATTCTGAAAAGGCAATGTCTAGAATTAAGTATAGTTAGATTACTTAGTGCAGTAGCCATTATTAGTGCTTGGAGGCCAGTTAATAATGTCAGTATTATTACATACATATAAAAGGGACACGGGCATATCTGACGGACAGAATACAGATATATCTCCATATATGCGTGTATGTATGTACAGTATATATATTCATTTTCCGTCCTGAGACCGTTAAATCAAGGCACACTCGGACACTTTCTTTTTTTTTTTTGCCTACTGTACAGCACTTTGGTCAACTCTGTTGTTTTTAAATGTGCTTTTAAATAAAGTTGGATTGGAATTGGAGTAGGACATGTCCCATCTGGAGGCCCTTGGCTTTTAATACCAGGTTAGCTCCTGCAAGGTCAAAGCCAATCTGTACTAACTTCTTGCGGAATCGATTTTTATAGCTTTCCCATATAGCTTTCTTCTCTTGGCACACACCTCACACTCTAACTTCTTTGGCGTTCTCAAAGAAAATAGTGTTACATTTCCTGGGAGTAATGTGAGAGAGAGAGAAAGAGGGAGAGAGAGAGAGCATGGGATTGTGAAAACAAAATAGGGACACAAAAACACACTTGGGCACATTTGTCATAGTCAGAAAAGCGGGCGGCGCCGGGCGTTACTGTGTGGTGTGGTGGAAACATCTGTGTCTTCATCTCACACACTAATCTTCTGACAGACTGTAGCAGCTATGGAAGACGTGGTGTACACCACCAACACGCTGATGAACTGCCTATGTGTGGCCTGGTTGGATTTTCTCATTTACTTGATATGTTTTGTAGAGTGGCAAAATGTTGCAAATGTAATATGTTTTCCCTCTGTCGAATGTGTAGTACGGCTCAGTTCATCTCAGCTTGCGTGGTTGCACATGGATGATATATTTTAAATGCCAAATACCAAATTTGTCATCGCATAGAATTTGCTTTTTTCCCCCTCTTTTTTATAGTATTGCATTTGTCTTTGTACTGGTGGTACAGTGCTGCTTCAAATGGTGATTTTATTTTGGGCAGAAAATCTTGAATATGTGGTTCCTGTTATGTCAAGCTGGCAATAGTAGCTGGTGAAAGGGAAAGAGACAGAGACAGCAAAATGGAGAACGAGAATACAAACAATCCTCTGCTTTCTTTGTTAGTGGTAGGTGTTGGTTTCTGCTGAAGAGGTTTACATATCATATTTACGCCATTATGATTAAACATTCATAGTTACATGAGTAGCAATTGATTAATTCATGAAAGGCTGATCTATGTAGTACATTACAATAGAATCCATAATGTTAATTTTACTCCAAGAGTGTAGTCCATTTGGAGTTAAATTAATTACATTACTGAGCTGCTCAACCTGTTTTGACTCATGATCTGTTTTGCGCTCCATAGTATGACGATGGCTAACAGTGAATTGTAAAACGTGTACGATTTTATGTCTGCTCATCTACCAATGTTAAATGTAAGACATTTTCAAGAGCGAGACCATTGTGTCTGGCCAGGCACAGATTAATAAACCGCACATCAGTGAGTAAGGAAGTACATTTTATTTATAAAGCACTTTCACTTGACTGTGCACAATCCATATGCTCTGCTCTACTGTACTTTACGGTAGAGCCATTAATTAGAATGTCTGAAGTCTGAAGTTCAAATTTATAATTGTAGAAGTTGTATTACAGCAATTAATAATACAATGGCATCCCTGTTTGATATGCATTAGGCCACGCCGCCACGGACCCCTTGTTTGATAACACCATTTGAACCCATAGGACCCCGATCTACGCTATAGTACGCTGTAAATTTCTCGGTGCTTTGCTCTGAGATTGTGACCTGTAAGGGTCCATTTGGACCGATGGTGTTCCAGAGAGGCGACATTGAGAAACGACGTTCCAAAAAAAACGTTCTCCTCACCGTGGTCGGCACCTTTGCCATAACGGTGTGTTTTCCTCCTTTTGTATCCGAGATTAGACCTTGTTGCCCAGTTGTTTGGTTTCTCCCATGAATCTTCATCGATTGCCCATGTGGTCAGTTGTAATTTGTATAGCCCACAGCGATAAAGTGGCTGGTCACCTTATCTGATGTGGATGCCGCCAGAGACCAAGAATGACTGCAGAGATGGCCCAGCTCCAGCAAGTGGACCGCCCATGTTTTGAATGACCATTAACGATAAACCACAGAGCACCATTAGCCACACTGCGGGCTGTTTTCCCATCAGTGGAGTAAAATTTCATTAGCTTCATAAAACAAAACATCTGCTCCACGATCTGACATGACAATAACATAATTATTGTTCATCCCCCCCCCCCCCTCCCCCTCCTGTTTGTGTCACGCCACCATAGTGACCTTGGCTTATAAAAGGGATGCGAATGGTGAGTACAAATGCAGCTGGTAAAGCAGGTGGGTGATTAAGATTCAGGCAGGGTACTGTATCGCTGAAAGGTTCACCTTGGGCCTGTTGGCTCCGCGGGGAGATGCAGAACAACTTGCTGCCGTTACAAAGTGAAGATGAGGAAGAGGCGGCACGCCAGAGAACATGCTGCTGATCTTAATTGTCGTGACGTATACAGCTGTCGCCGTCTCTTGCGCGCTATAACTCACTTTGGCGCGGCACACACACACACACACACACACACACACACACACACACACACCAGTATAAACGTAGAAGTTTTCTGAGAAGCTTTCAGAGTTACAACTGTATAAATGAACACTGACGATTTTGACTAATTAACCAGCTCAGTGGCCTTGTGTTTAGAGTGTCTGCATTGAGAGAGTGGGAGGTCGGGGGCTCAATCTAAATGGTAATACAAATGGTACCCAATGCCTTCCAGCTTGGCCCTCAGCATCGAGGGTTGGACTGGGGGGTAACTCCCTGTGACATACAGTGTCATGTCCAGGGGGAGACTCGTACATGCTACCGGAACATGGCAATAGGATGCTGACCATTGGACCACATGGTTCGGGAGCCATTGGTTCCCAAGGCTTTACTTACACTGACAATTTTTTTCACATGACACATTAACACTCACGCACACACTTGCACATACGGAACCCGGAAGCTACAGTATGTGGCTTTGAAAGGATGTCTTTGCTAGACAAAGGGTACGCTAGCTAGCAGATCGCTGGAATAAAAATAAAGTGAGTGGGAACAGAATTTGAGAGGATGATGGCCCTAACATGCAGAATCTGCAGCGCCTTTTTCATTACGCCTATATGTACCCCTTTAGTGCCTAGTTCAAGTGCCTCTAAAACCATGAAGTGTGCTGCCGATAAACGTTTTTGTTATACCGGTCTCAAACTATAGAGGCCAGGAGGTGTAGAAATTAACCTTTACAGTATATATTATTTTAGTTAAACCAACTGCACTTTGTCAGTGTACTGCGGTGGCTAGTAAAGGAGCTCCCTGTGGCAATGGCTGCATTAATTGGTATAATGGATGATAGCAAGGCAGTCAGAAAGGAGGAAGTGTGTAGGAATGATAATTTATACATTTGGGATGAGTGCGTGAGTGCTTTATAGTTCAGCACACGCATGTGTGATTCATATTCCTTTTATTCTCCTGCTTTTGTCTCCTCTCATCCAGTCTTCACCCCTGGGTGTCCCTGCGGTTACACATTCTGACATTTCTCTCGCTCTCGCTCTCTCGCTCTCGCTCTCGCTCTTGCTCTCGCTCTCTCTCTCACCTACCTGTGAATCATCTTCACGTCTTTTTGTTTAGTTTCCCCCTCCCTCTGTCACCTCCTTTGTATCCGTCCTTATCTGCCTGCTCCTCTTTCTGGTACACATTTTCATTCCTCTCCCTTTCTCTCGCTCCTTCATGCTTTTCTGTTCGTTCTTATCTCCTTCCTCCCTCCTCCTCAGTCCTCCCTCCTCCTCCCACCTCCTCCTCCTCCGAACCAACCGTCCTGAGGACCCCCCTCCTCTCTACAGTACCCCCTAATGCGTTCCTCTCCCTCTGTCATCCTCTTCACTGCATTCCCCCACACTCTGACCTTTATGTCCTAAACCCGTCTTCTCAACCGTCCGTATTTTCCGTACCAACTCTCTCCCCTCCCCCCCATATTATATCTCCCTCCCTCCATGCTTCTACCCCACCCGTTCCCCTGTCTCTCTCTCTCTCTCTCTCTCTCTCTCTCTCTCTCTCTCTCTCTCCATTTGCTTTTCCTGTACTTGTCAGAACCAGCCTTTCATTTGTCCCATGTTACTTCCGCTCCACCTTCCACTCTTTCCAACCAATTACTCCTCTTCACCTGTTCATTCATCCTCCCTTCACTACCTGCCGCTCCATCATGACCTTCCACCTTCTTTTCCTCTCTCCCTGTCTTTAGCCCCCCCCCCCCTCTCTCTCTCGCACACAGACAGACAGACAGACAGACAGACAGACAGACAGACAGACAGACAGACAGACAGACAGACAGACAGACAGACATGCTGTCCTCAATGCCGGTATGCGTCTATGACACTGGGAAGGAATACGTGTCCAGCATGCATGTTGTTTGGTGTGGGAGGAAAGCCAACGCAAACATGTGGGAGGACATGCAAACTCCACACAGAAAGGTCACCCCGGCCGGCGGTCGAACACAGGAAGGACCTTCTTGTTGAGAAGCAACAGTGCTGCTAACCATGCACTGCACCACCGTGCCCGTGCTGCCACCCTGGTGCTATTTTGTCATCATTGTCACAAAGATATGATGACAAAGCATTTGAGGAACACTTTTATTTAATAGAGTAACATTAATGTCAAAAGGTGTATATAGTCCACAGTCCCGCTGTGGACCGTGTGGGCCGGGGTGAGCGTTTGCTCAGAACATGGAAGGTGTGTCACGCCTTACTTTTGTTGGCTGGCTATGTATGTATGCAGCCATTCTTGGAACCACTGCTGTGGTTTTTCACTCTGCTGCTTACGGCACCACCTAAATCACATGGTGGCTCTTTAGGTTGTGCAGATTGGTCAGCTGCCATATTAACCCATGGGCAGAAAGGGCATGCTTATCACCAGGCACACACACACAGCCAACTGTTACCTGAGCACCTGCTCGAGTGACTTAATTCATAGGAGAAAGTGCCTTATTAATTTCGCTCTTGCCGAACCAAACTGAAAACTGTTCTTGAGTATTTACTATTGTGGAAGGAAATAAGTACCAGAATTAGAAATAGTGTTATTGTGACCTGACTAGACCGGGAAACAGTGATTTTGGGGGGCTGGGGGCGCTCCCAAGCCCCCACCCAAACCGGTTTAACGTGAACTTTGAATTTTCCAAGCGTGCTGTGGCACCAGAGCAACCCCTAAAGCGGCACCCAACTCACTTGAAACCCAATGGTTATATAAGACTTGAGACTTACTTATGACACAGTGCAGTATGCTGGTGTCCATATTTGTCATTAATGGCAATTTATATACTTTTCCATTTAATTATTATTGTTTTTGAGGGACGCTAGCCGGTGGCACGGAATGTGATGATTTGAATGGCTGAGCACGGAATGTGATGTGTATTTTATTTTTGTGTGTTATTTTTTGCTATTTTTACTGTTTATTTTTACAACGAAGTAGCCTATATATAGGGCTTAAGGCCCTCATTTATCAATGGAGTGTAAATTCTGCCTTAAATTTCGAGTGTGGGTTTTGGCATACGGTCACGTCGGCATGGCATTAATGAAGTGATTGAACAGATGATCCCAGCGTATAGCTCCCCGATGTTACAACATGAATAACTGGAATACGACCAAACAACACATGGAAAGCCAATAAGACCATAGCTTAGCCCTCTCGCCTCGCTTGCCTGTCAAGTCTGCGCACGCACGCACACACACACATGCACGCAAGTGTACACTTTGGCACACTGGAAAGAAACACCACTGTGCTTGCCAGTAGGATTATTCCGTGAGGCTACAGCCTTTGTCAAGTAGTAGGCTACATGACTCACATCACAGTTCGTCACAATCGCCATGAATGGAATACGTTTGTATAGGCTATATTAATTTAACCCAGACTTAACCCATTCTGAACGGGCACCCATTTTGGTGTCGGCATCATGTTATGCTTTAGCTATTGAAAAATAGCAGATCTACAAGCTCATATCGCGCCACCGAGTGGCGCGATACGAGCTTGTAGGTCTGCTATTTTTGAAAAATCGAAGAGCGACTGACATTTTTAGAATCTGATCTCAGGTAAGAATGGGTTCATCAGACCAGTGTGTGTCCGGCGGAAACCTCGTATGAATCTGATCTCAGGTCAGAATGGGTTAAGAAGTGCACATGCAGTGCACTGCACGTTAAAGCAGTCACGACCCCCCCTGAGTGGGACTGCCACGGTAATGACGGCACGTTGAAGAGAGCTAGCTGGCAACAGTGACAAGGGAGCCAGAAACTCATAATCAACGTTTATGGCGTGATCACTGATTGATGAATGAATGCATAAATATGGATGAAGGCTGGTGTGTGTGATGGTTGGGATGCATGTCCATGAAAAGATTTAAACAGCGGCGCCCGACCCGGTCCCGACTCCCGAAAATGATCTCGCATAAATGATCTCGCATAAGCGCTCAGCCTATCTGATTCAGATGACCGGACCTGCAATTTATCTGAATGACTTATTTAACCCACTTATTTAAATGGGTGAATGATTAAGCCCCTAACGCCATACCATTGCATATTGTTTTTAATTGTGCGATTTTAATTGCTTGTACAGTTGGAAATCTCCTATCTCATATCGTCGATGCATGCCTTTACAATTTTTTTCCACATGTATAATATTTATTGGTTTTATAGCTAGAGACATTCTAGGAGTGAATACTTACTGTATGTTTAGATGCCTTTCAGCTGCTCAGAAAATGCTGCTCCGCTAGCAGACAAAGCGTACGACAGCGCCCGACCTAACGTGAGTTTTGGCGTATAGGGTACGTCAAAGTCCCGCTGGAATGATAAATGCAGAGAATTGCAGTGATCTTGGCGTGCGCCCATTTGAACCCATTTTGGGCGGGAACCCCTTTTGGTGTTAGCGTTATGTTATGCTTTAGCTATTGAAAAATAGCAGATCTACAAGCTCATAGCGCGCCACCGAGTGGCGCGCTACGAGCTTGTAGGTCTGCTATTTTTGAAAAATCAAAGAACGACTGACATAGAAACATAGCTTTTTCAGAAAACTGTCAGGATGTAGAAGACATTTTTAGAACATGATCTCAGGTCAAAATGGGTTAATCATAATAATAATAATCATCATCTCTCTTCTCCTTCCTCTCTTCTCCGTCACCCTTCCATCCATCCACCCCAGCCTGTGTTCTACAGTTCTGTGTGCGGTGGCTCTCAGGTGACCCTGTCCAGCATGGTGAACCAGACCCGTGCCATGCTGGAGGAGCAGGCCCGCCACCTGCTGACGGAGACGGAGAGGCAGACCATGGGCTACTACGTGGAGGAGTACCGGGACGGACACGTGGGCGTGGAGCAGCTGGTCATGGCCTTGTTCGAGCTGCTCAACACGCACGCAAAGGTCAGTGGTGGGAAAAGTACCACGTTTTAGTCAAAGAAAAGTATCGATATGTGGAAATGCTGTCTGTTATACGAGTAAAAGTCCGGAAATTCAAAATGTACTCGAGTGAGAGTGCAAAAGTATTAGTAGTAGTAGTATAAGTAAGTACTCATTATTATTTTGTTTATTACAATTTGTTGTATAAAAATCCATTTTGAAAATCATATCGACTATTTTCAAATTGCCGAAATGTTTTGTAACAATAATCAAATCCTACAAAGTAAGTACTAACTCAAGTTTTAAAATAAATATAGTGGAGCAAATGTACAATATTTGGATCTGAGATTTGGATCTTTTAGAAGTAAAAGTATTGGAAATTACTCAAGTAACAATCCTTGAGTAAATGTACTTAGTTACTTTACACCACTGGCAAAGGTCAGGGATGAAGGATATCTGTGTGCGGTATACATTACATTTTATGTGTGTGTGTGTGTGTGTGTGTGTGTTATGTTTTAGCACATGTATGGTTTTTCTTTTTTGTTATATATGGCTGCCACCGTTTTTGCCCTATCTTGTAATGCTTTATTCCCTACACACATTCATCACTCGGCTGCCATGTTTTGTGAGACTATCTTTCTAGATTTATGCCAAGGCTTTTTTCCTTGGTGGACTCACCCAATAAAAAGCATGATGTATCAAAAGTGTATTGTTATTCGAATGTCCCAGGAGAAGCTTTCTTGTGTTCTTTACTGGCACTGCTGTGGCCTAATTCATACTTGGTGGTTTCGCTCACCAAAAATAGCTTATCTATAACCCATTTAGGCCTGACAGTTTTCTGTCAGGATTTGCGCCACATTTTCACGATTGAAAAAAGAAATAGCAGACCTACAAGCTCGTAGCGCACCACTCGGTGGCGCGCTATGAGCTTGTAGATCTGCTATTTTTCAATAGCTAGATTATAACATAATGTTTAAAACACCAAAAGGGGTTCCCGCCCAAAATGGGATAAGCATGCGGCGGTGTCACATCGCATCATGAAGCGTTGTGAGCTTGTAGACAGAGCAAAAACTATTATACAACAGTACTGTATCGATAAATCCATTGAGTATACTGGGAAAATATTGTACCACTTACGAGAGATGGCTCTGAACGACATAGTATCGTTTCAGCAGCAATGAAAGCACATGTGTGATAATCACATCGTAAAGGATGAATTGCAAGGTAATTTGGGCTAGCACATGGTGCATGCACAGCGAATTGACAGATCAGTCATTCTCGATCGTGGAATTTTGCGTGTAACCATAAAATGACAGAGAGATGGGAAAAAATAAATAAAAAAGAGGGAGGGTGAAAACTCCACCCAGAGTATTGAACAATATGTCTTTATGCCGCCTGCCTCTAAAATGATCCTGATCATTGTTGGAATGATAAATCCGTTCCAACTGGAGCTATTCAACTTAAAAGCAGTTTAAATGTTTGATGTAACTTCTATTTTGTTTTAAAATCTCACAAATGAAGGTTTTCAACCATGTCTGTGTGTCTGTGTGTGTGTGTGTGTGTGTGTGTGTGTGTGTGTGTGTGTGTGTGTGTGTGTGTGTGTGTGTGTGTGTGTGTGTGTGTGTGTGTGTGTGTGTGTGTGTGTGTGAGAATTTGTCTTGTGTCTGCCTGTATGCTAATCAGCATTTCTGGTGCATTGTGCCTAAAGGGCAATTCTCAAATATTCTTTCAGATTGGTCAACGACAACTATGCTGTTTCTGTGAATAATTGCCTTGCATGGTGCAATTGCCTCCGCCATCGATGAGTCGCGGGCGTGTGCACGAAACCAGCACGCCGTGCGACAATTTCACGGGGCCGTGCCCACATAGCCCCTCGACTTCTCGGCG
This sequence comes from Protomyctophum parallelum, assembly GCF_964188405.1. Classification (NCBI taxonomy): domain Eukaryota; kingdom Metazoa; phylum Chordata; class Actinopteri; order Myctophiformes; family Myctophidae; genus Protomyctophum; species Protomyctophum parallelum. The sequence goes on from NC_139713.1 coordinate 21,278,419, forward strand.
CGTACAGAAAAAATAAACACTGAAAAATCATTGAAAATGAACTATAGGCGCGTTAAATCACTGCCCGTTTGAAAGGACCTTAAAGCGTCTCGGATAAAGGTGGTATATAAATGCACCATTTATATTTACAATAAATAACCAGGGAATTGTCTCTGCAGTATGTGAGATCAATCCGTCTTATTTCTCCATCTCATGCAGTGACACGCACACGCACACGCACACACACACACAGTCACACACACAGGTCTTTCAAATACAGTCTTGTAACATCTCATCCGACATGCCATTACTCTTCAGTTTTATGTACAATTGACCGTCAACATGTGGAGCCGCAATGTCACACATTGCAAATTACACAGAGCATTGAACACTGACAGAAATGTGTTCATAGAACTCCACAGCCTCTTACATAATTGGAGCTGGGAGGGTCGCGCGCACCGCACCGCACACGGCGCGCACAGCACCGCACACGGCGCACACAGCACCGCACACGGCGCACACAGCACCGCACACGGCGCGCACCGCACCGCACAGCACCGCACAGCACCGCACCGCACACGGCGCACACGGCGCACAGCACCGCACACGGCGCACAGCACCGCACACGGCGCACAGCACCGCACACGGCGCACACGGCGCACAGCAGCGCACACGGCGCACACGGCGCACAGCACCGCACACGGCGCACAGCACCGCACACGGCGCACACGGCGCACCGCACCGCACACGGCGCACACGGCGCACAGCACCGCACACGGCGCACACGGCGCACAGCACCGCACACGGCGCACAGCACCGCACACGGCGCACACGGCGCACAGCACCGCACACGGCGCACAGCACCGCACACGGCGCACACGGCGCACAGCACCGCACACGGCGCACACGGCGCACCGCACCGCACACGGCGCACACGGCGCACAGCACCGCACACGGCGCACACGGCGCACAGCACCGCACACGGCGCACACGGTGCACCGCACCGCACACGGCGCACACGGCACAAACTTCATGTTTTTCCTATAGTGATGACAATATGCCTCGCTACCTTTCAGTGTGTTCACTGCCCAAACAAAGATTTGTCTCCATAGCGCAGCCTGTCACTCTGGTTGCACCTTGATGATGTAATGAGTAATTTACCTTCCCCCATTGCCTGTGCCTTTTCAATTTCATGCACACGCACGCACGCACGCACACACGCACGCACGCACACACCTGGAGATGTGCCTCCTACTGGAGATTTGTGCACCTTTTTGTAGATTTATTTTATATAATATCACACTACTACATAATAGCAAACAAAACATATTGACCCCTACAGTTAGGTACGGCTTCTATAATGCTTGCTTTACTTGTCAAGGACTATATAGGTATAATCTTTTCCACATCGACACGACTTCTCCCCGCAGTTCAACCTGCTGTCTGAGGTTCGAGGCCTGGTGACACCGCAGGATTTGGAGCGCTTCGACGAGCTGGTGCTGCGACGTGAGATCCAGGCGCTGAAGGCCCGGCAGCAGGGCGCGGGAGGAGGAGGAGGGGGCCCGGCCCTCCACACCGACTCGCTGTCCATGGTGTCCTACCCGGACACCCTGACCTCGTCGTCAGCCAGCTACATGACCAACACCACCCTCAGCTCAGCGCGGGTAAGAAGAGCCGTGTTGGGGAAAAGTATTATGGCCTCATAATGTACTTAAAGTATACCAAAAGTAAGCTTTTTGTAAGCTCTGATAATCGCACTGCTCCTGTCCTGAATCTGAAATGGAATCTGCACATTTAAAATCCTCAGGCTTGTTTTTCTTACTGTCTCTGTGTGTGTCTGTCTGTGTGTGTGTGTGTGTGTGTGTGTGTGTGTGTGTGTGTGTGTGTGTGTGTGTGTGTGTGTGTGTGTGTGTGTGTGTGTGTGTGTGTGTGTGTGTGTGTGTGTGTGTACTTTATATTGCAACACACTCGCGTCTGTGTGTGACCCACCCCATATTGGGGTGGGTGCCATGAGATTTGCTTTGCTCCAGGCGATTGTGTTTTTTCTTTTGATGTTAAAGCTGGGATAACTGGCCCTGGCCGTAGCGTAACGGTCTGGGCACCGGACTGGTGATCCAGTCGCAGTGTGCCGCGGGTTCGACTCCCGGACCCGACACGGCCTTTACTGCATGTCATCCCCCCATCTCTCTCCCGTTTCCTGTCAGCCTACTGTCTGTCCCTTCAAAAAAAATCAATAAAAGGCGTAAGCCGCAAAAAAAAAAAAAAAAAAAAAAAAAAGCTGGGATAACGTATTCTTGTGGCTAAAACACCTTTGGGTTCTGGAGAGGATGTAGAAAGATCTGATCAGTGGCTCTGTGTATATAACCAGGGGTTTGCTGCACTGCCCCCAGGCTCTGGAATAGCCTGCCCCTCCCCATTAGATCTGCCTCAGGAAACTCAAATCTTTGCTTCTGGAGGTCCCTGGAACAAAAACATTGTCTGTATTTTCCCCCAAACTTATTGACACTACCCCAAAGATTGACATTTCACAAGCAATGGCCGCTAAGAAGAAAAAACTAACTTTATCAGGTAAAATAGGGTCTGAATTCCCAAAAAGAGGACACGTGCCGGCGTGCGTGCGCGGGAAATAAATACTGGTCGCGGTGGTGGCCAGCGGAGAGTGGGGCTCCTTGGGTGAAACATTGCCAAAGATAGGCTACTCAAAGTTGCTTTATAAATGCTTTGCCAGGTCGTGCTCTGTCAATTTGGCAGAAGAGGTCTCACACCGCAGAGCTGCAGCTGTCTTTGTTTGCCACGGAGATTATACATTCCAGCTTTGCAGTGCAGTGCACTCTGCACGGGATGGAGATCACTGTATCAAGGGCCAGCCCACCAGGTTTATGGCCAGCTTCCACCCGACTACATCTGTTGAACAAGGCATGTCATCAAAGGCTATAGCTTGGGCGCTGGAGACGTGTTTGTGTTCTCTCCTCCGCGTCATCAGTGCCCATACCCGAGGCGGGGTTGACGAAAGGGCCTTTCTGTGTGGAGTTTGCATGTTCTCCCCGTGTCCCCTAGGGTAGGTAATAGGTATACCCTCACAAAAAACATGCAGTAATCCTGGTCTCTAAACTACCTCCCCCTGGCTAGCCGGGGCGCCTGATGGAGGGGAAAGGAACTGGTCGGAATAACGTGTTCCTTCCACGCGCTACGTCCGGCCGGGGAAACTCTCCCCTGTCAGGTGAAAGGAAGCAGCTTGGACTCCTCATGCATAGAAGGAAGCATGAGGTCAATTTATTACATTAGATAATTGACACTGGGTGAAAAAATGGGTTGCAAAATTGTGGGATAAAAAAAATAAGAAAATCAAAGGCTATAGTTTAGACTTTTGCTCTTCCTCATGGACATGGTGTGAATTATATACCAGTGAAAGTGACCTTTTGTGGACTGTGTGGTTGAACCTGACATGCACTGATACTCACCTTAATCTCATGTGCTCTCACTGATATATAGCGTCACAGTCCCGCTCCCATGCATTTTTCCCATAGACATTTCAAAATGACAGAGTAAACCATGCATGCAAGGCACCAACCTGCACATCTGGAGCAATTAGGGGTTCAGTGTCTTGCTCAAGGACACTTCGACACGAACTCTGGTCGAGCCCGGGTTTGAACTGGCAACCTTGTGGTTCCCATCCGGCCACTCTACCCCTGAGCCACTGCCGCCATGTGGCCCCTGGGCCGTCAGTTGCCCATGTGTGGTTTATATCATGAACGGTATCTATACCAGCTGCTATGCGCATGCACCCTCCTATCTTGCGAGCCACCTCACCCTTTATGCCTAAACAATTTTGTTTCTGGACACACCGTACTATTTTAGTAAGATAGGGCCCTGTGTTTGTGTTATAACATCATTTAAATACTGCGTGGATGGATGTGCTATGTGCAATTATGTAGAGACCACCTTGTTTTCTTTTTCTTTCTCCCCCTGGAAACGAAAAATGAAAAACTATTCTGGTCCTGAGATCACAGACAACCTCCACAACTGGTCCCGAGCGAACAGTGCAATGGTGTTGAGAAGTGGCTTTCATGTCGCCAGAAATGTTCTATTTATCTGCCAAACATAAATAATTTATTTAAATAACGTGTGCAAAAATGTGTGCGTGCGTGTATATACTGTATGTATATTCAGAGAGAGAGACATTTTTGATACATTTTGAAACATGATCTATTGTTATTACTGATACTGTTTGACTGCATAAGGCCTGCCACAACATTAACCTACCCCTCCCGTCCTTTATCACATGCTATAGGAAGGACTGCTGTGGCTGATAGATATAATGGAGGTAGGAATCTCTGCCTAGAGTGGTCTGTGCACAAACACTCAAACATACACACAAACACACTCAAACACACTCAAACATACACACAAACACACTCAAACATACACACAAACACACCCAGACATACACACAAACACACCCAAACATACACACAAACACACTCAAACATACACACAAACACACACACACATTCATATGGGTACATAACATAAACATGCATAAACATGCACACACGCACACTGTACGTGTACATAGATCAAATATCAGTGTGGTTTTGTTTGAAGTGAAGTCGTTTGTTTTCCAATGCATGTTTTAGTATAATTTGTTCCCACACCCCTTACTAAGAGAGTGGCAGCAAATGAATATCTAGCCTACTGTGAATGCAGGCTATATTGTTAAACATAAGGTGGTATATTCAAAGAAAGACACTTATCCTTGTGTGCTGTATCCTAAAATGCGCATGCGCACACGCGCGCGTGATTCGTACATCTGGTGATCTACAGTACTCAACATTTTAGTATGCTGCGTGGACGTGTGAGCATTGAGCGTGGGTGTGTGTGTGTGTGTGTGTGTGTGTGTGTGGGTGTGCATGCGTGCGTGCGCACATGAGCGTTTACTGTCCGTGATCTGCACAGTAGCTGCTTCAAATACTGCTTCAAATTGCGTTCAGCCCAGTACGGAGGATAAATCCCCAGTTAATGTATCCATTTGTAACTCAAGTGTACAAAACAATGTAACCAAAGAAGCAACTTGGACTCCTCATGCATAGGAGGAGGCATGAGGTCAGTCCGCTGCCCCCCCAGGTTGGCAGAGGAAGTGTAGCGCCCAGGATTACATTAGATAATTGGCACTGGGTGAAAAAACTGGGTTGCAAAATTGTGGGATAAAATTTATATTAAAAAAAAAAGATATCAAAGGGGGCTTCAGCCCCTGCCCTTTTACCCGTCTGTAAAACAACTGCCCTCTCCAGACCACGAATGCAGCATTTACAATGGTGAAAGAAATGCAAATGCCCTCCTCTCCTTTCCATGCCATGCCGGAAGGCAGCATTCAGGAGAATAGTTATTTTCCCGAAGTCTCCTGAACTAATTTGTTTCGAAATCCACATCGTACACCGCATCTCCAGTAGATAAAGAGTGCAGGGTTGTGCCCCGAAAATAGCTGATCTACAAGCTCTAAACGTGTTGCAACGCGACCCGTTGTGAGCTTGTAGATCTGCTATTTTTGCTATTTTGGGCCAAACGTGCCCACCTCCGTCGCGTGCGTCAAAAAACGAACCGGGGCAATTTTAATGCAGTCACGCAACGCAACGCGGGCAGTGGAGCCACCCTTCATTGATTAAAAAGGGAACTGACTGTGACACGACTGTGACACGACGCTGACGCGCCCATAACACATTATAAACTTTATTATAATGACTTATATCAAGTATTATAATACTTCATAACTTGCTACAGTATGTATTCCATGTTTATAACACATTATAAAAAATCTTATAAGACAATATAATTTTCTCATAAACATTTATAATTATAGTACTTATAATAATAATAATGTAACCTTTATCATAACACATTATAAAGCTTATTATACTGACTTATTAATGTCAAGTATTATAATTCCTATAACACTTTATGTTTGACACTTGCGCTTTCTAGGGTATGATTTGGGTCCCTAAAGATGAATAAAAAATGAATATGGACATCTTTATACTGTCCAATACTTAGATAGGGAGGGGGGTGAAATTATGACAGGTAGTTGCTGCTGTCAAAATATGACCCCCCCAGTAAAAAAACAAACAAAACCACTTTGTAGTACTTATAAGTAATGATAACCTTTATCATAACACATTATAAAGCTTATTTTACTGACTTATTAATGTCAAGTATTATAATTCCTATAACACTTTATGTTTGAAATAGACACTTGTGCTTTCTAGGGTATGATTTTGGTCCTTAAAGATGAATACAAAATGAATATGGACACCTTTATACTGTCCAATACTTGGACAGGGAGGGGGGTGAAATTATGACAGGCAGTTGCTGGTGTCAAAATATGACCCTCTCAGTAGAAAAACCCACTTTGTAGTACTTAATAATGATAACCTTTATCGTAACACATTATAAAGCTTATTATACTGACTTATTAATGTCAAGTATTATAATTCCTATAACACTTTGTTTGAAATAGACACTTTGTTTAAAATAGTCACAAAATATGACCCGCAATAAAAAAAACAGTTAAAGTGTCTCTCTAACTTGTAGCTAAAGCTGTAAAATCATTATAGTGTTTGTTTTTTTAAGTACAATATTTGCCTCTCAGATGTAGAGTGTTGAAAATTGGAAATAAAGTAAAGATCTCCAAATTGTATTTGGTTACTTTCCACCACTGGTAGTTATAGTTGTAGTTACAGTGTCCTTTACAGGCCCACATTTAACCAAGAAAACCCCCCCTGTCTTTAGATCCTTAGTCAGACAAGGAAAAAAGCCATATTAAAAACCCTTGATGGGAAAAGGGAAATCTTTAGGGGGATCACAGAAGAGGGGTTTTGGTTGGTTTATCGTGTTGCTGATCATCACTGGCAACCGAGTGGTTGTGATATATCGTATATTGTAACGCATCAGCGTCAACATCTATATAGCCATGATAAAATCACAATATACCACAGCGTCTCATGTATTATTGCTTAAATAACCGCATGCACACACACACACGCGCACACGCACACGCGCACGCACACACACACACACACACACACACGGCATCAAGGCACAGAATAGATAAGCAGAAGAGCAATCTTTCTCTTGAGTAATCTCTGCCTCAGCTTTCTGGGCATGTGTACATTTGTGTGTGCAACCGTGCACGTATGTTGGTGTGTATCTTGTGTTTGTGCGTGCACATGCTTTTCGTCTCTGTCCTAGAGTAAAACTGTTAATTCAAAAATATAAAAAGTAGCAGATAGACAACCTCAAATGGTGCCACGTTTCAAGCTTGCTATTCTGCGGCTTTTGACACTTTCGTGTGACACTGTATGATCAAGTAGGGTGCGTGTGTGCGCGTGTGTGTTGTTGTTTTGGTCCCACGGGTGACTGCTCCTGCTGCTGTGTAAAAGAGATTAGAGAGCTGGATGGGTGTAGAAAAAACACTGGATTTATTAAAAGCCAGTTACTGTACATAGTAGTCATCCACTTGAAGCCATACGCCGGTGTCGCACATAGAAAATAACAGATCGATAAGCTCACAACGCGCTGCCAATGCAAAGTGTGAATGACGACTCGCCAAGATAACGGACACGTGACCAGTGGTGGAAAAAGTACCCATATTTTTGTATTAAGTGTAAAAGTATCAATAATGCAATTGTAGCAATTATGCCTGATTAATTATGATATTTATAACCACTAAGAATGAATTGATAATGGTTACAAATACACAACGTCTTCTGGTGTGGCCAGGCAAGATTAATACCTAGTTCTTTGATCATTTGCAGTGTCGCTTGCTTATATCAAACATTAGTACAGTAACACAATCATATAACCATTGATTTCCGATCAATTCTGTTTATTATATCGAGACTGATACAAATGAATTTACTTTAAAACAACAGGTCGTGTATAACTTGGTATTGAAAGAGGAGAGAGAGATATACAGAATCACAGATGTCATAGACTCGTTCTCTTTGGCCAAAACCACATTAAATCAAAGCACACAGACCTTTAGACGTGGTGTGGTAATGAGTTTTAGCAATATGGTGCGTCTCTGGTTCTCCTCTGCTTGGCTCAAATCTTCTGGCGGCCAGGGCCTAACTTCAGCGGCAGAGCTATTACTTCACCGGACGTGGGCAACTTCGCTGGCAAAAGCCTTTTGATGTTTACTTCGCCGGGCGTGGGCAACTTCGCTGGCACAGCAATGTCACTTTTTCTCCTTTCCTTCTCCGGCAAGGCAAATGTCACTTTTCCTAGTTTAGAACAGATGTCACGGTTCTGATCCAGGCTAGCAAATGCCTTAGACTGATTGAAGTGTCGGCGCGCGTCTCCCCCGATGGCTCTCCTTGAGCTCCAAATTTGATGTTATCAAAGTCAGTTCGATTGGATTGAAACGATTTTGGTGATTGTCCTGGTCCTTGCCTTTTAGAAAATATCTCGTCAGACTTTCCAAAGTTTGGACTAAACAATCTCCCTTTCTTTTTGAATACAATATTGTCACCGCAAAGTTGTTTTGATATGAACGTATGTATCTAGTAATACGTGTTGAAACAGAAAACAGAGTACACTACCCGTGTTAGGTAGGCAAAGACTTGAAAATAAAACAAATCAACTTCACAGCACAAAAACGAAATAACACTCTCAATAAAATCACTGCTTGGGACTAAGGAGCCCAAATAAAAACTAACTTTCCCGTGGTGGGTATTGCTAGTTAAACCTTCCTGCCCAGTGTAAGCTCCGCCCCCTTTCCGCATGCGCTGGTGCTGTCACGTGAGAGGGACAGATATAGAGTGGGGGGGAAGACAGAAAGAGATATGGTATGAGAGGAGTGGAGGTAGTTAAACAGTAGATTACAGTACACTATATTTTAATAGGTTGAGAATTCCTGTATTCTAGAGTTCCCAGGGTGAAATCACAAGTAATCCCTTTGATGTGGTTGTATCTTTACTTTCCCATGTAGATTTTGCAGAGGGACAGAGTTCCTTGTTGTGTGAGTCTCAGCACCTGGTGTTATTCATCACCCTCTTTGAAGCATTGGTCTCCTGTTGACCAGACTAGTGGACGCTAGTAGGTCAATTTGTCAGAGAAAGGGAGAAGAGTCAGCTCTTTTCCAAATAACGTTGCTGTAAATGTGCGGGATTAAAGGTCGAGGCCTCTGGGTACAGTTGAGGCCCTGGCTCCTCTATCTGCCTCAGACCTACAGGCGACTTCCAGCCGATCCATCACCAAAATGATGGGTCCGCTAATTCCAAATATGTTGGTGAATGTGTTTTAACTTTAGAAGGAGAGTTGCCTCATCTCTCCGGGTGTGGTGTCCTGCGCAGTGAAACATTGGTCCCTGGACGATGTCCTTATACGCATATGGACAGAGGTCCAGTCCACTCAGATGAGTGGAGATATTTGAGGGCATGTCTACTACAAATCCCCCATCGGCAAACTCATGAAAGTTTCCTTTCCTGATTTTGGCGAAACCAAGGACGGCCGAAAAGGTCTACAGCACTTAATTCAATGTCATGCACTTTGATCATATGGTTTATGGCAAAGAGAACATTCTAAACCTTCATGTCTAGCTTCAATAGAGTGAAAGAAAGAGAGAGAATGTGAGGTAGATTATACTGTAAACACGTGACTTTGAGGTAGTGTAAATACTAAGTGCACGAGGACTAATGGTGAACTTTACTCAATTGGAGACGCAACCATTAAGCTTGATTACATGAAAAGTTGCGCATTTTTAAAATGGAAAGTTATACAGAGGATTTTTATTTTTATATGAAGACACAAGGCCTTTAGTTGTTATGGATCGGTGATGTTTAGGTCTCAGTGACATTGGCATTGGTGGCCTTCAGACGGTTGTCACGGGAGAGGAGGGTCTGATTTTCGACCAACCTTTTTGTGGCTATCCGGAACGTACCGAAACGTCTCACGGCCCAGCAGGTGACAGCAATTACCACTATGTAGCTGAGAATTAGAAGCGCAAACAGCATGGAGTCTGGGGTGGACCATGAGGAGCCCACGAGAGTTAGCACGCTGGTGCTTACGTACGGTGTAGTTTTAAGGGCTTGGTCTAAAGCAGTGAGATCAACCTTTTGGATTCCTGTCTGGACCAATTTGTCAGTGGCTGGATCAATCACTACCTTGTGGTTTTGAAAGAAATCCGACATTTCTATGTCGGAGTCGTAGATATCCTCTGGTAGGTGGTACAGTACCAGATCATCTACTTGAACCAGAGTGTTTTCAGGAATATAGAGCAGAAACGTTTGGTTCGGGAGATCTACTTTTGTGGAGGTGTCGTGCAGTTCATATCGCACTGTGGCCACTAGAGAGGAGGTGTGGATTAACCACTGGTCCCCCAAGATCTCTGCTTGAGTTTCGGAGACTTGGCTCCTTGGTGTGAGTTCTGCTCGGCATTTTGACTGGTCGGGCATAGACTGAAGGCCACAGATCCCGTTAGTTGAGTCGGATATGAATGGTTTTGAGGGACAGAGGTAGTGGGCTTCTTTTGTCAAAGTGCATAGATTCAGATTGGGTGCCAGGTATAGGCCTGGACTTGTGTCATGATATGCCACCACTGGTGGCGTCATGATCCTGACGTGGGTGTCCCCTTCCCAGGAACCAACGTTGACTACATCCTTCATGCGATAGATGTTTTTTTCGTCGATTACGGGGAGTGTGAGGAGAAACACAAGCTCTCCTCTCTGGGGGTCTACTGACAAGGTGATTGCACCACCCAAAGAGTAGGCAAGGTGGCCTTGGAGATCACTTGGTTTTTCTCCGGTGCTTTTCTCGATAATTCTTTTCACCAAGGATAGAGGGGTGAGGTAAGGAGGAATTCTTCCTATAGCTAGGGAGTCTATGGACGAGCTAACCTCTCTAAGGAAATCAGTCATAAGCATGCTGGTTATGCTGGAGTGCGCCATGTCGACTCCCAATAGTTTTTGGTTTGCTAGCATGCCACGGGCGGTCTTATTCAGGAGGTCAGACTGAGAGTTTAGTAAGATTATGGTGTCTCTAAGCGTTGCCCCGACAGTGTGAATTTGATCGCTCTGAAAGTTTACTGCCTGTCTGAGGGCAGGGAGGTCACGTTGAATTTCACCGACTTGTTTTCTCAGGGTCTTGATACTTATTGCATTCATGCTTGTGGCTCCGAGATTGAAAAGAGTACCGAATATATTTGCTACCGTAAGTAGCGCCCCTACAAAGCGCTTTTTCCGGACGGGAAGTCCCTTTTTCTGTTCTTCGCGAGTGCCAGAGTGTACGGTGTGTCCCGTGAGGTCCTCGCGTGTTACTGTGACCTTTTCCAATTGGGTTAGCATGTGAGTGATGTCTTCGCTAGCGTGTTGTAAGATGTCTTCAATCCAGATTTGTCCTTCCGGTTCCAACTTCTTTTTGAGGGCAACGGTACTAAGGTGTTTTTGGTACAGCATTGTGGCGTTGAGTTGTGTGTAGACTTTCTGGGTGATGGTCTTGCAGTTGGTTATCAGGAGCCCCTGCTGCTCTCGTAAGGCTATTCCCGCGTCGGGGCCTGATTTGAACATTGGTTGTGCCGTTGTTGTGGTTATGATCATGCACAATATTGCACATAACAGGTAATCCATCCTGGAACAGACCACAAACGGTTTTGATTAGTGGGTTGTTATATTGTTAAACATAAACACAGAAAAAGATAATAATAATAGACCATTGTTTAATCTACACAATGCTATTATTCACACGTGATTAATGGCTTTCTTAGTGGTTCATGCAATTAAATTGGGTACTTGTGCTGCCCATTAAGAGGTTAATTTCTTTTAATCAGACGGTGATTCTTGCACGTCTGGTTTCTCAAATCTCTTGGGCGGCTTGTGGGGTCGGATTTGGTTTCTATGGACCCATTTGAGTATTTGGTTTTGTCCTCTTTTTATTAGGATCCTATAGGCAACAGGAGAAAGCTTTTCGACTATCTCGTAAGGCCCGGACCAGTGTGGTAGGAATTTCTTTGAAAGTTCCCCCGTTTGGGTTCGCGGGACGAAGATGTAGTACCATACTTTATCTCCTTTCTGCAGTTCGTCGGTCGATGCCTGTTTATCATAGTACGCTTTTCGTCCTATTGCGGTGGCTTGCAGATGTTTTTGCGCAAATGAGAATGCATATTTCAAATGTGCGTTTAGATCCGTTAGGTACTGGTGCGTGGTATATGCCGTAGCTAGATTGAGGTCTCCCGGTTGGTACAGTAGGTGTAGTGGGAGAGTCATTTGTCGCCCAGTCATTAACTCGAAAGGCGATACTCCTGTCGAAGTATGGGGCGTCGCTCTCATTGCCATTAGTACTAATGGGAGTTTGACGTCCCAGTCTTTTTGGTTTTCTGCTACGAACTTTTTTAGGATGGTGATTACACTTTTATTAGCTCGTTCCACTAATCCCGAGCTCTCAGGGTGATAGCTGATATGGAACTTGCATTTAATTCCCAGCAGCTTCCATATCTCTTTCATTATGTCTGCGGTGAAATGGGTTCCTCTATCGCAGTCAATAGAGACTGGGAGGCCAAATCTTGTAAAGAGATGGTTGAGTAAGAGGTGAGCAGTTGTCTGTGCCGTGTTATTTCTTGCTGGAAAGCATTCTATCCATTTGGTAAAGTTGCAAACTACATTAAGAATGTATCTCGAGCCCCTAGACGAGGGAATAAACGCGCCCATCCAGTCAATCTGAATGTGTGACCATGGGAACGTGACTCCCCTACTTTGAAGTGGTGCTCTGAAGTTTGGGTTAACGGGTTGGAACTGACAGCAAGTTAAACACCCTTTCACATAGTCGGAAACATCTTTGTGCATTTCAGGCCAGAATACCACTTGTCGTAAATGATCCAGAGTTGATTTCACTCCCCTGTGGCCTGCTGTTGGTAGATCATGGGCTATTGACATCATTATCCCCCTCTGTGCCCGTGAAACCACGAGACGAGGAGAATGGGAATCATCGGGCACATACACCAGGAGACCATCGACCAGATGCAGGTGGTGTTTAACTGCCACCAACTGGCGCAGGTCGGAGGAAGCCTCCATTTCGTCCGCGGAGACAGGTGGTGCACAGGGATCAGACAGAATGTGACACATTCTGGAAATATCCTTGTCCGCGGCCTGTGCTGAGGTTAAATCCTCGGACAGGACTGATGCGGACGTTGATCGCCGGGCTCGCGGGGGAGGTATTGGAAGATCTGAATCTGTTGCAGTCTTGCGAGCCGTAGCGGCTTGGTGACGCGTTAAAACCGAGATCGTAGGGATCGGAATATCGCCTTGTTGGTCGTCCTGGAATTCCCAGAGACGACCCGTTAGAGCCGCTTCCTTTGCTAGAGAGTCAGCGAGATCGTTATAGGTTTTGTCAGCGCCCGGGAGGCGTGAGTGACCTCTGACCTTCTTCCAGTAAACCTGCATGTCCATGGACATGACCAAACGGTCGCATGCCATAATAAGGTCTTTATGCTTGACTGGTTTGCGTGCTGCTGTTATAAAGTCGTTCTGCTTCCAGACGGGTAGATGGCACGTGAAACTCAAACGTGCATAGTTGGAATCTGTGCACAAAACGAATTCACGCACGTCATGGTTAGCAGCACATTGAAGAGCAATCAAAACCGCAGCTACTTCTGCGTATTGTGAAGTCATGGGGCCCAATTTGTAACCTTGGGGTCCAATTGGGTCGTTCTTAACCCACAACACGCCAGCACCTGCCAGTCGTTGTTCTGGGTGGGAGTAGGAACATCCGTCGACATACGCCATGCGCATGTCTTGACACACATTTTCATCATAATAATGATGGTTCGTGGGGAGGAGGGCTACGGGTACATAGGGAGTGTTGATAACCTCCGTTGGGTCCTGGGTGCATCTTGTGCACGTTGCAAGTCCCGCGCCCAAAAGTGCCCTATTGTTCTGGGCATATTGAACCTCGATGTTGTGGGACTGAAACGCCATGAGCCATGTTGCAATACGTGCGTTTGTAACCACCCCTTCTCGTATACGTTGACTGTTCAAGAAGGAGACAGGTTGATGACATGTTTCTATAATTATTTTCTGTCCACTGACACAGTCGGAAAAATGCGTTACGGCCCAGACCGCCGCGAAAAGCGCTTTCTCGCAGTCCGAGAACTTTTGCTCCGCAGGGCTGAGCATTTTGCTGGCGTAAGCCACCACACGCTTATCCTGATCATAGACCTGGTAGAGACCAGCGCTCAGACAATGGGCTGAGTAGCCTATTTCAAGATAGAAAGTCTTGTCTATGTTAGGATACGCGAGGCAAGGTGCCGAACATAATTGTTTCTTCAAGATTTTTACTGCTTCAGTGTGGACGTCCGTCCATACAAAGGGGGCGTCTTTCTTCAGGAGTTCTGTAAGGGGTCGCGCAATGTCGGCATAGCCCTCAATGAACTGCCTGGAGTAGTTGCATACGCCTAAGAAGCTACGGACCTCGGTGAGGTTGGTTGGGTCCTTGAGACCTTGAATTCCCTGGACCCGCTTGGCCTGAGGCGAGATTCCCCCAGGTCCTATCGTAAGTCCGACGTAGTTGACCTTTTGGCGGAACCATTGTGCCTTTGTAATTGATATCTTGGCCCCCGCGGTTGAGAGCTGAGTCAGTACATAGTCAATCTCGGTCAAGTGGTCTTCTGCAGTCTTTGTTCGTATCAATATGTCGTCCACAAAGATCACTGTTCCACGCGTTGAAGCATCAGGGCAGGCCTTATTCAGGAAGATATTAAATTCCTGAGGACTATTACAAAATCCGAAAGGAAGTCTGTTCCAAGTGAATTGTCTGTTGCCAAAGGTGAAAGCCAGACGAGACTGGGAACTTTTCTCGACGCAGATTGTCCAGAAACCTTGACTAATATCCAATGCCGTAAAGAATTTTGCATCCCTAACCTTGGGGAGCTCCTGTTCCAGTCGCGTCATTGGCCATCTGGATAACGGTACCTGCTTATTTAAAGCTCGGTAATCTACAGTCAGGCGCCAGCGAGTTTCAGAGCACGAATCTGATGGTGCCTTCTTTACCGGCCATATAGGTGAATTAAAGACTGACTGGCACTGACGAATTATCCCCCTCTCCAAGAGTTCCTCAATAATTTTCCGCACAGGTTCTTGGGAAGCCAGTGGGATCTTATATTGACGGACAAAGGTTGGGGGTGCGTCTGGTTTAGTGGGAATACGGACTGTATGAATGTCCGTTTTCCCACAATCTAAAGAGTCTCGTGCAAAGATCTTGCCATGCTTATAGAGCAAAAGGTGGAAACGGTGCCTGATATCTTCCTTTTCAGCGCCTTCAGTTGAAGAGAGAACTTCCTGCACCTGTGACTCAAAACCCGGGTATGGCTCACTTTCGCCCGGGGGCGGTGTGGCGGTAGGGCTCTGAGGCACAGTAGGGCCTGAGGCATCTAGGCTGTAGATCACCATATGGTCTTTGTCATCTAGCCCGATTCTCCCAACTGATTCTGGTTCAATTGGGAACAGAGAGGCGATAGTTATCAGACCTGTGGGCATGGTATATGCAGCGTCAGGAGTAGTTCTATATGGTTGAAGGAATCGCGGAAGTTTTCCTATAACCGGTATGGTCAATCCTAAGTCACACAGCCTAGTACTGACCAGTGAGCCTAAAGGAGTAGAAGGTGGTATGACAATGTCATCCTGGGTGTAGTTATCTACCAACAGATAGAAAGTTCGGCCAACCACCTCCATAATGGGAATGTCCACTAGGGAAAGACCCAAGCCCAGCAGCACATTTGAAGGTTGGAAAGCCACAGTAGGCTGTTCCAGGCACTGTCCTGGAAGGAGAGCAAGTTGGATCGAGACTTCCGTTGTTCTAGCCGGAATGATGACCTCTTTTACGTTCCTGGTTATGCAAACTTCAGGAATAGTCTGTCCCGAAGTTAACTGGCCAATGGAGTATCGGCACGGAGCGGTCTGTCCCTTGGTCCTTGACCAAAGCATCCCATTCAGTGTGTCTAACACTATAGCCATCCTTATGGCGAGATCTGCTCCTATATACAGGTCACACGGGAGGTCTGGCACCACAAGGAAAGCATGCAGGCAGTGCAAACTTTCCCAATCAAAATTGAGGGCGCAGATACCTTCTGCTATAGCCGTGGTTGGTTGTGGCGTTCCTAATTGGAAACGGAAAGACTTTGGAACAAATTCAAGCTCCCATCTCAGGCTCCTCAGTTTTTCGAAGAGTTCCAAGCTAATTGCCGATTTTTCGGACCAAAGTGCAAGGACTACGTTAGTCACTTGTGCCTGGTTGAGTCGTACTCCACCCATGACTGCTGGGCAGTAAGTTTCAGGATGGCCTGTCCGGTTCTCTCCTAACTTGCATAAGTATGATCGGGGAGAATCCAAAGTGTCAGGTGCCTTAGTGGTCCCTCCTGTAGCAGTGGTCCCTACGGGGTCACTGGGTATCCCTGCGCTCATGGGCAGAGAGCCTGGAACATGGAGTGTCTGTGATCCAGGCTAGCAAATGCCTTAGACTGATTGAAGTGTCGGCGCGCGTCTCCCCCGATGGCTCTCCTTGAGCTCCAAATTTGATGTTATCAAAGTCAGTTCGATTGGATTGAAACGATTTTGGTGATTGTCCTGGTCCTTGCCTTTTAGAAAATATCTCGTCAGACTTTCCAAAGTTTGGACTAAACAATCTCCCTTTCTTTTTTAATACAATATTGTCACCGCAAAGTTGTTTTGATATGAACGTATGTATCTAGTAATACGTGTTGAAACAGAAAACAGAGTACACTACCCGTGTTAGGTAGGCAAAGACTTGAAAATAAAACAAATCAACTTCACAGCACAAAAACGAAATAACACTCTCAATAAAATCACTGCTTGGGACTAAGGAGCCCAAATAAAAACTAACTTTCCCGTGGTGGGTATTGCTAGTTAAACCTTCCTGCCCAGTGTAAGCTCCGCCCCCTTTCCGCATGCGCTGGTGCTGTCACGTGAGAGGGACAGATATAGAGTGGGGGGGAAGACAGAAAGAGATATGGTATGAGAGGAGTGGAGGTAGTTAAACAGTAGATTACAGTACACTATATTTTAATAGGTTGAGAATTCCTGTATTCTAGAGTTCCCAGGGTGAAATCACAAGTAATCCCTTTGATGTGGTTGTATCTTTACTTTCCCATGTAGATTTTGCAGAGGGACAGAGTTCCTTGTTGTGTGAGTCTCAGCACCTGGTGTTATTCATCACCCTCTTTGAAGCATTGGTCTCCTGTTGACCAGACTAGTGGACGCTAGTAGGTCAATTTGTCAGAGAAAGGGAGAAGAGTCAGCTCTTTTCCAAATAACGTTGCTGTAAATGTGCGGGATTAAAGGTCGAGGCCTCTGGGTACAGTTGAGGCCCTGGCTCCTCTATCTGCCTCAGACCTACAGGCGACTTCCAGCCGATCCATCACCAAAATGATGGGTCCGCTAATTCCAAATATGTTGGTGAATGTGTTTTAACTTTAGAAGGAGAGTTGCCTCATCTCTCCGGGTGTGGTGTCCTGCGCAGTGAAACATTGGTCCCTGGACGATGTCCTTATACGCATATGGACAGAGGTCCAGTCCACTCAGATGAGTGGAGATATTTGAGGGCATGTCTACTACACAATGTAGAAAGATTCTGTTACAACAAGTAAAAGTCTAAATTTACTTGAGTAAAAGTACAAAAGTACTGGCTTCAATTTATTTATTTTTTGCTTTTGTTAACTGACTCTAAAAGTGTGAAAGACATGTCTTTCATCTCATTTCAGCTGCTCTTTAAGAATGGTTTCACTAGGAAAGACCAAGCATCAGACATGAGAACCTTTTAAGTTGTTTATTGAATAGACGTGGAGTATGGTCGTTTATGGGCGCGTCGCATGCAGAGCGTGAAACGTGCGGCATAAACGGCCACGGCATGGGAAGACATTAGGGAAGCCAACATGGTCGTCTAAGTCATCGCCACACGCAAGCGTGTAGCGTGCGGCTTAAATGGCCAGGGGAGGGGGATGCCATTAAAGGTGCCGGCATGATCATCATGCAAGCGTGAAGCGTGTGGCTTAGGTGGTCAGGGCAGGAATGACATGTGGGGCGCCGGCGTAATCATCCAGGGGCATCACTACACGCGAACATGTAGCATGCAGCTTGGATTGTCAGGTTCGGGGGGAGGATGCCATTAGAGGTGCCAGATACTTTGGCTTAGGGGTCGAGGTGAGAGCCTGTGCGACAGTGTAGAAACCCCCTCTGGAACCTGCAGAGAAGTAGAAGAAAAAAGGGAGGGAGACTGGAAACTATGCACGCCGCCATTTTTTCAACTTGCATTTAAATACCCCCAGTGATTGGTGAGGTAGGAGTGGCCGGCCTGGTGGAGGTGGGTGAGTGGTTGGCACGGGTGGCACACGGTGGAGTTGACAGTGGCTGGTGAGTTGTGCTTGGTCGTCTTCTGCTTGGGCAAACCTCCCGAACCTCAGTTGTTCCAACTCCATAAAGTGTTGTTTATATACTGAAGAACTGTAAATGACGGTGGAATGAGGGCTGAGGAGGTTCCAGGAGGGTTGCTCACCCAGGAAGGAGTCTTATAGGCGTAGAGTCATCATGCATCTTCGTCACTCAGATGGTGGCTACTGGCATGAAAAAACATGGAGCTTCTGGGTCCTTTGGGTTGGGTTTAAGTAGCACCCGTGAGTGCCAAGCGAGGAGGAGTAATGGCGCAGTTCACCGCCTCCCGAACATCAGTTGTCCCAACTCCATCATTAGAGCTGAATTGATGGGCCTTGTGTTTAGTTTTAGACTCGGGGTTTAATGAAGGGCTGTGCTGCTCTAAACCTACTCCGAAAGCACTCAAAAGGCTGCAGAAAATGGTCTCCTCTGTCCTCTCCATCATGATCCAAGCCCCCAGGGAGGCTCGCCAACGTTGACGCGCTCAGCCCTACTGGTCAGTGGTGGGACTGCAGGCGGAGCCGTGGATTTATTAATTTTTTTAAGATATTTTTTTTGCGGCTTACGCCTTTTATTGATTTTTTAAGGGACAGATAGTAGGCTGACAGGAAACGGGAGAGAGATGGGGGGATGACATGCAGTAAAGGCCGTGTCGGGTTCGGGAGTCGAACCCGCGGCACACCGCGACTGGATCACCAGTCCGGTGCCCAGACCGTTATGCTACGGCCTGGGCCGGAGCCGTGGATTTATGACTAGGAAACCGTGTGCAGCTGGGCTTTAACATTGAGCACTAGTTTGCACTTCCGCATTTTGGGCACCAACTTTTGTTGCCCAAAGCTGTCGCTCCGGTTCGGTCTCTATCCTTGTATTACTCTATGATCATGATGGCAGGAATAGCCCACCAAAAATCCAGAGCCATGGATTCCATTGATGCTATGTTATGCAACGGCATGCACCTTTTCATCAAGAAGATATAATAGCCGGAAGTGTGTACGTGCGTGCGTGCAAGTCGGCCTCTGTGCGCTCTTTGTCCACAATTGGGTGTGTAATTGGGTGTGTAATTGGGTGTGCGTAGGTGTCTGTGCGTGGCTTTCCGCCATGCCTTGCATGTAGCACCCCAAGCACTGAGTTTGACAACGAAATGGTAAAAAAAAGAATACCAACTTCTCTGCTCGGAGAAATGGAACACAGACCCAAACTAATTTTAAAAAAAGAAAAGGAAAAAGAAAACCCCAACACATGTGTGTGTAACATCCGGTAAACAATCATTCGCCCTGTTTCACCTCATCAATCTCGTTCTCAACTCCTCGCCTGTCTCTCTGTCTGTCTGCCTCCACCCGTGCCCTTTCAATACCTCTGTTTCTCATCTATCCCTTTCTCTCCCGCTCTCTTTATATTTGCCTTGTACTAACCCCGTCCCTGTCTCTCTCCCCGCCTGTCTTCGTCCCCCCCTGTCTCTCTACCTCACCCCTTGTCTCCGACGCTGTCTCCCTCCCGACCTCCCTCCCTCCCTCCCTCCCTCCCTCCCTCCCTCCCTCCCTCCCTCTCCCTGTCTCTCTCCCTCCCTCCCCCTCCCTGTCTCTCCACCTCTCAACCCTGTCTTCTTTGTCTCCCTTCCTCCCTCTCTCCTTCCCTCCCTGTCTCTCTGCATCCCCGTCTCTCCCTCCCTTTCTCCATCTCCTCAGAATGACAGCGTGGTGGAGAGTAACGGGGAGGATCCGTCTGAGAGTTTGGACACGCTGCTTCCTGACATCTCTCTGGTGAGAAGCAACACTCACAGTCCCCAAGCTGAGCCTGATTAAGATGGACACACCACAGCACCTGGAGGAGAGGGCTGGGTGGGGAGGGAGGGAAATGGCAATTTCTCTCAAAGAGAGGAAAGAAGAGGTGGATGGAGGGTGCTGGCAAAGAGAGGAGGATGAGGGATGGACACCAAGAGAGTGAGCGAGAGAGAAATGTGTAGGGGCTGACAGAGATGGGGTAGAATGGAGGAAAGGGGGAAATAAGGAAAATAGTGATGGATGGAAGAACGAGAGAGGGAGGGGCAGAGAGGTAGAGCAACAGAGATGGATGGCTCTGGAAGGCATGTCATTGTGCACAGCAGAGGTGACGGAGACTCGCCTTTAAGGTGGCAGTTAGGAGGAAGGGAGGAACCAAGGCACGGTGTCACTTTAGCCTTCCCTTATCTCTCCATTCCTCTGTGTGGAAAGATGTGACAGGACACACAGACACACACACACACACACACACACACACACACACACACACACACACACAGTCTACAATTCTCTTTCCTTTCAGTCTCTGTAAGAAAGTGGAAGAACAAGTCCAATCCAACTTTATTTATAAAGCACATTTAAAAACGACAGAGTTACAATAATAAAACATAATGCAATACAAAAGAACACACAATACAGTTAAGTACAAAAGTACAAAAACAAGAGTACAAAAAACCAATCGCGGTTTAAAAGCCAAGGAATAAAATTGGGTTTTAAGATGTGTTTTAAAAACAGGTAGTGTTGGAGCCAGCCTGACATGGCTAGGTGGTGCCACAGTTTAGGAGCAATGACTGAGAAGACCCTCTTTACGTACACCTCTTCTTAGGGACAACAAGGAGCATTTGGTATCATAGCTGAACATCTAGATGGAATATATATATATAACACCTTAACAGAAACGTCACACTGATAAGCACCAGCATGCGCGCGCAGGCCAGCAGTACAAGAACATAAGATAAGATGCAATGGAAAGGTTCTAGCTGCACTCACGTGTAAAAAATGTCCCATCAAACTTTCAGATGCTGTTTTTCTCCCAGTGTGGAGGAAGAATGATTAGGATTTTTATTGTATTCTCTCACTCTTGAAATATATAAACCATTGGTTTCTGTTGTGTGTGTGAACAATAATAGCAATTCAAAGCAGTTGTCCTCAAAACCACACCTCCAGTCGCTGCAAGAACGGGAGGTGCGCTCATGGCTGCACGCGCACCTGCAGCCCATCAAGTATAATTTATGCTTCGTCCCGCGATGGTGTCGCACACGCGCTCTATGCTCACAACAGTCACGTCCGCGATGCGTTGTGATCTTGTATATCAGCTGTTCTCTGTGTGCAATCCTGTTGCGCTATGAAGTATAACTGTCTCCTAGGGTGCACCTCACTAGCCAACACACAAGAGGAGGTTGAATGGACTGAAACCAGCGCTCCCCAAAACAACAGGTTTGGAGACCTGTTGGGAATTGATTACGTGAAACCCGTACGCCCAGTCCCAATGTTTGGAAAGCAAATAATTGGTATATATAATTTGAGAAGATCGGAAAAACAAACTGCCGCTGATCCATTTATAAATTTTATAAAAACAAATAATTAAATCTTAAAATGCATCCTAAAACTCACTGGGAGCCAGTGGAGTGCAGCTAAAATTGGGGGTGACGACCGTGACGTGCTCATGTTTCCGGGTTCCTGTTAAAAGTTGTGCGGCAGCATTTTGAGCAAGTTGAAGACCGGAGAGGGAGGCTTGGGAGATGCCGGCATAAGAGGACATTGCAGTAATCGAGGCGAGTTGTAATATAAGCCTGTATCACCCTTTCAAAGTTTTCCAAAATTCAGACCACTGGGGCACCAGTTTTCATTTTTTAACCCATTCTGGGCGGGAACCCCTTTTGGTGTTAGCATTATGTTGCGCTTTAGCTATTGAAAAATAGCAGATCTACAAGCTACGAGCTTGTAGGTCTGCTATCTTTGTAAAATCGAAGAACTACTGACATAAAACATTGCTTTTTCAGAAAACTTTATAATCTGATCTCAGGTAAAAGGAAAAGGACCTTTAGTCATCAAAAGAGACTTAGATATAATTATCCCTCATTCTTTCTATAACTCTTCCTTTCTTTCCCATCAGAACTCACTCCACTCCATACACTGGTATGTCTCTGTGTTAGTTCTTTCCCATCAGAACTCACTCCACTCCATACACTGGCATGTCACATGTGTTTTCCATTCCACTGTTGGGTTTTATTTTTTCATTGGGTTCAGTGGATCTTGTCAGTGACCACGGGAACCAGCTGGCAGAATGGAACCGTCAACCAGCACCGCATCGAGCAGCTGTGGAATTTCAATATGCCGGGGAGAGATGTGTAGAGATGTGCAAGTATTTTCAGCTGTGTGTGTGTGAGAAAAAGACTGAGACAAGAGGAAGAGTGGGAGAGTGTATGGAAAACGGTGGTGTGAAAGTGAACTCGTTTTCCCTTTCGTTCATTGCATTGAAAGTGTATTACACACGACATGTCTCTGTATCCCTCTCGCTTCAGGACGACGTAAACTCTACCACAGCAGAGTCTCCCCCGTCCTTCAAACCTCCACCCCCACCGGCAGGGTTGCAGAGGCGCCCCACCAGACGAGACAAACAGCTCAACAAGCGGCCCTCGTCCGAGTCCTCCCACTCCGGCCTGTACTTTACCGCCCCGGCCTCCACGCGCAACCACCACAAAGACCCCGAATGCCATAGAGAGCCCTCTAGGGACCCCTACTCGCGCGACTATGCCGCGGCCCGAAAGAGCAACCCCATCCCCCCTGTGCCCTCCAAAAGAGGGCACATGATCGCACCCACCGGGCTCTCCATGGTCACCCAGCAGCCCATCGGTCCTTTCCCCAGGGTGCAGTCCCCGACTAGAGGAGCCGTCAGGCACGTGGCCACCTCCCCCTCGCCTCCACCTCCACCCATGCTCTCCGCGCCTCCTCCCCCCCCGCCTCACACCGCGCCACCCCCTCCCCCCCCTCCTCCTCCTCCCCCCCTCCATCCTGGCTCCTCCCCTCCCGGCTCCAAACAGCAGCAGCGGTTTGTCATGGTGGAGGTGCACAGGCCCAACGCGGAGCCCGACGTCAACGAGGTGCGCCATCTGCCCCATGCCCGAGGTGAGAGGTCAGGCAAATAGTTTGTGTCCTTCACAGGTGTTACCGATGATACTAATTAAGGCTCTGTTTCATTTAGTGTGCAGTGGTTCTCTAACCTTTTAATTTCAAGGACACCCATAACTCTGGGAGTGTACAAATGGACCCTGACAGGTCCATTTGGTTCCATTTGTACACTCAGAGTTACAACTAATATGGGGCCATTTGGAACACACTCAAGAGACCCACTGGTGTAGCAGTGTGTTTCCAGTGCGCAGAAATGCACAATAGCAGCACCCTGACTCTGTAACTTTGACCAGAATGGAACAGAGCTTTCATTAGTATCTCATCGGTAACACCTGTGAAGGAAGTAGGGAAGTGGCCCAAGTTCCAAGTTGTTGTGTGTGCATATAGCCCATTAGGCTTTTTGTTTAGTTTTGTGCATGCTCTGAATTTCCTGCAGCCACAAAATGTGGCTTGGAGTTATTTAAACACTGATACAGTGTATAAATGTGCCTGTAAGGGTCCATTTGGTTCCATTTGTACACTGTGAGAGTTACATTAACACAGTGTTGGGCGCGCCGCAAGAACAGTAGGACGAAGATTCTACGTTCTCCCAGGTGGGGGCTCTTCAATGGTAGATGAGTCTGGGATACAACAGCAATAACACAGACATGTGTGTGTCATAATGACAAAATATGGATATATATTTTTTATTATTTTAAATTATTATTATTATTATTTTTTAGGTTGAAAGAGGTTAAAATTCAATCAGTGTGCAAATCCCAAATTTCACGACATACCACTGTGCCTCCTTTTGGAACCACAGCCTGTGTGCTATCACTTGTTTTAGCTTCCGTTAGTTCAATACATTTAATTAAACCACATCTCACCCAATTGGTTTCAGTTCTTGAAAACGATTGAAACGGCACCAAACAAATTATTTTATCCAAATACTATCGATTTGTTCCCTTGCATAATGAAAACCAGTGGCTTCCGACCAAATTCCAGATGGATTAAGTTCTTAAAGTGAACATTATGTGACAAGTGTGCAGCTTGAGTAAGCTTTGATCTGTGTTGCCAGGCCTGCGACTTTAGACTTATTTATCTGAAAATTCGTGGGTTGCGTTTTAGTTTTTTTCTTGTTTGCTTTTTTGAGCTTGCATCCTGCATCATGTTCTCAAACATCGTCATGTCAAGGACCCCCACATTAATGTGTATTTGTCTGCGGACCCCCCATCTGAAAATATCTTGTGCAGCGAACCCCCATACAAGATGTGTGTGTTCACGTTTTTTTAAAGATTTAGATTTTTGAGGGCCTATATGTCCAGCTTTGAGGGTACCACGAACATTGAAGACAAATGTGTGTAAACACAAACATTGAAGCCAAAAGTGAGGACGCAAATTGTGATTGTGTGGGAGATGTGTCATTGGTTCAGAATGAGATGATGTACAGTATGATGACGTTTGATGATAAGAGCGTCCCTCCCTTCGCACAGTGATTCACTTCACTTCACTGTGATTTTTATGTATAGGGTTAAAGTGGTTAAAGCATCAACATCAGTGTCATTGTGAAAGCATCTGTGTCATTTTAGATTAAACGATGGCCATTCCAAAGTAGCAGACATACAAGCTCACAGCGTGACGTGCTGTGAGCTTGTACATCTGCTTATTTTTTTCAACCTTTTTGAAAAGTCTTGAGAGTGTGTGTGTGTGTGTGTGTGTGTGTGTGTGTGTGTGTGTGTGTGTGTGTGTGTGTGTGTGTGTGTGTGTGTGTGTGTGTGTGTGTGTGTGTGTGTGTGTGTGTGTGTGTGTGTGTGTGAGTGTGTGAGATCATGCGGCCTAGATTGTGTGCTTCTTTTGGGCTTGTTTTCGTAGACCTGTTTCACTCACGAAATCTGGAACCACTAGTCTGTCCCTGAGCTGCTGTCTGTCGCCTGCAGGTGGCGCTCTGTCTCAGCTCTCCGACAGCGGCCAGACTCTCAGCGAGGACAGCGGGGTGGACATTGCTGACTCAGGAGGAGGAGGACACGCCAACAAGGACAGCGGCCCCCATGCGGCACGCACACGCCCTCCACGAGACCCCCAGAGGGGCGGAGCCACAGGGGACGCCCCCACCAAACCGGTGAGGGGGTGGGGTGCTATTTGTGCCGACGCAAAGAAAAATGTGATGGATGGATGACTTGGCATGGTGGAATGGTTCAGAGTAAAGCGATTTTTGGTGCACTCTATGCAGGTGTGTATGTGTGAGAGAGAGAGAATTAGTTTGGGCTCTAATCCAGCACTGGTCCTTATGAAGCTGTCCTCAAACCTAACCGTGCTCTCCTGTTCTATCCCCTCTTGTGTCATGCAGACCTGCTTCCTGTCTTACACCCATCAATCTGTTTATTTTATTTTCCCTTCTTTTCCATTCATCGATTCAGTCACTCGTTCATCCATTGTGTCACCTCACCCACCACAGTGCACCATGGGAGAGGCTGACGCGTCCTCTTTATTGATTGATGGAAGTGCATTATGTTGGCTACAAAGTTAAAGGTGGGACAGGGGGGGCACTTTTAAAGGAGTTGGACTTGTGCCCATGATTCGTCACGTTTGAATCCCACGCTCTCTGAGGAGAGAAAAGGGGCACGGGCTTTGGTTTAGACATACTATTGGTCCGACAACCTACCTCAAACCTAACTGGGAGCAGCATGTCCGGCCGTTGTTTCCACATGTCTGTCTGTCGGTGTCTCCAAGCTGCGTGTGCATACCGAAAGAAGGGGAATTACAGTGTCTGGGGGAATTGAGTAATTTACCTTCAAGCAAGGCACGTTAAACCTCAATTGCTCAGTTGACCAGCGATAAAGAACGATATTCTTTGGGGGTGGGGGACTACTTTAACACTACTTTTTATATCCTGTGCCGATGGAAAGGGTTAACTGCAACTGTAACACAGGTTTCAAACCCAGGTGTTCCGAATACTGCTCATCCAAGAGGGAAGCCACTCTTGGCCATGCAGTGAGGGCTTATGAGCTTCTGGCAGGGCTACTTGTCAAACAGTTAGGTGCCCTAACTGACGCCAGCGTCTAAACCTCTCAATGTAGGGACACCACCTCCAACCACTGCAGATGTACTGGTTCTATAATATTTCATTGATATACTGTACCATACTGATAAAATGTTATAGGGAAGTAGAATACGAGCTAATTAAAAACATTATATTGATTCGTGAAAATGTTCACACCATGCAACCGCTGATAAAGCTAATTAGATTTTTTTAAAGTGTTCATGAAAATGAGGCTTACAGTAGGCCTATACTTGTAACTGTGAGATGGATGACTGTGCTTTTCCATG
Organism: Protomyctophum parallelum; assembly: GCF_964188405.1. Classification (NCBI taxonomy): domain Eukaryota; kingdom Metazoa; phylum Chordata; class Actinopteri; order Myctophiformes; family Myctophidae; genus Protomyctophum; species Protomyctophum parallelum. The sequence continues at coordinate 21,305,039 of NC_139713.1, forward strand.
CTGCAAAATCCTGAATATTAATTCAACTCAAATAGTTTGCAAATCTAACCAAATGGAGCTGTAAGGGTCTTTTCAAAGTCAACTTTACTTTGTCGACGACTTTGCTTTGTCCCCCAAAGAATAACATGAATTGAGCAGTGTATTTTTACTCGACAAAATTGAAAACCCTTCTCTAGTTCATCAAAGGTTAAAGGCAACTTAGTGTGACCATTGTGCAGCAAACAAAGCCTGCATATATACAATATCCTCACGTCACTGTAGGTAAATGTGCTCAATAGAATAAATCCTCTTTTCTTTTCTCTCTCTAGCCGGGGCTTTTGGAGCCCACTTCCACACTAGTGAGAGTGGCAAAGAGTGCCAGCACCCTCGGCATTGCCATCGAGGGAGGCGCCAACACTCGCCAGCCTCTGCCACGTATTGTCACCATACAGGTGGGTAAAGAAAAACACAAAATAATCCGACTCCAATCCCTATGTGTTCCGTTTTTCAATTTGTCAAAATGTTCTCTTTTTGTATGTAAGGTTAGCTTAATTTATTCTCTGCCGTCGTGCCATGCGCCCACCATGATGCAGGTGCATGGGTTCTGACTCACAGCCAACTTTTGGGGTGTAGAAATAAGCAGCTGAACTCACTCAGCTCCTGCTATTGTTCATATCTCTGGAGCCTTTTCAGAGCGGAGCTGATTACAACCTTTTAATGGCTTCCATCGAAAGGCTCAGCTATCTAGAGATTCTGACAATGCGTTGGCAATTACCTAGTTCCAGTGCGCAGCAACTGCCATAATGTGCCATTGGCTTTTCGGGTACAAAGTCTCATATATGGGTTGTGCAGTGCAGTATACCTCACTTTGAAAAAAACTTAACTTGGTGAAATTTGATTTCAATGACTCAGGTGGGTTAGACTGAATTTGTAAGGAGTCAAGGAGTGTATTTCGTGGTACTTAATCAATTGTCACCTTGTAAAAGACAGGCACTTCATATGCATGCCTTGAGCATTAGCGAGTGCGTAGTCGGACCATTGATGAACAGAGGAAATTAAGGGTTTAATATTTTGGAAGAAGGCCATCCTAGTAGCTGAGCTGTGAAAGGAATGGAGTGGTAAATGGAAATGCAGCCTTGGGTTAACTCAGGGTTGTCTGTTTCACGGAGCATTGTATGAGCACAGAGGGGCAGAGAGCTGTACCACCGCACACGTGCACGCACACACACACACATGCGCCTGTGACCTCAAAGCTCTCTACCAGGCTAGTACTCCAAAGAGACGCTTCTTATGAGAGGGTGTTAAAAGATACAAAAGGTGCTGAGGACCATAAAGGGAAATGAGTTAGGGGCATTGGTTGAGGAATGCAGAGGAAGAAGAGGCATAAATAAAAGAGCAGATACGAAGTGGTAACTAAATACTTTGGAGTATTTATTTTTAGTTTGCTGCACTTTAAATAGAAATATTCCACACACTTTTTAGGAACTGACTTTAAGTTAGGCCACTTATGCCTATTTCAAATATAGTACGCCGATCTACAAGCTCTCAACGTGTCACGCTGTAGATCTGCTATTTTCTGTATTACTAAACATTTCTGAAAATGTACTTTGTAATTTGTACAGAAGACAGGATGCACGCACGACACGCACACCGTGTCGTTCCATTTTAATTATGTGTTATTTTTGGGCAGGAGACAAAGTGTACAGCAAGGCATATTTTGATATGCTTTTGCTTGCCCATCACCCAAACAAGCCAATCTGCCACTACAGACACGACCTCATCAGCATGCTAATTGCCTGGCAGGTCATCTGCTCCTGGCTTTTGCCGGAGCCTCTGGCTCTGTTGATTTCTTGCCTGCTAATAAGGACTTAATGGCATTGCCAGACGGTTGTGGGCATCTAGTTTAATTTGTTTGTGTGTGGCGGTGGTTTCACCACTTAAATCCTATACATTTTGTTGACCGGTGTCCCCCAGGGGTCTATCCTTGGCCCCCTACCATTTTCCCTACACATCTGATCAATCATATTGTACGTCAGACAAGGCTGCGTTTCATATCATACACTACTCCATCCCTGAGAAATAACGCTATACCACTCTGAACATATTTACTGTACAGACATTCATAACGGCAGAGCCTGAGGTCGCAGAACCAGAGACGAGAGAGAGAGAGACACACACACACACCGAGTATGAGTCCTATTTCCAATTCTCTAGGTTGAAATGTACACCTGAAAAGTTTTTTTCTTTGTCACCTGAGGATTGGGCTGCATCACTAACTCAATGTTATTTGACGCTTTGAGCAAGGATAAAGAATCCATATCATCACTTCTACCCGGCACTAAATAATTAGTTTTTCTTTTATTCTGTTTTCAAGACAAGCCAAGAAAAACCCATTATATTCATCCCTTTCCCTGCCCGACACTCATTTTGGTTCACTTAGCATCCGTTTTCGTAAATATAATGTATTAACCACATGAACCCTAGTGTCCCTATTCTGGAGCTGAAGATTCTGTGAAAATAGATAAGGCGTGCCAATGTGTTGCAACGCCTTGAGAGATAGTTGATCTGCTATTTTCGCAAAGATATTTAGTGTAAAGGAAAAGCAAGAGAGGGCCTAGTGTAGATCCCTGGGGTACTATGGTGAACTAGCTAGTCTATGTAGTATAGGGTAGTGGTTCTCAAATGGGGGTACAATACCACTAGGGGTACGCTGAGGTACTGCAGGGGGTACGTGATCGAGAGAGAGTGAAAAATGGAAAAAGTGGACATAGTTTAAAGTAAATGTGCTTCAGATTGGTCTAATTTCTAGTCTTTCAACTATGAGATCTAATAGCTCAAAATGCAATGCTGAGTTTGTAGATCTGCTATCAGCAAAGTAGGGAAATACATGTTAATAAATCACACCAGTGTGAAGTGAGGGGCGCTAATATATTAAAGTCGAACTCATGTTGATTAGGTGATGTAATGGTGATGTAAAACAAACGGTGCCAACACAAACATTAAATTCCCTTTATTGTTAATGGCATTTAATGTTTGTGTTAGGGACAAGATGACGTCGCCATTGTCAATGGCGTTCTCAAAAACAAAAGGAAAATGTGGAGATATGAGGTTTCTGCCCGACAGCAACGATATGCCAGATATAGTTTTCTCCTTTTCTAAGCAACATGTAGCCAGAAAAAGGGGGTACTTGGATCCAGAAATCAGGAAAAGGGGTTGCTGAAGCCAAAGATGTTTGAGAACCACTGTAGTAGGGATCTGCTCATAATTCCGACCTCCCAATATTCAGATAAATGTGAGGTAGTGTGAGTTTAGGCTTAGGTTTAGGGATAAGGTTATAGTTATAATGGGGCCAGTCGGACCAATGGGACGTCAGAATAATATCGGAATAATGACATGGGGTTCAGTGGTTGGAAGTGTAAAGAGGGAGTTAAATGAATACTGAGGATTTTGCTGTGTGCTTTGTTGCAAACATCTCTGAAATATACAAGCCAGTCAGTCAGTTACTGTCAGTTTTAGGAGTGACCTTTTATCAGATAGTGAGTTACGGTGGCAGGCAGGCAGCTCAGGGGGTAAAGTGGCTGTCTCGGAATCGAAAGGTTCCAAGTGTCGTCAAGCTAAATTCTAAACCCCTAACTTCTCCCCATGAGCAGGTTTGCGTGTGCACGCGCGCACGCGTGCATGCGTGCGTGATGTGTGTGTGTTTGTATAGGTAACTGTGACTGGTCGGAAGACTATGGAAGCACTATGCTTTGCATTATATTATGGTAAATGCAACATAAGGTGGCACCACTTCTACATTGAACTTGATGGACACGGGCGGCCGTGTTAGGTTCTGTCGCTCTATTACTTTGAATGGTGTGCACGCAGGTAGATTCCACAACAAACTATTTAGTGTCAGTTTAAAAATAGTTTGAGTAAATTGTATTCTATTATTATCAGTTCTGAACACCATAACAAATTAATTTGTCAGTTGGGAGACCATAAGAACTGTGACAAAACAATTATAGGAAATTAGAATAAGTTCCCTTAATTACTATTCCTTTTTCCCAGTTATTCTGTAACGGAATGCTTACACTAATGCAGAGGTGCTCTTGTTTCTTTCTGACATTCCATTATGTTGATCTGACCTCGCCAAACCATGTACACTCAAGACACGCTCCATATATGGCCATTACAGAATTCATTCCATATGGTGATCTGATGCCCCCATGCCAAAGCGCAACCTTGCTGGTACTATTGGGGGGGCTGTGGCTCAGGAGGTATAGTAGAGCAGGTCGTCCAATGATCCGTGGCTCGGTGGTTCGAATCCCGGCTCCTCCTGTCCACATGTCGAAGTGTCCTTGAGCAAGACACTGAACCCCACATTGCCTCCAGTGGTTGCCACCATTGTTGTGTGAATGTGGGAAGTGAGGACGCTGGCGTTTACTGCTTGCCGTTTCCCCTCCCAATGTATGAATGAATGGACCATTGTAAAGCGCTTTGAGTAGGCATGCATATAAAAGCGCCATAAAAATGCAATCCATTATTGTCTCCACCAGGCCGAAGGCATGGGGGGAGAGTATGTTTTGCACTCCGTCTGTCCGTGTGTCCGTCCGTGTGTCCGTCCGTCCGTGTGTGTGTGTGTGTCCGTGAGCAGCTAATCTCGGCCACCGTTAACCCGGTCGATGCCAAATTTTGCACACACACTCCCTGGATGCCAACGATGAACCTCTGCCCCAAACTTTCCACAACGGCCTGTTATAGCTCCACCAGGAGGCCGCTTTGTGCAAAACAAGTTTTTGCACAGTACACCTACAGATTTTGTCCAAACATCACGCAAATTGGTACACAGTCTCTCTAGAGCCATTCAACGAAACCCGTCTTTCAGATTTCTCAGACTCCATCCTGATTGGTTAAGATTGGCTTCCAAAGTTCACAGGAGTGCTCAGTTTCAAACAAAATGCTGCAAATCATGAACACATCGCGTGATTTCCGTGAAATTGTGCACCCACATTCCCACTAGGCCGAGGACGAAATGCCACATGAACAATTTCAAGTCAGCCTCAAGGTGGCGCTATAACTGGCCGAAAAGTGTTTTTACCTCTAACTGCACGGATCTGTGGATAACTTTGTATGCCAACTCCCTAGAGGCCAAGGAAAAACCTTTGTCTGGAATTTTTCACATCTGCTCTTTATAGCGCCACCAGGAGGCCCACATATGTAAAACACATTTTCTATTATTACTCCTTCAGATTTTATCCAAATTTCACGCAAATCGGTACACATGATCTCCATAGTCATGTGATCAAGACAGGTTTGTTTGATTTCTCATATTCCATCCTGATTGGCCACGATTGGCTCCTACAGTTTTCAGGAGTAGCCCGCTTTGTACAAATCGCCACAACTCAACGCAGCATCCGATTGCGATGAAACTGTGCACGCATATTCCCACTAGGCTGAGGAAGAAATGCCACTTGACAGTTTTCAACAGCCTGATGGTGGCGCTACAACAAGCCAAGTCGCGCCTATCCTGGTGGAGACCTGTGCCCAGAAGGGCACTTTTTCTAGTTATTATTATTACTATTGTAATATAGCATTGTTCTATAATATAGCAGTGTTCTATATACAAATATAAATATCGGATCGGGACAAATCGGTATCGGCAGATAGATACTCAAGTCAAAATCATATGATCGGGATCGGGAGAAAAAAACGCGATCGGGACATCCCTACTATTTATATTGCACGCCAGCAGGCTCGGCCTCAAGTGGGGGATCTTGCAACAAAGAACTACAGTATCCAGCTTTCCTCAGGGGCATGACCTTTGACGGGATGAATGGAACTAACTGAGTTTAGTATTAGTGACAATGAGACCAGAGCAGAGAGAGATGTGGCTCTGTCTCTGGAACGCCATGCCACTCCATATCAAGTCATTGGCGGTTTTCAAGTCCTCACTAAAATACTTTATTTTTCTCGCTCGCTTTCAATGTGTAATGCAGCCTTACCCCGACCCTCACAGCCTACCTTTGATGTACTACATATATCATTGATGTGTTGTTTGATGTGTTGTATTGACATGATGTTTTATCTTCTCCTTTGTCATTCCTTTTGCTTCATCTCCTTTTTCTTTGTTTGCCTGTCTGTGTATGTTATGCTCTGTGAAGCACTTTGGTTTGACCTTGGTCGTTGGAAATGTGCTATACAAATAAAGTTTGATTTGATTTAGATGCTATAGGTGCAATTTTACAATACGGGTGCCAGCTCTGGCAATTTTTTCGTTAGTTGTAGTGTGGATTCAGCCATCCACTTGAGTTTGAATGATTTTTAAAAGGTGTATATATACTGCAATTTATAGTTGCAGTATATTTATCGTTCACAGTGGACGTCCCATAAAACTCCTCTGGAAACGGAGACCATGCACTGGCACTTTTGTGCGTGGATTTTAAGAGGCCAGTCAAACGTAGCAAATGGATAGGCTGAGAGGATTTATTTCCACACTTGTTATACGTAGGAAACAAAGGAAGGTCAATGATGGATCCTGCGTGTGTGCGTGCATACGTACCTGCGTGTGTTTGTGGTTATTTTCATTTCCCTATGCTGTTGACATTTCCACTTACTTACTGTCGTTCATTGGTCTTGACGTTAACATTACATGTTTAGCACTGGTGAGGTGTAACAGAGACTTTTCACCCATGCTAATCTAGGAGTAGCATGACATACAATATTATAGCCTCGTGTAGCCATGCCTATGCGATGCATATTGCCCCAGGCAGATTAAGTCTGGCCCCTCTCAATTGTGGGAGGATTCACAGCCCAAATGGTGACGAGGCAACCAGATTCGTCTGGAACCAGGCTACTGTATATCCAACCAATGCCCAGTATGCAAATATGGGGCGGGACATTGCAGGAAAGAAATGTAATACTGAGAGGGACAAGACTAATAATCTCCATGCAGTGATATTAGTGTCGCTACGCGAGGCTACAGATATCATACCAGAGGATATCAGATGACTTGTGGTGGTAGAGGAGAGTATCTCAGAAGAGCTATAGTCGACAACAGACATTTAGAGAGTTGTGGGTGTATAGAGAGGTGTGAATGGCCAGAAAAGTTGCCAACAGGGATGCCTCAGTGGAGAGTCTTATATCTGTCATTAACCTGGCTGCCTCAAAACTGGCACCCAACTGTGTGTGAAGGACCCATGACATCGGCTGTTAATTCTGAGGAGAAAGTCAGTGGATGTTCAGGCCAGTGTTTGGACAAGAGCTGCAGTGCAATAGACTTGGGCCCGTGTTACCAATTATACTAACTAGTCCTTACCCGTTCTGAATATATGAACAGCAAATGATGTTCAGTGTGGGTAATGTGTTGTAATAGTAGATCACATTACTGATAGGGGGGAACGGGGAATTGTTTACAGATGGTCTTGGGAAGTTAGGTTGGGCACAAAAGTAGGCAAATTAGTAGGCTACTGTAGTTTCTTTTGCAAGAAAATGCTGCAGTACAATCATAAGTACACCATTGATAGCTTGGTATTGTGGCTGCTTTGGAGAGGTTATCCTTTAAGATGAATAATCAGTTGGATAAATATGATTTGAAGTGGAACGTGTTCCTCAGTCATGTTGCAGGTCCTTAGGTGTGATCCATGGTCAGGCAATGCCCTTTTGCTTGTTTATTGTATTTGAACACAATCCCTACTTTTGGCGGAATGCTCCACCATAAGGACTGTAATAACCTTCCGCTCGTGTCGGAATGCTCCGTCAGATTAGCTTTATTATGGATATCAATCCGCATCGCTGAGAACTATTTTTTCATTATTATTTTGGGTCTGCCTTTCCTTCTTTAGCGATCCTAGACCGGATCACGCATGCGCGCTGGCGTCCACCTCCCATTATACAGGCAGACTAAAAGCTGAATAACTCCTAACCTACGGAGCTCTCCGTGGTTTAGTCAATTAGCACAATGTTCGGAGGTCTTTGCTGATAATCCGGTGGTCTAGATGGAAACATTGGTGCTTTCTAGAGCAAGGATGGCTATATTTTAGCTCGCTAGCATTGACGCTATTTATTTAGCACACGATGGACGCCCACAACATCCGTTCCTGTGCTGCGTGCGCAACCTCTAAATCGCCCCACAGAAAATGGGTATTGTACTGTAAATATGACATGAATATGAATGCAAAGTAGTGGTTGATGTGTGTACAGGCAAGCTGTTGCTGTTGTGCATGGTGAGATGTGTGCAAACGGTGTAGTTAAGTAGGAGAAGACGGCCAAAGGATGCAACACACACACACACACACAGTCAGCGGCGCCAAATTGTATAGGGCACTCTTTGTTGTGTTGCGGCGGTAGCTAGAGGAAGCATGCCAGTGGGGTAACGGTGAGAACGGTGGCCTGTGATGCAGGTGTCGCTAAGGGGCGGAGGTGTGTGAGGGTGCGAGGTTAATTCACTAATAAATTCATTGTGTAAAATCGGAAAAAGGGCTTCGTTAAGACCTCCATATTCATATGGTCAATGCCTGTGTGAAAATTGGGAGTGATTGGTGCAGGCAATGAGGAGATACGGCGGTGTTTCTGACATTCATTCAGACATTGTTAGAATTATAGTATGATGAAGACACTTCCATTCTGGTCAAACAGAGTCAGAGTATTCAAAGTGTGGTCCAGGTACGCTCGTTGAGGGGTGTCCAAATGGCCTCTTACGGGTGTGTAACTCTGAGAGTGTACATAACAAATGTGAAGGCCCAATTTCTTTCCAGTATGGATACTGTGCATAGAGCCTATTTTCTAGTCAAACACTGGTCAACCATGTATAAATCACTGCTGGACTTAATCAAAAGAAGGTGACACCTGTTCCCTCGTGTTATACTGTAGGATGTGGGGGGACAGGTATGATGATACAAGAGTAAAGTGTAGCCACCATTAAATAGTCATATTTAATGGTGGCTACACTTTGAAGGTGAGCAAGTTGTGCTGCCTTGTTTTGTGGCAGAGCCTGTTGAATGTCTGCAGGAAGCTCTCACAGTGCAGTGCAGTATAAGGTCTTGCACAATGCACATGTTGACAGTTTAACCACTGAACCACATGGGCGATTTCCATGCTTTCTCGTAGATCTGAACAATCTATAAAAAAAAATCCTCATCTATAATGGCATGCTCAAAATTGGGACACCAGGTTGGAGAACGGTGGCAAACCCAGTATAAACCTTTCACAGAGAATCTTATTGCTGACCTATGATGGAGTGGGTCTAGTATACAGAGGGACATGTGTCATGCCTTGATTCTAAAAAGGGAGAGCTTGAGGGTGTTACAGTCGGATGAGAGGGTTTTGCTGCTGAGATTCCAGAGCTGCTGTACAGGGCGAAACTGATAGTTTTAGAAACGCTATGTTCAGTTAAAGAAGAGCGAACACTGCTTGGGACTGGCTGTGGGCAATCGCTGTGTAGAACTTATCTCTTTATAAGCTAAGACATTGATATATGCCTTTGCTGATGTAATCATGTATGGGACTATTATCTGAGTTGGAGATATCGCTGCCTGGAGCTTAAATGAAGTTTTCTTTCCCCTCTGGTCGTTGGCATATCTATAGAATTTGTCTTGCTATTTGATTGTGTAGATTATTACTTGACTTCTAATGGAAAGAAATATATAATAGAAATCAAAATATTTCCCTCCCTTTTTTTTCTCCTTGTCTCTCTCAGAGGGGCGGTTCGGCTCATAACTGTGGCCAGCTGAAGGTGGGTCAGGTGATCCTGGAGGTGAACGGGGTTTCCCTGAGAGGCCGAGAGCACAGGGACGCGGCCCGCATCATCGCAGAGGCCTTCAAGACCAAAGAGAGAGACCACGTGGACTTCCTGGTAACAGAGTTCAACGTGGCACTATAAGGCCTAATTTGTGCTCCGTTGCACGACAGTGTTGTTTGCCGAACACAGCAGAACTACAAGCACAACCTGACACGTTGTGCTTAGAGGTCTGCTGTGTTCTGCACACGATACCATCCTGTGGCGTAGTATTAATCGGGCTTAGCTCACAGACGAGGAGGGAGGAGGATAATATTGGCAATAACAAGAGGACAGGCTGGAGTCAAAAGGGGGGAAAAATCACAAAAGATCCACTCAAGAACTATATTTTTGGTATAAATAGCCGAACCGCAACCGTCTATCTACAACAAAGGAAGAAACAAGAATCTGGACATTCTAACATGGAGCACTTGAAACTTTGATGAAAAGAATGGCACAACCATATTAGATGGGAGTCAAAACATATTGCCGCGCAAGTTAGGCCTCAAATCCAGACACGTGATGCTCAAGATGTGGTCGAAATTGGCCATTTCTGCACTGTAAGGAACAAACAACATGTATCCAAGGCAATCCTAAACCTAAGTTTTTTTCTCTCAGTGCTCCCACTTTTGGACCTGATGTGGACGTCACAACTGGAAAACCATTAAGAAGCCTGTGGATGTTTTGTATCCGAGTTATACTTGATTGCGTGCAAGTGTCACGCAGTGAAAAGGACGATCTACAAGCTCGCAATGAGTGCAACCATGTATAAATCACGTATTATGAGGCCTGTTTGAGGAAAAACTGCACATCTGAGACATCACAGCAGAGGACAATATGGCTTGTGAAATTAACTTTCCAATAACACACCTTGTTTTTGTGTGTATGTACAATTGAACGAATGTAGATACAAATATATATATATATATATATATACACATACCGTGCATACCTAAAGATGCTTAGACATTATGGATTATGAAACCCGATATGTTACATCCCAAACATATTATATATTTTAAAGACATTGATACACATTGACATAGACATTGGTTACGGGGTGCACCAAACTTCCTATTGACGTTATTGTTATCGCTTCACTTAATGCTTGTTAAATATGATTTACTGTCAAGAGCAGAAAGAGCCAAATCACAAACATTTATGTAGTGAATGTAAAACAAACTTAAATGCTTAGGTCTGTCTCACTGGTGATCTAAAAACATGACTGGCAATGGTATATACAAGTATGTACCCTGCTAGCTTTTGCTATTTTTCCTGCTTTGCCATGCCCATGTATATTCCTACTGTTCATGTGAGATAAAAAAAAGAAGAAAAAAACATCGCTGAATCTCTGGGTGCGGATCAATAGATTTTTAATTTAATTTCCCCTGTGTTCATTTTCTGTTGTCCGGAGAGGGCTTGCCATAGCCATGCATCATGCAGCAATTAACCTGAAGAGGTATAGCAAGGAGAGTTTTAGAGGACATACTGTAACTGCCAAAGATACAATAAATACCCATGCACGCGTGTGCACGCACACACACACACACATGCACGCGCACTCCAGCTAAGAGATAAACGCGGGTAAAGGGTTGGATGAGAAAGGGAGACTGTGAGAGAGATAAAGAAAGCTGTTGAGACAACGAGAGAGCAAATGAGAGGCAGGGATACATGGGGGGGGGGGGGGGGGGGGGGGAGAGAGAGAGCAACCAAACAACTGAGGGGTAAATGCCCTTTTTAGTTTGTTCCCATTAGGTAGAGTGAGGCAAGAAACCTTGTATCTCCATATTTCCTTTATTCTTTTTTGTTTGATTGTAAATTAATGCCGTACTTCATCATACCGTACTACAGTGTCACACAAAAGTACCTCAGATCTGCTTCTAACAACAAAAAAAGCGAAAATAGCAGAGCTACAAGCTCTCCGTTCGACATGTTGTGAGCTTGCTTTTCTAATTGAAGGTGAAAGTGGTGTCTGTGGGTTTTATAAATATTGAAGAAATTAAATTAATTAATACAAGCTTGTGACTAAATTATAACTACATTGGATTCAATGGAACACAGGTTTATTTTTCTTCTATTTCCTGAAAAATTACAGTTTTAATTAGGACATGCAAGGTTTCATGTCATTCAGAAGAGTGTATTAGACTGGTAGTAAAAATATGTCTGTCTGTCTGTCTGTCTGTCTGTGTGTATGCAGCGTGTGTGTGCGTGCATGTGTGTGTGCGTGCATGTGCGCGTGCGTGCAGACCTGCCTGCCTTCCCGTTAAGAGCTAGAAAGAAGGAGACAGCAACGTGTCTTTTAAATTAAGACAAATGGACATGTCACAGACATGGGAGGATTGTGAGTATGTAACGGACATTCAGAGAATGATGAACAGACATGTACTCTGAGTTATGTGAGGAATGCCAGGAGCTCAACCAAGTGATTGTACGCCATCAAACACAATTTCCAATAAGACCTAGAGCAGTGAGCGCCTCACTCTCAAACAGTGGTGGAAAAAGTACCCCTACTAAAGTAAAAGTAAGCCAAAATAAATACTTTGTTACAAGTAAAAGTCCGGATTTCAAAATGTAATTGAGTAAAATTGCAAAAGTAATGGCGGAAAAATTTACTGAAAGTATCAAAAGTGAGTACTCATTATGCAGAATATCCCAGTTAAAGTTTTCAAATGTATAACGATCTTTTGATAAAAAAGCTCTCAATGCGTCACAATGCATTGTGCATCACATCATCATTATGCATCACATTGTACCTCTGCTAATGTGTTGCAATGACATAGGAGGGGGGGGGGGGGGGCTTTTAACCACTTAAGCTCTACAGATATATCGTTGCAGACGGTCTACATTTCCCTGAAGGAAATGCATGCATTTAATACAGTCTGACCAGATGGCAGATGCAGGGATAACACACATCCCTACTGGCCATACAAATACATTTATGACAAGATAAGGGGATATCCAAAAGCAGAGGGATGGATTCACCCATTCATCGCCTCCAGTAAATTTGGCTGAAGGAAGCGAGCCATGATTTCCATGCACTCTATTCAAAAGACCATTTATATAATATTAAAGTGATGTACAAAATGTATTGTTAATTGTTTTAATGATTTAATCAATACAATATCGACCCTGTACTACTGTATCATCACTTTCAAAGTTATGGGCCTGCCCTGAGGGTAAGGAAACCAGTTCACCCCGAAAAGGACAATGTAACCGGTCAACAGAGATTACAAACATACAATATGCCGTACATTAAGTAATGAAGTCACACATTCCAGTGATAAAAGGTCCCTCATGAGAAGAATGTTTGTGTAATTATCTCTGATAATTACCTACATTTTGTGGTCAAATGCAGAAGTAGAGCATTCTTCCGGGTGCTTCAAAACGCCACTGAGCAACTTCTTTTTTGTCATCAAAGTTTTTTAATGATTTTAAATAAAGCATACAAAATCCACATGACTTGCACAAAAGAAAAAGACAACAAAAAACAAAACACACCTAGCAGTCAAAAAAAAGAAAACCCCTGGACAACACCCCTCCACACTCTGTTGTTGACACTCGTGGTTATATCATATGTAATGTACAAATACAAAATGTTACAACAATCCTTTGATATACAAATAAAAGTAGTCCCATATCTCATGGAACTTCCACTGAGCAACTTCTATTGAAATGAATAACAAACATGGTGGCGGGGCTGTCGTTCTGGTCCTCCCTCTATCCTTTATATATCCTTTATAACTCTATGATCAGAACGCTTTACGTATTTGGCCCAGTGGATGGGAGATTTAGATTTTTTTTTAAGTCACTTATATACCAAAATCCGTTTAATTGAACAAATATTGATATGTGATTAAACATGCAATTAATTCCGATTTATTCATTTTAAAAAGCCTCTAATTAATTAGATTTGTTTTTTAAACGAGTCCCAGCCCTAAAATAAACTCATAAATGGCCGTAGCTTATTGGGTTTAATTGATTGATTGACTTTATTGGTAGAAATGTAATCAGTACAGGGTATAGTCAAACACACGTACAATGGGTTCACCGAAAAAAGTCCTTGCGGTCTTGTTTCCATTCAGGTCCTGGGTATTCAATTCATAATCATGACATGAAAAATAACAAACATCAAATCATCATAAAAGGTAAAAATACCAAAACTATGTACAGGTTGAGGAGGGGGGGGGGTAATTATTTTCTCTCCCTTTGGCATGCTGAAAGGTGGATTTTCAGGCCTGTTATAAAGGATGCCAGGGATTTGCTTTTTTTTAGGGAGGGAGTCAGGGCATTCCACACTTGGAAGTTAAACTAAAACAGAATTTTACTGTGTTCTGTCAATGAACCTTGAGCTTGTGTGTAAACTTGGTCACACAGCAGCCATGTGAATGAATCTGTCACTCAACAAAGTTATTTCTTGGAGGCACAACGTTGAAGAGGAAACACATGTCCACGCTCAAACCTTGACTGACGCCTGTTCAGCTCCTCTTTGATAAAAGAAAGTGGCTCAGAGTCAGCAGCATCTCACTGTCCATCTGTCTCTGTCTGGCGGTCTAGTTACAGATATGAGAGTTTTGAGTGCATTCCTTAATCTGATTAAGAACATGATAGACTACATGCAGTATCTGAGAAATATGATGTTCTTACTCCTGAAATTGAATACACTTCAAGCTGTGAGAGTAGCCTACACAGTTATCTGTACGTGTTTGTATATACGTGCGTGCATGTGTGTATGTGCATATATGTAGTGAGCGTGTGCATGTCATTGACAGTTCAAGGAAAAAGAAAGACAGAAAGAAAAGGTGGAAGACATGGACAGACACACGGAGAGAAAGGGAGGGGGAGAAGAGTGTACGTGATGTACAGGTTTTCCGTATTGTTACTTAAAGTGCGATAGGAGGAAGCAGAGGTCAAACACTACATTCACTGTAGTGTACTGCATGAGATGTGATTTATACAGTAACATTTGTTCATTTAACACTGGATGTGTAAACATTTTTTGGGAGATTCTCAAAAATGGACATGTTGACTTTATACTGACTTATACAATTCATCATGTCACACATGGTGGGCAAAGTGTATTTGCCGTCACAAATTACATCACATAGCAGTTACTTGATGCCAGTTTGATCCCTACAATGGCCCATTGGCCATTGTAGCCAATAGGCTAGGACAGGAGGCAACCCACAGAGCCTAGTCCTTCCACACGCCAGAAGCGTACCTCCCAGCACTGGCAGAGTAGTTCAGGAGGAACGGATTGTGTGGCCCTGGTACTACTGTCTATCCCCATTGAAGTGTTCTTGACCTGCAAGACACTGAACTACTATCTGCCTTTAGCTTACATACATAGCTGTTATGCACATACTGTAGATGTGTTGTGCTAATTCTATAGAGGTCAGATAAATGTGCATAACCTTAACATTGATTGAATTGCTCTCCAACATGCAAAGTAAAAGAGACCCCAGTAAAGAGAGTTTTCTCATAAGATGGCATTGCAGTGCTGGCATCTCATTAAAACAAGAAGCTTGAAAGTGGGCTGTTTTAATGATTAGTCTAATCATTAAAATAGACCACTTTCATGTTCCCACTCATCTGGAGACCAAATTACACAATTAATTATTACAGCTCGTAGGGAAAGTTTCAGAAACTATAATTCTTCAAGTGGAATCATATGAGCCTGGCTGCAGGACAGATGTCGATCGATGTGTTAGCCTCCGATTTGACCCAGTATTGAGGGCCATCCAGGGGGGATATGATGAAGGGAATCGGTGGTGTCCTGTGACAGCCCATTAATCACATGACAGGACAGAGAGGTTGGCCTTGACTGTGGCATATAAGACATGGATCAAATTGACTCATTGCTGTTACATTGATGGCGCAAAGCCCCCCATCACGCACACACACACACACACACACACACACACACACACAAACACACACCACAAATCCCTGGCTATCTTCTCGAAGGTTTTGCATACCTGTTGCCACTCTATTGGTAATCATTAATGTTTATTTATATTTCACTGACTGTGCCTCCCTCATGATATTAGGCTGCACAGGCTGATTTAGTCAATGTTCCTTTCTGCCCTGCTGTGAGATTCTATTCCAGACTGTTTATTTTTTACTTATGCCGAACATAGCAGATCTACAACAATGTTGCATTGCGTCTCGTACAGTATATACAGTATATCATGCTTAAGTCACTCCCCCTTGTCGTTTGTTCTTTTATTTTCTTTGCGTGCTTGCTGCACATTTCAATGAGGAGTGTTGTAAAATGACGTGTTATTTATACAGAAAGGGTGTTTAATTTTCCAATAAAGATAACTGCACAAAAACTGACAGTTTTCATGACAGTCGTCATTTATTACAGAGCTGCTGTGAAAGATTACAAACCAGAGGGATACTTACTTTCTTTGTACACATTTAAAATGTGTTAGTGTTAAATTAACTGGGAGTATGCAAATGGTACACTGGATGCTCCAGAGTCTAGGTTTTTGTATGGTGCCACATTTTAGATTAAATATTTATTGACTTTCAGATGCAACTGTGTGGGCATCAAATGGGAACTTTATATACTAGGATTCGGAACATAATCTCCTTTTCAGTGCCTCTTTGCATCTTCCACAGCGTATAGCCTAAGAATATAGATCTGCTTCAACTTCAACTTTATTTGTCCCTGAAGGACGATTGGTTTTGCAGCAGATAGTCACTCACTATGCTGCAAAACCAACTGCCCTTCGGGGACAAATCAAGTTGAAGTGCAACTTAGCCCAGTATAGAAAACAGACAAACCCTTGTAAATCACAGTAGCGTAGGTTATTATGACAAAGTGGGCTTAAGTGGTCAGTGGTGTAAAGTGTAGACCCCTGCAGCTGCTACAGATGTATCATGTGTTACATTTTATTTCTTCTTTCTTTTCATTAGATCTGCTGCTTGTTCATGGCAGAATTGTTATTGGGAGACCGGGTGTCAGTCAACCTGAGCCAACCTATGGAGGGGGTGGAACAAAAATGAGGAAGCAGAGAGAGACAAATTGCAAATTGCAAAATCCTGTTTGCATCTCAGTTGGGAGCCACAGGGATTGTATCAGTGTGGTTTTACTTTTTATATTAGTTTAGCTCTGTGAGGAATAACGGGATAGTTTCAGTCAGCTGTCTATCCTCTATCGCCAGCAGTTCAACCAAACGGACGCTAAACTGGTGACTGCAGGAGTAGAGGAGAAGTGTGTTAATTGGAAGATAGGCATTATTGCACCAAGTTTTGAGTAAGGCCCTGCGTACCACCTGTTTTGAATTTGTACATGATGCAGGAGGCAGCAGGAAGTTGCTATACTGATAATGAGACAAATGAGTGCTTCCAAACTCTGACAAAGTAGCTCATAACATACATGTCTACGGTGGATTTTTATGAAGCAAACTCTTTGCAGATAAAGGATAATTCAAGCTTTTCATATAAATGTTGGTGAATTTGACATTGTTTAAATCTAGCTTTCTGTTTGGATGAATCAGCTGTCAATGAAAAATTCACCTAGTTACCAGTTACCACCTTGCTGGCAAGATGGACGCGGTCTGCATATGGTCAATGGAAGTGCTCGGAGCTTGCCACTGCATACAGAGGATCCACGTGGCACGTGCACACAGAGTGGTGTGCACCACCAACAATGGACAATCACATCTGGATGGAAGTCCTGTATGAAGTCCTGCCTACAGCACACTATAGACTAAGCGTCGCAGTCCTTCCCCCTTTCAGAACAACGAGTGGCCCAGGAAATGAAACCCAATGCATTTTTCCCATAGGCATTTCTTAAAGTATTTATTTAAAGACGGTTACGCTGCGGACAAAGCCAACTCGGATCGTGACAAATCATGACAATGAACACAATGTTTTGGGCCGATCAAATAAGAAGAAAAACAAAACAAATAGTGTTGTCTCCTGCCTTTATTTTCTTCTTTCTAATGATTTGATCGGCCCAAAATATTGTGTTCATTGTCGTGATTTGTCACGATCAGAGTTGGCTTTGTCCGCGGCGTAACCGTCTTTAAATAAATACTTTAAGAAATGCCTATGAGGAAAATGAACGGCGATTCATTTTCCGGGTCTCTCGAGGGGGCGATTGTGTTGGGTGATTCATGAGTAATGTGAGTTAACTTGGTGATCATGTAAAATAACAGTATAGCTGTACAATAGAGAGTATGCACATGCATGATTTTCCCAACAGGACACCCCCCCACCCCCCCCCCCCCCCCCCATCTAGCGCTCGTTGGAAATCACTCAACTGTCCTGCGTACCACCTGTTTCTAAATGTCACATAATGCAGGAGGCAGCAAAATGTTGTGTTATTGAAAACAAGCACTTCTTGGTGGATTTTCATGAAACAAAAACTTTGCAGATAAAGAGGATAATTCAAGCTTTTCGTACAGCTGCAATGTTGGTGAGTTTAACATTGTTTAATGCAATCAGACAGGACTTTTCTGTTTGGATGAATGGGCTGTCAAGGCCAGAAAGTAGTTTTTTGCCACTCAGTGGGCGTTCCCGCATAACTTCCAGGTACGATGATGTCACGCGCATACCCTCTATAAGCTATTAAACCGGGCCTCTTTGCACCTGATTTAAGTTATATGTAACATTCAACTAATCACAGGACACATGTCCTTCCTGATATTGTATTTTGTGGCCATTACCAGTTGAGAATTGAGTGAGTGGGCTACATGAGTATTTTCACATTTTAGTACTTTTACTTCTACATCTCAGAGGCAAATATTGTAGCCTACTTTTAATCCACTACAATTATTAGTTTTTTGTAGTTTTGATTATTATAAAGAATACAGTACATTAACCGTTTCAGCCCAATTTAAATGTAGCTGATCTGTACAATGAGTATTTGATGCCAATACTTTTGTACTCTTACTCAAGTATTTTTTTAACGCCAGACTTTTACTTGTAACATTATTAATAGTATTAACTACATTGGGGGTATTGATACTTTTATTTAAACAAAATTCCACAACTTGTTCATGTTCATATACCACTCCTCAAGGGTAGAGGGCATATATTCTGTCTTTCCTGGTCACCCTGTTTATAGCCTCCTGCCTAGCCTTAATTACCTCCTGCCGATTTGAGTCTGTACATTCAGTCTGTTTTTTAGACAATACTCTGGAACAATGCCAGTGGCCAGAAAGACTGCCAGTCTGCCACTGTGAACTCTTTATGTAGTGCCAATCTAGTTTAAGATGGGAGTTTACTCAGACAAAATGTACTTCTTCAGATATCAGGGGGGCGATTATTTGTGGTTATCACAGTGTTTTAAAAATAAATGGCAGCAAAAGCCTTTGTTTTCATAATGTGTCTAGATATTATCAAAGAGTGATGGTAATGATACTTTTTTTTAAATGTATTTACTTTTCCATTCATTGAGGCAAATAACACATTGGCACCATAGAGTTATATTGGCACACAGTGGATTTAAGCTAGGTGCCCCCCCCCCCCCCTCTCTCTCTCTGGGACATGAGATGTCAACTCTCTCATTATAATACCTCTAGAAACTTCTAAAAATAAAAAAGATACAATAGAAAAAAATACAATAGAATATTCAAGACGGGCCTACCACTAAGTACATGTGTTTCGTTGCTCTGCTCAGTAAAATATTGTCAGTAGTGCCACACACTAGCATTAAATTATGGACACACTTCGAAAAGTGTGGAAATGCTGCCACCACGTGGGGACATGTCACCATGACCAATCACGAATGGCCCACAACCGGTCACAGTTTTTCTTTTTCAGTCCTTCCTTACCATTACCAAGTAGGCCTACAAATTGGCTGCAATTTACAAATAATGTTGTAATTTACAAGACACTACATATTTGCGTGTGTATTGCAGTGGCCTGTTCAGAACATGAATGCAATACACGTATAAATACATATGTCTAAAACAAGTGTCACTCCGAGCTGAATCCCTCCCAGATGCTGATATTAACCAATCATCACGCTGTCCTCCTCGGCGTCAGCCGTCAGGCATTGTTTTGTTTCAGGCAACTTCTCCGCCAGCTAAATCTGTGCCACGCTTTAGAAACAATGCTAGTTAATTAGCATTATACATTCATTACGAGCAAGAAGAGAATACCTATCAACTGCGAAACCTACCCGTGTAAAAGTCTCTCATGCTGCATTGCCACTGCCACGTTACCAACAACAGGCCGAAGTTGGGGGTTACTTATAGTTGTCGCTATAAACTGATGTCTACTCTCTGTCTACTGTCTACTGAAGTGATGGAGACTCATGCCATGTAAGGAATTATTGTACTACTACTCCTTGACATTGTTAATATCTTTATCAGGACCAGGTTGAGATGGAATATAGTCAGAACAGTTGGCTTGGAACACGTACGTCAGTAATTCTCTGTTACATTATTATGCACAGATAGTTCTGTCAGTATTGTAGTGATTGACTGATTGAAAATGCACACAGTTTGTAGAGTTGGTACGTTTCAAACGAAAGCACAAGTCAATACAAAAACGGCTACGACTAAAACCAGAAAAAAGCACTAAACTTCTTTACATCAGGGTTCTCCATTTTCAATTCATCAGATACCAACCACCATGCAGTAATAAGTCACACAATTCAAAGCCTTTGTTATAATGTTGGTTTGCAGTGCACACAGTAAAATCCTCAGACTGTCTGGGAACCCAGATGTGTAACGAAATCCACTGTGGTTGCACTTGCATTTAATTGTCCCCAATGATGGTTTTCCTGTTGCATGCATGCAGCCATGCAGGGTCGCCCATGGTGACATTAATTGCTTGGGGTGGGCCTTCTTTTGGTTTGTAATGCGGTTCTCAAGGCAACCGAGCTGCTCCATTGAAGTCGTCTGCAGTGATTGAGGTCTGATCTGTGTGTGCAATCTCAACGTCTTTATGAATCCTGAATTCCTGATCGTTGCTAAACTTAAAAAAAATTGTCCCGTGCGAGGTGAGTTGGCATTGCTTGATTGCTAAGAAATGAAAGTTTTGTCGGTGTGTGTGTGTGTGTGTTCTCTACTACAGTTCACGTCTACTAGCTTGTCTTGTTAAGCAAGTCTTTGCTTGAGGAGTTGTGTAATAGCCTATTCAAATTTGGCATTGTTTCAAACAAAGCTGGAATTCCTGTTTGACACAGTACAGTAAAGGCAGAGTGTGATTTGACTTGATTGACGTAATGCAGTAATGTAATATACTTTCCATACCAACTTCTTTGTCTAATGGCCACAAGCTGGCAAATACCAAAATTCACCAGCAACATTCTCCCCAAATGAACAATATATTTTAATTACATTGCAGTGGATCATAGAGTAAATAACCCGTCAGCAATGGCCAACATTAACCAGTGAAAGCAAACATTTCCTGATTAGATTATTTATACTTGGGCAGCAGCCTTTATTTCAATTGATTTCCCCCCCCCCCCCCCCCCATTTACTTTCTTCATTGTTGTCAGGCAGCACATGGGTCACTGTGTGTGCACTGTGTGTGTGGCTGCGTGCTCTAAACCTATCTTCATACTTTACCTAAGAAGATTAGGTGCCATTGCTCAGCCACTAGGGAGCCAGGGAGGCCATCTTAAACAGCGTGTCATGGGATTATAATTCGGAGACTTTGCGGACACTAGAGCACCGCCGTTGATCTCAAAACAGGTGTTGTCAGACTGAGAAATGATGCAGTGTCCCTCGTGGCTGGCCGGGCTGAGACAGATTCTATGGCAGGGTATGGACCTGACAGGAGGAGACTGTCAGAAATGTTGAACACACACACACACACACACACACACACACACACACACACACACACACACACACACACACACACACACACACACACTATTTAACTTTCTACTCTCTCTGTCTCATCTATGCCCCCCTCCCCAGTGCCTTTCTCTCTGACTTACCCTTCTCATCAAGCTGTCTTTCTCTCTCTCTCTCTCTCTCTCTCTCTCTCTCCCTCCCCTCTGAACCCCATCCCACCTGTTGTCTCTAGACACATTGCTACTGTAGCTTGCATGAGGATTATGTGCTCCGCCTGCTGTCTTGTCTGTGGAGCTCTTCTCTTGTAGTGATGGGGCTCTGCTACCCTACTGCACCGGATGCACAGTAATGATCGCTGCCTGTTTACTCAGTGTTGTGTGAAGCCCCCTCCCAAAGGGGCTTAGGGTAGTCGAGTGTAAAACCCCCATCTCTCTGCTAAGACAAATCCTCAAGAGTTCCACTGTAGGGTTGGAAGGTGCAAGACAAAATAATGAAAGCGACAGGTGAGATTTTTTTTCTCCCCCTTTCCTTTTTTTTCTTTTCTTATTAAAATGTATTCTTAAATATAGTGGAGTAGAGATGTTCAGGGAAGTTACTTACGGGATGATCGAATGGTTTTAGCTTCTATGTGGATGATGATGATGATGATGATCTAGTCATCTAGTCAAAACAAGTAATAACTGTAGTGTAAACATGTCCTACACAGGCGTGTAGTCAACAAATCAAATCCTGGTACATCATTGAGCAGGACATGTATTTATTGACCCTAGGGACTACGGTGCAATGTTTAATCAAACTTATTTATATGATCAATTATACAAATCTAAAATCCATTTGAGTAAAATGACTTATTTATTTTCTCACATATTTGTACTTGTAGTGGCATATATGGATCGTAAAGTCCAATGGGACTGGCATCACTGTTGCGAAATCTTAAAAAAAAAAAAACTATCTACAAGCTTTGTATGAAATATTTTTTTCCCTTTTCATTTCCTCCCTATAATAAGGACACGCCAAAATATGGACATCAGGCTGAAAGCGTTTACCTTTTGCAGTGCACCCCTATTGGATCTTCATGGTCCATTTAGGAAATTGATTAGTTTAATTAACTGTTGCACTGTTACTGTGTGCTCTAAAATAATGCACTGCGTTGAGGTTGACTTTTTTTATGTACGTTTCTCATAGTTGTTTATCCGAGTCTGAGTAGCTATACTCTCTCATTGATTGTGATCTAGTTTAGATGCAGGGTGAGTCGAGCATCTATCCACCCAGCCTTAATGGAGAACCCTCACAGATTTGCTTATGAAAGGTTTGCAGGGGGAGCGTGAGCGTGTTGCTCGTCCCATTCTCCTAAGGGTTCTGTTTGTTCCAACCACAACAAAACATGCCTCTCTCTCTCTCTCTCCTCTCCTGTGTATGAAAGCCGCGCAGGAGGGAGCGTGAGCGTGTCGCTTGTGTGAACCACTGAGGGAGCTGTGTGTTCCCGTTCCTCTCTGCATGTGGGTGTTATTACTGTAGGTCCATGTGCGTGTTACATTTCAAAATAACTGCAGTGCAGAGGAAAACCTACACTGCTGCCATTGGTCTTGTGTGTCAGATAAGATCTACATTACAACCTATTTTAAGTTCAAGGACCCTGAACTTAGATCGAGACCATGGACCCCCAATTTGTACCATTTTGTTTTTAAGTCCCTGGGGGTCCCTGTGAAGTTAACTTTGAGAGTGTATTTATTTGCTCATCTTATCCATGGGGGTTCTCTGACCCTCCAGTGAGAACCAGCGATCTACAGTAAAGTTGTAGTTTATAATGTCCTTTTGTTAATCAGGGATATTATTGTGAGAGTAGCAAAGATGCACTGTAACCACTCTCCTTAATTAACATAAGTGCTGTGCCAGCTCTGTTACTTTCCTCAGCGTTGTTTGAACCCCTGAGAGTGTACAAATGTAACCAAATTGACACATACGGGTCCTTTTCATTCAAAGGTCTTGTTTTCTTTGAACCAACTCAAAGTGCTGAACCAGATATGGAACTAATATAATGGTGTGGCAGCCACAGTTCTCATGTGCAAGGCACCGAAACCCAGTTTCGGTGACTGATATTGGTTCAAAACAAAAGCCTGCCCTGTTCTCCTTTCTGCTGAAAATATTATTCATCGCGCTCTGTGGGAATGGCGCTTAGTTAAGACTTTAAAGAGTCTAGACGCACATTTTGGCGGCATTATGGACTTGTCATTCCATGATTGCTTTGACCTTAGGAACAGCAGGGATTTGTTACTGAGTGGATTGTAGAAATTGGGCAAAGCTGGAGACTTCAGCGACCAAGAAAGTTTAGCTGTGAGGTGTTTTATTGTACAGGGTTGGGTTGGAGCAAAGCATGCTGCTTGTGTTGTACTGTTGTTATGGTAGCTGCTACTGGAACCAGCCAGTGGTGGAAGAAGTACTGTAGCCCAGAGGTTAGAGAAACTAGCCTTTGATTAGAAGATTGGCCGTTTACTTTGAATCTATCCTGTAAACCAGATGGATCTGCCACAGGAAAAAATCTCTGGTGAGATTGGTCTGGCCGTTAGAAATAGAATTACATTTCGCTCACCCCAGAGTTGTGGGTGAGCCCACTATTCAAAGTAAGACTTTTTTGCTGTGACGTTTGAATCAGTTTGTAGTTCCAGACTAACATCTACGCAGTGATATTAGTCTGGCCATGCCAGGCTAGTTTGAATCTATAGATACATCTCAGCACGTAATGTTTGTTCCCCTTTCAGAAACTATATTGTTGCCCTTGCCCACATATCATCCATACCGTCGATGTGGTGGTAATGGCAGTGGGTATGAATTAACCCATTCTGACCTGAGATCAGATTCTAAAAATGTCTTCTACATCCTGACAGTTTTCTGAAAAAGCTATGTTTCTATGTCAGTCGTTCTTCGATTTT
The DNA here is from genome assembly GCF_964188405.1 of Protomyctophum parallelum. Taxonomy (NCBI): domain Eukaryota; kingdom Metazoa; phylum Chordata; class Actinopteri; order Myctophiformes; family Myctophidae; genus Protomyctophum; species Protomyctophum parallelum. Next base: position 21,329,470 of record NC_139713.1, read on the forward strand.
TCAAAAATAGCAGACCTACAAGCTCGTAGCGCGCCACTCGGTGGCGTGCTATGAGCTTGTAGATCTGCTATTTTTCAATAGCTAAAGCATAACATAGTGCTAATGCTAACACCAAAAGGGGTTCCCACCCAAAATGGGTAAGTGAGTGAGTGACTGAGTGAAAAGTGTAGCATGTATGCTCAACCCTCCCTTGATGGATAAATGTAAGCTTTAACTTGAACAGAAAACATTTAATTTTAACCAAAATATATAGTTTTACAGCAACTTAATTTGGATAATTATATAGAAGATCAAAGTTAACTTATACATATCTGCATGTATGTGTGTTTATATACACATAATATAGACTAATGGCTTCAGGAACAGAGGCAGGAGTTTTGATTCATAAGCATGGCCTTGAAATAACTAGTAGATTAGTTGATTCTTGCCCACAGTAGCAATTAATCTTTCATAAGGACTTCTAATTCCTCTTGTACAAAAATTGATGCACATTATTAAGGAATTCAATTCACATTCCTCTTGTTGGGAAAATTATGAAGGTATTATTAATGGGACATTAAGTGTGCTATGGGACACATGGTTACGCTAGGATGTATTTAGTGTGCTGTGCACTGCACACACATTAGCAGAGGAGAACAGCTAATGTGTGAGTACTGTAGGTGTAGGAGGAGACAGGCGGATCATTTCCTTTGTACTTTATTTATTACGCCATTACCATTAGAGCTTCACTCGGCTCCATTAATTCAGCAGAGCCACCTTCAATGTCTGTTGTTAATACACGTTAGTTCTTTGTTGTGTTTGTTTTGTTTCTCTGTGGTATTGTATCGTTTTGGTTCTTTTGTAGATTTTAACCATTTGTTGAGGTATAAATAGATTATTGGTACAGTATGTGGGGAGGATTTGTAATCCGATGAGATTGTTATCAGGCATGGTCTTGCATAAATGTCGTTCCACCTCCCATCGGCGGAGACATTGTTTTTGATGGGCGCTAGCCCCTCCTATGACATTACAGCTCCACACGTTGACGGTCAATTGTACATAAAACTGAAGAGTAATGGTGTGTGTGTGTGTGTGTGTGTGTGTTAAGAGCGTCCCTCACTTCACAAATCACACCAGTGTGAAGTTCACACTGGTGTGATTCTTTTTTTTTAATCGATTGACGATTTGGTTCTTGATATTACTATATAGACAACAGATAATATTACAGTACTAGGGTTATTATTGGTAATGTTTGTAAACACTGGAGTATGTTTTCATTTAGTGTAAATGTCCAAAAAGCATATCTTTGGTATGTATTCATATTTTGTCTATTGATACATACTGTAGTAATTAACCCTAGTTATTTGGATATTATTTTATTCCAGAAACTGTATCCAGAGATCTCTAAGGAGCTGACTGGTTCTCCCCAGGAATGAGGATCAAGTAATGCATTCTTCATTAATTCCCTCATCTGTATTGCTTAGTACCAATGACTGGCCGGCTAGCATGCCACTGCTGCCTATAAACATTTGAGCCATGGCTTTGCGGTCAGGCCTAAGTAGAGGGCCAAAACGGTCAGGCCAGTGTCTGTACCAGGCTAAAACTGGCAAGGACTGTGAGGTCTGACATTAATCATCGAAGGATAACGGAGAGAGAAGATGGAGACTGGAGGGAATAACACCACAGCGGGAGTTGTGTACTGGACCCCTGCACCACAGCGCATCTCGCCCAGCAGCTCTCTTGGATCAGAGGGGGACTGGGAGGACGAGGACGAAGAGATGAACGCAGGGAAAGAGGACGACTTTCAAAGCCAGATGGATGAGAACGGCATCATAGGACTCGGGGAGGCATTCGAGGATATGGAATTGGCTGGTGATTGTGATGGAGGACGTGGGCCACCCTGGTCTGCCGGAGGCCACAGTCCAGGAGATGGCTCTCCTGGTGGGGGAGATGAGTCCAGTATGCCCCCGGAGAGGGCAACTCATGGCCTGAATGACCTGCAGGACTCTGAAACGCTGTCCCACACTGAGCCACTAGAGGACGACACACTAACACAATCACTGTGTGAGTTTTCATTTATATTATATTTTTTTATATGCAACATATTACCACGTTTTTATAGCTACAGTATGTTTGTTTTAGGTTGTTTCAGTCAACAAGTATTTCTTGATCGCCTTTGACAGTCCAGTTTAGGCCCTCAGGCCCATCAGAAGTAGCTATTGTTTCACTGTGCCAACACAATCTTTTTGAGTTGACAAAAACATTAAGACGTAAAGGGGGGCCTCAGTTTGGGAATGCAGAGGCATTATGTAGCCAGTTCACTTGCCGTGGGCACTCGCTCCCCTACTGTCTTGCTCGGGTGTGACCTCACAAGCCTCAAGGCATCGATGTTGGCGTGCCACCATGTTTTGGAATAATGAGAAAACTAAAAATGATGGGGCCATCGTTAAATTCACATACATACACATACACAATACTTTGTGCATCCCATATATATATATATATATATATATATATATATATAGTAATTATAATATAATAAGAAACTAAATGCTATGAAGATATTATTAACCCATTTTGGTCGGGAACCCCTTTTGGTGTTTTAAACATTATATAATTTAGCTATTGAAAAATAGCAGATATACGAGCTTGTAGGTCTGCTATTTTTGAAGAATCGTAAAAATGTGGCGCAAATCTTTGAATATATATTCTTTCAAAGTGAATGTTTTTAACTCGGGTCTAAATGGGTTAATACTATTGTATGTTGTAGAGTGGTAAAAAAAATGTCAATGGGGCATGGCTAAATGTATGTGAACTTGCCATTTTCCTCCATTCATTTCTGTTGCAGATGACGATGTGGCCGGTGGCATGGAGGTGTGGCCAGAAGATGAAGAGCTGCGACGGATGCAGGAAGAAGACGAACGGAGATTCCTGATCCAGAGACAGAGCATGGAATATCTGCCAGAGAGAGACAAACAGCTGGACATGACGGAGGAGGAGAATGACGGAGACGAGAGGCAGAAGGAGACGAGGAAGAAAGATAAACATGCTGGAATCTCTGGCCCAAGAAGCACGACTGACCTTGAGAGTAGCAACAGCTTCACTGAACGCAGCTTTGACAGCAGTGACAGTTGGAGGTTTAGCAGAGGAAGTTCTCCCTCTGACCAGTTAAACTTAGAGGCAAATGGACCCAACAAACCAAACCGTGAAAGTAAACCACAAAACGCAATTGAGCCTCAGTATGGCAACCGCTCGACCTCCTCCGAGGCCCCCTCTCCTCCGAGAGCATGCACTCTTCCCCACCTGCTGCACTTTTCCGCTGGCGAGCTAGCCGAGGCCGAGGGGATCGAAGCCGAGCTGTTCCCAGACGCAGGTCTCACGGAAAGCCTTCCCGAGTCCTGTAGCAGCCGCGTGAGCCACGCCCACAAGCCCCATTGGCCACATGAACCAGAGGCACGGGCAGCAGCCATGAACTCTGCTGAACTGGGGATGGCATGTCATCAGAACACGGCGGGGAGTGGGCCTGCGGGAGGATGTGAAAAGTCAAATGTGAAGAACTGTAAACGGCCCACTCCCTCACCAAGGAAGACGAGGCAGCACTCTTCTGAAGCCACGCCGTCGAGGATTCCTTCCCCTAATAAAGCCTGGGTAACCTCCACTGAGGCCAAATATCACACAAGCCCAGACAGAGGTCTGACGACCCCCACCAGGACTCAAATCGGTACCCCTGATGTATATGATGCCAGGTAAAGTTGTATAACCAATTACACGTGATCACATGCACGTTGAGTATGGAGGAAAAATAGAAAGCTGCACAACGTAAATAACGCTCCACAAACACCTTTTAAATAGACGTTTCAATCCTGTTAAGGATCGTTGTCAGGTCAATAGAGATATTTGACGGGATCGAAACATTGTCTATGTCCTGTCCTGATATGCTGAATTGGAGTTTTACGGTTTAGTTTAGATTTTATGGCTCAGGAGGGTGACGCGGACGTCTTTGTATCGAAATGTTTCCAGTTCTATCCCCAGCTCCTCCTTGTCTCGTGTCGAGGTATTCTTGAGCAAGGCACTTAAACCCACAACTGCTCTCGATGAGGAAGTTGCTGCCTTGCATGGTTTCCGTGGTCTGTGTGTGAATGGGTGAATGTAACGCACATTGTATCACCGTTTGTTTTCTCCCCCCAGGAGAGGGCCTTTGAGTTACCGTACACCCGATTTCTCCAAGGTGGAACCCAAGGTCCATTTCCCCAAAAGTGGATACACGCCCCCCAAGAGCAGGAACTCTCCCGAGAAGAGGCCGCTGTCATTGGAGCGCCCCCTAGTTTTCAAGTCCCCTGCTGATATTGTGAAAGAAGTCCTGTTTAGCAGCACAGATGGACCACATATGCCACGTCCCGATATGACCGGTGCCCCCAACTCCACTGTGCCACACGACTTTAGATGCCCTCAGCAAGCCACCACACTGGTACAGCAGCTACAGGTACTAGTAGACTAAAGGATGATCCCCTTCAATTTATAACGTTGATTATAGAGTCATGGGAACAATATACTTTTGTGATATAAGCACAAGAAAATGAGTTAAAGGAGTGGTTTTCAACCAGTGGTCCGGGGAATGGTCCTTGAGGGTGTTCCAGGTGGTCCCCAGCTAATTGATAACCAAATAGAGTTGATAACCAAATGGACCCTTTAACTCTAGAGAGTGTAAGAAAAGTACGCTCAAGTGTTAAATTATAGTTAAACATCTGTATTACTTAGAAGTCTAAGAAGTCTACACAATAGAGAATGTAGAAAATGTGTTTGCCTGTTATCTCTCGAATGGTACCACATTAATACAGCATGGAATTGTGGTATTTCACGAAGCAGGATTCGACAGTTTGTCCGAAAATTTTGTAAAAGACGATGTGTTCTGGAAATACTGACATAAACCTGTAATTGGGTAAGTTGCGCAAGCATAAATTACACTTATTCAACTCTGTCGCCTCCATTCTTCCTTCTGTATGTTCCTGTCTCTTTCCCACCCCTTGTAGGAGGACTACAACAGACTGCTGACTAAGTTTGCGGAGGCAGAGAACACCATTGATCGTCTGCGGCTGGAAGCAAAGGTATTTCATTTTGGCCATCAATTGATGTGTTACAGGGTTGGTTTCCATTAAGAATAAATACATGTGGGACTAGCAAACGGAACATTTATTTCTCACAATCGGCCGATACCTGCGCAAGGGGAACATTTTAATATTTCCAAAATTATTATGTCAAGACCCATGTCAAACTGTTCCCGCGTGTGTGTGTGTGTGTGTGGGGAGGAAGGGGAGAACTTTTAGGCCTGTCACAAAGATGCAAAACAACATTATTCAATATATCTGATTGACTTTTATACCACTTAAATGGTAAAAAAGGTAAATTGCCGATCACCGATGGAGCCATTTGGAGTGAAACTCAGAGCACCTCTAGTTGCTGGGATAGAGAGTGGGGCCTCCCCCAGCCTGGGGAGCCTTCCTAGTTCTTCCCCCCATGACCGACACCAGCCTGGGGGAGATCAGTGCACAGATGAGGTCACTTTTCTAATTCTTCCTCATGTCCTGAACTCCTGACGGCTGCACGTTATCACTGACACAGTCCTGGTTAGGCTACCCAGCCTGGGCGTCGGTGATCTTTTTTTTTTTTTTTTTGTTTTTTTTTTGAAGATATTTTCTGCGGCTTACACCTTTTATCGATTTTTGAAGGGACAGACAGTAGGCTGACAGGAAACGGGAGAGAGATGGGGGATGACATGCAGTAAAGGCCGTGTCGGGCTCGGGAGTCGAACCCGCGGCACACTGCGACTGGATTACCAGTCAGGTGCCCAGACCGTTACGCCACGGCCTGGGCCGTCGGTGATCTTTTTGAGCGTACTTTTCTAGTCTTGCTCTATTGTATTGTCTATTTGTAGCGTATTTCCGGATGCGCCCCTTCGATTTATCAAAAATAGCAAGCCGCTATGAGCTTGTAGATCTGCTATTTTTCAATAGCTAAAGCATAACATAATGCTAACACCAAAAGGGGTTCCCGCCCAAAATGGGTTAACATCACTGGATTACTAATGTTTTTGAGCGGTGCTAGCCCCTCCTATGCCCAGCTTTGTGTGTACCCCATAGCGATGATTTGATTGGCTGAGCAACCCATAGCGATGATTTGATTGGCTGAGTAACGAACTGTACGTATTGAGTATACTAAGTGAGGACAGAAACGTGAGGACGCCAAAAGTGATTAATTTGCCGGACTGGAATTTAAAAGTGAGGACAGCTAAGTGAGGATGCCAATTGTGATTGGCTGGAATGAGATGATGTATGCTGATAAGAGTGCCCCTCACTTCACACAGGTGTGATTTTCTTTATAGGGGTCGTATGCCATCAATACCATGCGTATAATATACTGTTGTTTTCAGGGAGGATTCCAAACATGAAATCCTCATTCATGACCTTTTCTTGTTTGTTTCCTCTAGGTGAACCTTTACTCTGACCCTCCAAAACCCAGCCACTTGGTCCAATCAGGACTGACCCAGGAGGGGTCTAAGGTCATGACATTGAACATCCCCCGGACTCAGAGAGCTGAGATCGGCCCAAATCAACTCGGTAAGCTCTGAGAATCATCAAGTACATAAGGCCCGGTTTGAGTCATTGCGAAGACGCAATAAATGTTATATACAATTACATCATCATGAACTGTGTTCATTATTTTCAGTTGGAATGCATTCCAGTTAACAATAGAATTATAACACCAACACTGTGAAAACTTGGGATCTAATTGACCTGCCTTTGATCACCTTTTAACACACACATTTGTTTTTACATATGTCATTTGTGATGAAGCCAACTGTTTTTATTTCCTAAGCTTGTTCATTCTCTGCTCCTTCAGCAGGACTGTCTCCTGCTCGCCCCTCCTCTGCAACCTCTACCTCCTCCAGAAGAAGCTTGGCCTCTCAGGCGGGACGGCACCCCACCAGAACTCTCATCAAACGGGCTGACGGCTTTCTCCAGAAGGTAAGTGGCAACTTACAATATTCTATATAATAACTACAATATCGTTGCTGTCGGGCTACGGCAGAAATAATTTTATGTCCAAATTGGTTACATTCTGGGTAAAAAAAACAACAGTGGATCCTTAAAGTTTATACATTTCATCGATTTAAATATTCATAAAACCCACAGAAAGACTTAACCACTTTCAACTTGGTGTCCCTATTTTGGGCATGTCATTTTATGCAAAAACCTTGACATTTTCTAATTTGAAAATTGCAGCATTGTGAGCTTGTAGATCAGTTACTATTGTTGCGTGACACTGGCATACGATGAAGGATAAAAATAATGCGTTAATGGAAGAACTATGAAAAAGATGAAGTATGGAGATAAAAGGTTTCTGTCCGACAGTGTAGATATTTTACATCGGTAGAGATTCAGAAATTGTGTGTGCGCGACTGCATGTGTATGCACGTATATGCACCTTATTTATAAAGAAAAAAAGAAACGTTTTGGTCTTGCATTGGTCTACGAGCCATACCAATAAATATTTTAAAGGTCTCACAGTTAGGTTTGATGTTAGGTTTGATGAAGTCCTTTTGTGTTTATTGTTCAGGTGCAGGCGTTTGAGGACCTCCTCAAGAGTGGGAAATGCAAACCCTTTGAACAAATGACGGTAATGATACCCTTTCACTCAAGTCAAAGTCTATAATCCTTTAACCACTTAAGGCCTATTTTATGCTTTGGCTCTTCGAAAATAGGCCATCTACAAGTTCACATCGTGGTACTTTGTAAGCTTGTGGTTCGGCTATTTTTGAAAAATGTAGAAAATGTTTGAATAATTGTGAGCAAGCGGTGCCTCCCCTTCACCAAAGCAACCTTCTGTTCCACCCTCCAGCATCTCTCCCAACTGGCCGAGGGACTCAGCTCTTTAGAAAGAGGTTACCTGGCAGCTAGAGATGAACACAGGCTCCTCCGGTGTAGAGGGGCTGAGATGGGCTCCTTTGACCCAAATAGGTGAGACTGATTTCCAAGGATGGGTACTCTCACATAGTCAGACAAGCAGAGATCTCTGCATACTGATATCTAAATTGAGTGTGCTAAATCTGGGTGGATTGGTCCTTCTTAATCGGGACGAGATCAGGATTTGTTTTCAAAGCAGTGAGAAAATGTTGTTTAGCGCTGGCTTTCTCCGCCGTTGAAGCACATTTAAGTTAGCATGAGGCAGACATCTCTGATCGTATGGCTAAATGAGGCTATAGCACGGATGTACTTTCAATGGGGCTGATTTTAAGTTAATGCTTTGACTTCAGTGGATTTATCCTAGTGTGTGTGTGTGTGTGTGTGTTTGTGTGTGTCAGGGAGTTGGAGGGATTTATCTTCCAGTGTGGGATGCGTGTGGACGACTTTAAGGAGCAGCTGGAGCATGTAGGACAGGACTGGCCCATCTCCCAGGCACCTCCCTCCCCTCCTCCTCACCCAACTCCTCTGTCCACGCCCACCACACCCCGAGAACCCATGCCACAACCAGAGGTACCACACTGTATATCTGACTTTAATCCCTGCTTCAGGTGTGTGTTTAAAAATGTTTATGGCATGTGTATAATATAAATTATATATTTTCAGTATTTTTGTTTTTAAGGATTAGACAGGATTAGAGCATTTGAAGTGATCAAACTAGCAATAGGTTTAGAACCATCTTCCATACGACCCTAATGGTCTCGCAACGGATATTTCATAAATGCCTCAGTCTGTGATTTGTTTTTCACCTGGTCGGCAGCATCATGTAGCACAGCAGGACAATATTACTTCATGCTTTCTCCTTCCTGGTGTTTTTTCCAGAGCCCAGTGCGGCCTGTGCCTGAGGAGGCACGGGTGGTGGGGGTGGAGGTGAGCTCAGCCAGCGGAGAGAGTGATGGAGAGGATGGAGGAATGGTGGGAGAGGATGAGGAGGAGGAGGAGGAGGCGTCGCCGCCACATTTCTTCCTCAGGCCCCTCGACAGCGAGAACAGACTTGCTGGGCAAGACTTTTACACACTATTTGACCAGTGAGCCATTTCCTTTTTTAAATGCAGTGTGTACAAATGTAATATACTAGAGCCTTTGGAGTGCTCACGTCTAGAGTCACCCGTCAAAAAACACCAAACAAACAAAACAAATCGGTTTCCGATCATCCACCTGTAACCCAACATGCCTTGCACCGCGTCGACGCACGTGTCACGTGATCGGTCGTAGCCAATCGGAAGAAGGAAATGCAGCAGTCCAGTTCCTGTTTCTGCGCCGTTTTAAAAGCCTTTTTCTCTGATTGTAGGCTGCATCTGCGTTGATAGAACAGAATGCGGACGTTCTGGGATCATTTCTGACGTTATGCTGTGACGAGGTTACAATGGTAACGCTTCTGAAGAACATTTCCATGGCTGGAACATGGAAATTAAGAGTTTACATAGTACACATAGTACATGCATAAACTTTCCATAATGATTATATCTGGTTTCAGTATTCATTTATGATGTATTTTCTGTATTATTAAGGTTATTGTAGCGGCCAATTTGTATTGGGGGTGGGGAGGTGGGCGGGGCGGGGGGCACGAGACATGGCCAAATCATTTCCGGGGGTCCCCAGCCAAAAACGTTGAGAAGCCCTGGTATAGACGGACGGAGTGAGTAATGGCGGCTTTCAGAAACGGAAGCGGGCTCGATGCTAGGGGGACGGGGTACTTGCTAGTGGAATGAGGTGCTATTGGCGAAATTAAAGTAAATAAAATAATGCAAACACATTGAAGGTGGTGAAAGGAGTCTACGTTAGAGTTCTCATCGAGCCCGAAATTTGAGGCCCGGCCCGGCCCTAACTGGGTCAGCCCGAAGCCCGGCCCAGCCCGGCCCTAAAAAATACCAAACGCCAAAAAAAGAACGCCACTTTAATGCATGCAGCGCAGCAGCATGCGCCGTCAGTGAACCACTGACGGCGCGTGCTGCTGCGCTGGCCATGCATTAAAGTGGTGTTCTTTTTTTTCTTTCAGTGTGTGTCTGTGTGAGAGTGAGAACGGAGTTCAATGGACTTATCGCCGAAATAAAGGATTTATGCTCACGACTGTTAATGTACCATTTCCATATCATTCTAATGGATTCCATTTCCAGTGGTGGTGACTGGTGAGTAGCTCCCCGTTTCCTCTGAAGTGAAGCTATGTCCAAGACCCCAAGTATCGTCCCCGTTCGGTGTCCAAAAGAACAAACATAGCCTACAAACCATCCACGCACCCGCTCATGGCGTGTCTCGACAGCTTAGAGATCTCTTATTTTAAATCGGGCACATATAACGAGGAGCGCCGCTGCCGCACCGAGGGACGGTGGTTATAATACTAATCATTTTGTAAATCAAATAGCCTGTAGCCTGCAGTGGACTGTAACATTGCGTGGTCAGATCATACGCTACAGAATTATATGGATGGTTGGTGACTATATGACGTTGATTAGGCCTAATGATTAGGTTATTCATCGCAGCCAGCTGGGTTTAACGAGATGGCTCAGTGCAACTGTTTTTGTCATGTTGCAGTCTATCGTGTGATAATCCGATTGATTTATAAAACATTTAGCATTATGAACTGAAGCTCATTTGGTGCGCCGCAAAACAGAGGCCAGCCAGCGGTATAAACATTAAACAACCACCCCACCGTTCACTTCTCTCTGCCTGCGCAGTCAGAAATCCATTCCAAGCCCCCCGCCTCCACTCCTCCGTCTTCCTCCTGTCACAAGTGAATCGCCATAGCGCAGCCCTCTTCATAATAAATACATACTTGTAGGCTATATAGCCTACACATTACACAAATAACAGAATTGCTATTTTTATTATAATAACATTTTTGAAAAAAGAAGAAAAAAAAAATCACGGAAAATCACAGAGCCCGAGGCCCGGCCCGCCCCGACTAATTAGCATATTTTTTGGGCCCGGCCCGGCCCTAAAATGTAGGGCCGGGCCAGGTCGGGTTCGGGCAGAAAATGAGAACTCTAGTCTACGTTGGTGCCAGAGCACAGATCAATGTCGCGCGAGGGGCATGGAGGCGCGCGGAGTGCCATCGCGTGTGGAGATAGAACTGGTAGAATGCAGAAGGGAAGCCAGTGACATATCGGGACCAGAAAGCACAGTCGGGAACGGCAATTTACCTACGACGTCACAGTGTATGACAGGGGTCCTCAACTAGAAATGATGAAGGTCCACAAATATCTTTTTGAATAAGACCGAGGTCCGGTCCCATGCGCGGCGTCCATCGGAGAGCGGGGCTCTATGCCCGTTTAGTATGGTCAAGCCAAGCTTATACAAATCAGATCCCCTTCCACTGCGCGCGCGCATAGCGCGCGCCAGAATTTTGGGGGCCCTTGGGGGACATTTTGGGGGCCTTTGCAGCAATTTCACATGAGAAATGTACCATCTGATGTTATTTATATTATTAACTTCTTCCCTCCATTAACATAAGAAACACAATGTAGTTGTGCTGCAGCAACACTGCCTGAATTGAATTGAAATTGACTGTGGCTGGCCTGGCCTGAGCTTAGGAGAGATTTTTTATTTATTTTATATAATTTGCCTAGGGTCCGCAGAGAGGTGGTCCGCGGTCCGGTCGTGGACCGCGGTCCGCCAGTTGAGGACCTCTGGTGTATGACTTGGTGACCTGAACTTGTGGGAGTGAAGACAAACGCAGGTTTACAGCTGTGGACAGTATTTATCACATAACACATTTCATCTGAACGATTCTTTGTCTTCTCCAGCCACCAAAGCTTCAACGAACTCCCCCAAATCCAGGATCAGAATCTCAGGGAGGGTGTCACCATCTCACCTGGTTTAGGAGCTGATGTGCAGCCAACAGGAGCAGGGACAGAGGGACACCGGCAAAGAACAAAAGATGGGGAAGGCAACTCACTGAGGTTAGGCAAAGGACCTGGGAACCAAACGTACAAAAACGTATGTTATAATGAAGATTATCAGATCTACAAGCTACAATATGTTGCATGTGCGCTTAATCATAAATATGCAATATTTTTGTATGGATTGTTTTATATTTGTTTTTCTGTAGGTTTGATTTGATTTTGATAAATGGGTCCTACTGACCCATTGTTTGGGAACCATGTGTTGAATTAATTACAATGCAATCGGATTCAAAAGGTTTTCTCTCTTCCACAGACCACCCAGGTCAAGTCTCCAAGGTTCCTGTAAAGTGTCACCGCCCAAACCTAGGACCAGCAAATCAAATCCACCCTCTCCCAGAGCCAACGACCAATCCCCTGCATTTGCTGCTCATCTGTCCAATGGCAGGAGAAGGTCAGAGGTCAGGAAGATTCACAGCAGCAGTCTGACCAGTCTCGGGGAGAGCAGTGTGTCAGAGAGGAGGGGCTCCAAGCTCCAACCTGGCCCCAGGAGGGTGCTTTCTCAGGTCAGTTATACAGTCGGGATCCTTTATTCAAGTTCCTTAACCATTCTCCGTAAACGGTCAGATTCCTCAACGCTTCCCTGGGTTAAGCGATTCCTACAATATATGTTTTACAATTTCTTTAAATAAACACAGTATTGTGAGTTTAGTGAATGATGATGTTGCAGCGCAACAGCAGTAGCTGCGGATTGATACCACTTCAAACTGGTGTCTTTGTCCCAACCCATAGACCAATCAGAAGCCTAAGGTCGATTCTCGGCTTTGGCATGTCCCGCCTACCTTGGATATAGGAGACTTTCCAGACTGAGTAGCGAAGAGTCAAAACAAATAATCACAGAACACAGGCTGGAAACCAGTTGCTGGCAGAAACTTCTTACCTCTTACACCAAATACATTTGTAGTCTTTTTTTGCATTATTCTAATTTAGGGGGGCGTGGTAACCTATTGATAGATTATCAGTCATTTTGGGCCAAGGTGCGCTGATTTGCTTTAATGCCTTTCATTACACAGTAGGTTGAGACATTTTTGAGTGGTGCAACCACTCCTACAACCAGCAATGTCCGTGTCTACCTACACTGTGTCATGAGCACGAGTATGACTTATTAGTACCAGTAGGGGGCGCCATAAACATAGAGGGATAGTGCTGCTAATGAGAGAGAGAGCGATAGAGAGAGAGAGAGGTGATCTACGTAACTTCACATATGAGTAAACTATGGCACCAATACTTGTTTCAGATGTTTGGTATATGTATTTATTACATTTGAGAAAGATAGATTGTGTGTTGCCAAAATCAATAGAACACATTTTATAAGCAAAAACAGCAGCAAACGTTTTTTAGTTATACACTTTTATATACATATCTGGCTTGTGACAAAATACTGCAGGATATTATGCGGAGAACTTTTAACCCAAAGTCCAGAAGGGTATTGTCTATGCAAAAATGCATTGAAATAGTAGTGCCAAAGACATGGGAAAGAAAATCATTTTCTAGGCACTTTTTCTTGGGTCGCAGCACGGCATAAAAAGGTGATTAGATTGTGATCTACCAGTAGATCACAAAGGCTGTGCAGGTAGAAGATCACATGACATGCCCCTAAGAAATTGTAAAAACATATTTATAAAATAAAAATAGCAATGCTTTTGTTTTCAAGAGTGTTGCTCGCAAAAGAAATTGTATTATAAAGTTACATAAAAATGTGCGAGACAAAGAACCCGAAAACCTACCACTTTAATACAGATTGGGAGCAAGGCATTTGTTGGCTGGGTAGATCTTGTTCAGCTGGTCATTTTTTAAAGTAGATCTCAAGTCAAAGGTGTGGGCACCCCTGTCTTACAATATATCAATATCTAAACTTGTTGAGTTTTCCCTTACAATAATGCCCTACTTGACCATACTGCAGCGTCACACAAGTATCAAAATCAAGTATCAAAATTTGAATTTGAATCGTGAAAAGTAACAGTTTTGGACACAATGAGGTTTCTACCCGACAGAGATGATATACTAACTATATGGTGATTGTACACAAGTCATTTGATAATCTATATATTGTATAATGTGTTGTGTTGAACAGGATGGGATCATCTCTCCAGAGACGGACAGCGGTTTCGTTGGCTCTGAGGCCAGCCGGCTGACCCCTGCTGCAGTTACCAGCCCTCTCCACCAGAGGGGGTCAGCGAGGTTAGAACATAGCTCCCATGCCCTTCTCCGCATTTTAACTGCACTGTAAATATCTCTGAGCATCGCATCCCCCCCTCCCGCGCACACACACACACACACACACACACACACACGCAGTACACAGTACACTGATCTCTGACCCCACGACTGAATCTAAACCCTCCTCATGTGTCTGCTGGGATAATGGAGTGGATTCCACCGCATTTGTAATCTCATCTGTGTTTCCTGTCTCTTTGTCTGTGTCTCTGGTGCTGCAGTGCATCAGTCCCCCTGGAGAGGAACCCGGGGAAACATCAGGGGGGTGGTCCCGCCTCGGGACAACCTCCCCCCGTCTCCCCTTCGTCCTCCTCATCCTCACGCGGACCCCCGTCGTCGGCCCACAGCGCTGGCTCCCAGCTCAGCGCTGCCGGCGAGACACGGGGTCCGCCCAGGAGGGCCGGAGGAGAGCAGCAGAGCAGAGGCACCTCGGCGTCCAGCCCCCGTCGGCACTGGGCCGGGCAGACACGCCTGCACAGGGCGGGGGGTAGTGGGACCAGTGAGTTGGGGGCGGACAGTGAAAGCGGTGAGTGTCCTTGTTTCTGTTAGCCCTGGGCCAACGAACGTATGACCGAGGCCTATAGGCATGGTTTAGGCCTGGCCGTACGCACAAATGAAGCGTTGTCCCAGATCTTAGCGTAAATGTTGGGCTAGGCTGATGCCTGACAATTCAACAGTTGAAGGAGTACTTCACCCAGAGAATTACTTATTTTCTATCAATTACACACCTGATGATGCCTTGAATTCATGGAGATTTTGTTTTGGATTTCTTGCGTTCCTAATGTAATGATTTGATGACCGGTGGAGTTTGCGGTTAATATTTAATCCGATCAGGCGTTTCATCACTTCCAATTTCACTTGAGTTCTCTCCCATGATTGGATGAAACTAGTATCCTGACCTGAAAATGTATTTTGTGTTTAAAGAGCTGGAGAGACCCCTGTCAATCAGAATCATCTTTATTGACACGTCACAGTAAAAACATTGACGTGAAATTTGTTTTGTGCATAGTTCCCATTGTGTTGTTTTTAAGGAGAGCAGAAGGCAGGAAAGATCATTTGAGCGCTTTTACCACAAAAAAAGTAAAGAGTTTCAGATATTCAAGAGCTTGTTCCACAAACGGCACACTTGTGGAACAAGCTTCTAAATATCTGAAACCATTTACTTTCAACTGAACAAACATTTTTTAGCAATGAGTACTATCACACCACCTTTAACCTCCGACCTCCATGCTCGTGTCTCCAGCTCACACTGTGTCAGAGGACGACCGCCGGAGCCCCTCCCCCGCTGCGCCGCATCACCAAGGCGATCATCTCAGGCTGCTGGGCTCTGGTCAGCCCACAAGCAGCAAGTGAGTTCCTCTAGCCGCAGCAGCAGCTGCTGCCAAGACAATGTCCAGATTTACAGTATGCGTCCCTTTTCAGATACAGTAGGTGGGGGCTGGGAAGCAGGCCGAGGGCAACTGACAGAGGGAAATGGACAGTGTAGAAAGAAATGCTCCAGCAATCACATCAGCTCACCCCCCAAGACCCATTAAGACCATTGAGATTTAAAGATTTTCTTCTAAATTGTAAAATTTCGGAAAAGCGAATGTTGCAATTTGCTATATATCAATATTCATTTCAAGGACCCCCAAAATTATATGTATTGGGCGTGCCGACCCCCATCTCATAATATTTACCCCCAGAAGCAATGATTTGAGTTAGACATGTTCACATTAAAAAATATATAGAAAAATCCAGATAAGATTTGCAGAAATAAAAAAATAGCAGATCTACAAGCTCATAGCGTGGCGCGAAGTGACTCGGCGTTATGAGTTTATAATACATCTGCTATTTTTTAATTTTTTTGTACAAAATAATGGTTCAAAATAAAATTAAAAATGTCACACATACTTTCCCGGTCAGGTTGAGAAGAAAAACTGTCCTTAGCTTTATTTATGCTTTGTCGTACTGCAGTGTCACTCGCCAGAAAAAGACTATCTACAAGCGCACAATGTGTCTCGTAAATCGTCCCCCCACTGGGCATAGGTGTACTGTATAAATTTAGGCTCAGCACAAGCTTAACACTACTGTCTGTTGGATGAGGACTACAATGCGATAAGACCCACACACCGTCTCCAAACCTCCTATAAGACTCACACACCGTCTCCAAACCTCCTATAAGACCCACACACCGTCTCCAAACCTCCTCTTTTCTCAGTTCGATTGGATGTCTCCAACTGCGATAGGTTAAAAATAGACTATGTCCACTCTAATGAAATGCACAATCATCTTTAGGTGTTTATTTATTAACATTATGATGGTATTTTCCTCCCGTATGCCTTACAGAGACGGGCAGTTACAAACAGGAGGTACTGCATGGTGTGCTGCATGACATTTGGAACATTAAACGGACTAATTGATTTAATTGGTTATTTAAAAACAATAGATTCTGAATACCGGTAGATTGACCATTTCATAAAATACCGGTAATCGATTATGGATGGATATACCTTATTTGGGGCATGTTATTATAGGAAGAAAAACTAAAAAGAATTGTGTAAATACAAGCTCTACAAGCTTACAATGCATAGTGATTCGACACATTGTAAGCTTTTAGATCAGCTATTTTAATTACTTTTGCATGACACTGACCATTGTGGATATGTAAAAAAATATATATGAATAAAATGTAATTTTGTCCAATCTGTTAAAGGTTAATGTCTACTATTTGTCACAAACATTTCTGTATGCAAATAACTGTCTCCGCATTTGTCCCATCTCTTGGAGTGGTGAGGGGAGGAGGGAAGCATTGGGTCCCAAAGTTATATTGTTAATAATACAATATAACGTATACAATTGGGGTGGTTGAATTTTGTCTCCCTGCTCTTCTATTGAGACATTTAGATTGTGTCGAAGTCATATCTCACTTAGACACAGGATCTGACACATTAGTGATCGTATTGTGTGTGTGTGTGTGTGTGTGTGTGTGTGTGTGTGTGTGTGTGTGTGTGTGTGTGTGTGTGTGTGTGTGTGTGTGTGTGTGTGTGTGTGTGTGTGTGTGTGTGTGTGTGTGAGAAAATGCAGTCTGAGAACCATATTGACAGTCCCAGCATGCATGTTTTGTTGAGTTATTCAATTATCGCTGTTATATCAACACTGTTTTCACAGAATTTCACAATCGTAGTCAAGCATGTGACAATAAAACCCCTCTTAGTGTAGCTAATCTTCATACATGTGCCTGTGTCAGACATTTACATTACTGTGTGAATTTCATTAGAGGACTTGGAAGTCGGAACCTGGTCAGACAAGCGTGTGTGTGTCTGTGTGTCTGTGTGCGTGCGTGCGCATTAGTGAGGCTGTCAGGAACTTGCAGACAGAGGTCACCAAGCTGAAGGACAGACTGGACAGCCTGAGGAGGACCATGGCGGTGGTCCCAGTGACCTCTCCCCCAGCACAAAGACACTACACGCAGCATGGCACCTCTACACCTCGCATCAGGTTGGTGTCTGGGTTTAGGCATGAGATGATTAAGAGTGTCCGCTAAATGCCTGAATTGTAATATGGCCTTTGCATCTCTACCCACGGTGAATTGCTGTTCAGGTCAGGCCAGCATTGGGGGGATGGTGGAGGAGAGGAAAGGAGAGGGAGGAGAATGGTTGAGCAGCCGGAGGGGGAGAGAACTCGGAGACAAACCTCTAAGAAGAGATCAGCTTCTGTACCCAGACGGAGACGAGAGCCACACACCCGTAAGTTCACCTGCTCAGTCTTTATTTAACTCGGGAGAGTGTGCAAAGTAAATGCATCCAAATGGACACTTAGGCCTACAGGTTCCATTTGTGCACTCTCTGAGTTAAGTTAAAGGAGAATTCCATACTAGAATGCTTTCTTATCTTTCTTACCTTTCTTTGTAGTTGTTACGTCCCCACCAAAGAGGTCCAGGTGTTTTTTTGTGCAAAAACTCCTTATTGGCTATTTTCCCTACCATAAGCCCTCAATGAATTGCATTGCATTGAATGGGAATTGAATGGGGCTATGGGGTGTTGTGCTAATTCGCTTATTTCCATCGAAAGAAGTAGTAAAGTGTGCCGCTTGGGATATTATTTACATTATGAAGAGAGGATATATACAAAGAAATTATAATTTTGAGCAATGGAAATAAGCGAATTAGCACAACACCCCATAGCCCCATTCAATTCCCATTCAATTCAATGCAATTCATTGAGGGCTTATGGTAGGGGAAATAGCCAATAAGGACAGGGCTTAAAGTTCTCCGTCCTGGGGACGGATTTCCGTCCTGAGGATTTCATAGGTCTTTTATGAGATCAGCGCAGATTCGCAAAAAAAAAATATTTAAGGGGGAGACGGGAGTATGTGTATAATGTAGCGATATGATGGCCAAATCCGTGAAAATGCAGCCTGTCTCTTTAAGAAACTAGTGTGCGCGCTCGCCCCTCCCACTCCCCACTCTCTGCGCTCAGAGAGAGAGAGCAAGGTGCTCCACTGCTCCTGCGCTGCTGACAGAGAGAGCCTAAATGCGTTCATATTTCCCTCTACCCAGGCCAGAACAGTCAGAGGGTTTCCTTTAAATTAGCTTAGTGCGGTGATACTGTGGAGGATTTATTTTCAACGCAAATGTGTATTGCTTGCCTCGTTGTTGGTATAACAAGCAGCACTCTCCAGCAGCCCAGCTGGCTAGTGGCTACTAGCCTAGTAGCCGTTAGCTGCGTGCATCGGTCCTTGTCCGACTGTCTGCCAGCCTCTACATTCTCCTGCTCAACTCTACTGAATATGAATACTGATTTTATAATATTGAATGGAACTCACAGGGAAGACAGTGATAAACTACACAGAGGCTAATGAATGTAGACATAAATGTACCATGCACATTCGTTTTCAAATATAATTACTATAACTATACTATTACTAAATAGCCAAAGTGCCCAGATGTTGCTGGGAAATACAGCTCCATCTCACTGAATTAGAATATTTTGTAAAAGTTGATTTTCTTCTGTAATATAATTCAAAAAGTGAAACTTTCATATAATTTTTCTCAATTCATTGTGCATAAAGTGAAGTATTTAAAACCTTTTTTTGTTTTAATCTTGATGATTATGGCATACAGCTCATAAAAATGTCTCAATGAATTAGAATATTTTACGAGAAATGTCGAGAAATTATTTAATCAATGGGGCGTGGCATGGAGGTGATCAGCCAGTAGCACTGTTGAGGTGTTATGGAAACCCAGGTTTGCTTTGATAACAGCCGTAAATTAATTTGGATTGTTCAGTCTCATGTCTCACACCTTCCTCTTGACAATACAACCTAGATTCAATGTGGGGTTCAGGTCAGGCCAGTTGGCTGGTCAGTTAAGCACAGTAATTACTAATACCATGGTCATTACACCAGTTACTAGTAGTTTTGGCACTGTGGGCAGGTGCCAAGTCCTGCTGGAAAAGGAAAATCAGCATCAACATAAAGCTTGTCAATGTACAGAGGCACACAGTGCTGTAAAATATCATAATAGATGGTTGTGTTGAGACTCTGGACATGACAAAACACAGTGCTGATTTAGGTCATGGTATCTGCATGGTGTTGGTCCACTGACAGTGAAAACTTAACAATGGTTTCAACAGATCTTTTTAGCTTCAGTATGTTGACAAGCTTCATGGAGATGCTAATTTTCCTTTCCAAAATTCCAGCTAGATTTGGCACCTGCCTACAGAGCCAAAACTACTAGTAACTGGTGTACTGAACATGGTATTACTGTGCTTAACTGACCAGCCAACTGGCCTGACCTGAATCATCAAGATTAAAACAAGAAATGTTTGAAGTACTTGAAGTACACTTTATGCACAATGAAATAAGAATATATGAAAGTTTCACTTTTTGAATTTTATTACAGAAGAAAATGTACTTTTACAAAATATTCTAATTCAGTGAGATGGAGCTGCATATAGTGCCCACTGCCCACCTATCCCACTGTCCCATTTTAGTTGCCAAAACCAATGGGTTCTCTTGTAATTGACTTTTGTTCTCACTTGCAACCTTATAATGCAGGTGCATAATGGACTACTGAAGGCTACATGCCTATAAGTGTCTTCCTCTGGGTTTTCTTTTTTACTTTAACACACTGTTGCTATGCACCATGTGGCTGTAAAGGCAAGCCTTACAGTCATTTCAGAGTATTTATTGATTGGCCGGACTAGCAATATAATACAACATAACTTCAAAAGCTGCTTCTATAAAATGAAGCATGGATTGACACACATTCGGTAAAGGCAACTTTGGGAAAACATCATTTTACAACCCCAAAATTTGGTGTGCGCTGCGCGCGCCATGGTATTAATTTATGATTCATTTGTATTTATTTATTTTATCGCTGTCTAGGACAGGGGTAGATCGGTGCAAATGTGGGGGGTTCGCCACATGGTTTGAAAAGTGGTCTTGGGATTTTTTTTGGCTTTAACCCCTGCAATAAGGAGCTTTTGCACAAAATAACACCTGGACCTCTTTAGTGGGGACGTAACAACTACAAAGAAAGGAAATAAAGCCTTTTAGTATGGAATTCTCCTTTAACACAGTGAATGTGGCATTTTTTTTTAAATCCTCTTTTTATACTTTTGAACGTTTCTGTTGACAACTTGTGAAAGTATCTGCTTGAATTTGACTGTGAAACATTTTGAAAATAATTTCATGAAGCCTCTTTTTATGCACCATTAGCCGATGCATTACTCCTTAAGTATGCACGCTGGCACACTGTAACAACACACATTAAACTAAACATTCAAGCATGTTATAATTCAAGGTGTGTCTAACAATATGCTATTAACAGTTGCGTTTTATTTACAGCTGCATATTCCGAGCTTGATCATTCTACGCCACGATCCCAGATCCCCACGCCATTCCTTGTGTCCCCTGCTGTACGGGACGAGGGTGCCTGTAGCCATTTCAACACGCTCAGGATGAGCAGAGCACAACACGGTAAGAAATGGGAATATTAATCTGTCCAACGTACGACAGCATGGCCGAAGGCCAAACACAGTGCACAGCGGGGAGAGACGACTACCGGTTCGGCCAAAAGGGTCCTTTTTTCAGGAAATGTTTAACCTTGAAGCAGATATGGGGCAGGGTCACTTTGTTGGCTAACCTAATTACTGTATTTAGTGTAGTGCATATGTATGCACTGTGATTAAATGGGATTTTAAGAGGTTTGAATATACCCAACTGTAACTTTCTTTCCCTCTCATCCATTACAGGGCAGCATCCTGGCCTTTCTGCATATGTAGATGAACCTGATAGAAGCGGGAGCGTATGTCCACAGTGTACCACACAACACCATGGACACTCAGCACGTAAGCCATTTGTGGTAGTAGTAGTATCTGTAATATTATTATTATTGTCTGTCTGTATAATAGTTGTGCATATGATAGTGTTGCTTTCTTTCTTTATTACTGTCTCTCTCTCTCTCTCTCTCTCTCTCTCTCTCTCTCTCTCTCTCTCTGAGAGATTGATTTCACTGTTTTATTGTGTACTTTCTTCTTATTATAAGGTCCATTGGGGGGTATCTCAAAGTCTATACACACCTTGTCTCATTCTCGTTGCTGTCCTCTGTGTGGGCAGCCTGAGCCTTACAACAACGCCAGCACGGAGCCAGGTAAAACGGAGTGCCTCGTCATCTCTGAATTTGAATAATTATATAATGTCTTTTTCAGTAATTACAGGGATACCTACCTTTTACACAGAATAACGGATACATGACATAGAAAATGTGGTGTGTGCGTGCGCTTTGTAGGTGTTTCAAGTATATAATGCAACAGAAATGTATTTTTCATCGTTTTACCTGCAATATTTCCGACCTGTATGGTTTTGAAACAATATTCTTATCCACATTTGACAAGCAATGGTTGGCAAGCTGCATTGTTGTCATGTTGGTTACCACATGACAGAGGCAGGCAGGGTGACAAGCGCACCGCGACCATTCTGTCCCTTCATATGGGAAGTGCAAGCAGGTGGGGTCTCTCAAGCGGTCGATACCTCAAATGTATGTAAACGTAGAGTGGTTTCCTTCGAATCACAATGGTTCTGGGTTTGATACCAGGCACCACCAACTCAACATATGAGTAGCACTACTTGGGGAACTAAGAAGTGCCAGTACTGTATGTCTACTCATTTACTTATAGAGCACTGAGTTCAGCAAATCAGAATCTTTTATTTGTACGTAGTGAGATTTCATTAAACGTGATTGGCCTACTCGAGAAAAACAGCTGACATTGTGTTTATGACCTACATTGATTGGGCATAAATGGGATTACATCCCTGGGTCGTCATCGGTGACACACAAGCCAGGTCAGTGTCCAGGTTATACCCAAGAGAGAGACACACACAGCGCACACACACACACACACACACATACGCGAGCATACAGTAGTTGGTTCTGTCTAGACTGGGTTGGGATCCATTTGTAGGTTGCAGAAAAAAAAGTATGGGTCCCTTTATTGTTTTCATTTTGTGTTTTATTATTCAGTAAACATTTACAAAAAACATGACAAAAAAAGCAAAAAAATGGCATGAATTATAAACAAAACAAAACAAAGAAGAAAATCACACCCGTGTGAAGTGAGTGGTGCAGTGAGAAATGACAGTTACTGTGTGGGGGTCCCTCTACTATACTGTACTGTACTGTACTGGGACACCCGAAATCATCATATATACAGTTATGTGCGTGTGTGTTAGGTTGCGCACAGGTGGTGAAAAACAACCAAGAAGACATAATGAATATTCTAACCACACCTAATGTTAACTCCATAGACCCCACCCACAGAGGCTGCCAGTCATCACACTTCCCAGACAGAAATGTAAGAGGGGCTTACGTGCCAGTGCCCGGGCCCCCTATGCTGGGCAGTGTGCCGATGGTGCAGTGTGTGCCAGTGTGCCCGGCGACAGTTCTGTGAGTAAAATCACCCACTCCCCTCCCAGACACATGATAAAGTACCCATTAGATTAATTTTAGCCACTGAAGTCAATCTTAAGGAAATCTCCCCTCAGTGCAGAGATGCTGATGGGGGAAAAACTTGACTGCATGAGAATACCTTATGAATGTTGCCCAGTTGAAATCAAGAACGAATCAGTCGGCCCAGGCCGTAGCGTAACGGTCTGGGCACCGGACTGGTGATCCAGTCGCGGTGTGCCGTGGGTTCGACTCCCGGACCCGACACGGCCTTTACCGCATGTCATCCCCCCATCTCTCTCCCGTTTCCTGTCAGCCTACTTTCTATCCCTTAAAAATCAATAAAGGCGTAAGCCGCAAAAACAATATCTTAAAAAAAAAAAAAGAAGAACGAATCAGTCATTTAATTAACAACTTGGTATACATTTCCCCACATCTTACCTGTACATTTTACACATAAAACACTAGTTTTTAAATCTGTTTTTGTGACCTTTTTTAAATTAAACTGCCCATTTCTAATAACAGTCATTTCGTGAACAAATTGTGCATTAAAAGTCCCATAACCACTTCTAAGTCCTCTAAACAGTTGTCACTAGGCCCCGTCCTTTATTCAATCTACAAGCTCACAACGTACACACGGATAATATACTTGCAGATAAAATATTCAAAGAATAGCCTGTAGAAGACATACTGTACATTAGGAGATATACTGTATATGGACGTGTGGCACATTGACTGTTATGTTGACATAACCGTGTAAACCCTATATACTTTGTTGATAGTGAAAAAAGCTCTTAAACCAAAAATTTGCAAGCTTGTAGAAGAGCTTGTTCATCAGCTATTTTCACAGCATGTCGTTCACCCGTTTTCGCAGAATGTGAGCCTATTTTGGCCAAATGTTCGCCACTGTTCACAGAAACATGCACTGATCCCATTATGACATGCCTAGAATCATGCAGAAATTGTTTAATATCTTGGTCATGACATCGAACCCCCTTTTCCACTCAGGTTCTACCCCAGTCCTGTGATCAAGATGGACTCTTACCCAGAGGCCCTGAGTGTGCCCTCCAACAGTGGTGGAGGAGCCCCCTCGGGTGTCAGGGGCCGCAAGGAGTCGAGGAGTCGTGTGGGTTCCGACCAGCGGCGTTCCCTTAGCACCTCTCTTGACCGGGCCATCCGAGCAGCTAGAGACATGAAGCATACCTCGCGACGCATGGCTCGCTCTCTAGCTACTGGACTGCACTACCAGGAGCTACTGTCCCAGTCCTGCATCTACTAGTCCCATCTTCGTCTCTCAAACTATACATTTATACTGTAGTGTATTATATATATTTTTATATATAATATTATACTGTATATATTTATACCGTATTATATATTTCAAAAAGGTTGCTGACGGTCCGAAACCTCTCCATATTCTAACTTTTTGTGCTTTTTCGTAAGTCAATGTCCTACGACTTGATCAGCGTCACACACACAGAGTCACACACCCAAGTAACAAATCCACAAGCTCAAAATGAGGTGTCAAGAGCCACATTTCAAGCTTGTTTCTGCTGCTTTTGCTATTTTTGAATCCTGAGAAGTAACTGTTTTGGACATCTGGGGGGGGGGGGGGGGGGGGGGGGTCATGACACAGGCATAGAACATCTTTAGCAGATGTTCTATTCACGTGTGTGTGTGTGTGTGTGTGTGTGTGTGTGTGTGTGTGTGTGTGTGTGTGTGTGTGTGTGCGTATACACAGTTACACACTGCAGTGGCAGAACTGAAGTTAAGGTTCAAGGTTGTACTTTATTATTACATCTTGTGTACAGGTACGTAAGAGTAAAACGTTTTGTTTTGCTTCCTTCAGACCAAACAAAAATAAGTTCTTCATACTAGCCTTCTGCACACTGCATCAACAGTTGTGAAATTGAATCATCATGCATCATTTCTGTCATACAGTGCTTGTCTTAAGGGTCAGGCAACATGACTGTATGATTTAAGCCTTAGCTTTTTAACAGTTTTTTGTTGATCAGTTTGGATTTAACAGTTGATTTTTCAATCCAACAATGAATAGAGAATCGCTGCTATGCTGTGTTGGAAATGAAGCGAGGCCGACAGGCCTCAGAATTATTGTGTTAAATTATTCATATGTATGCTAGTTGTAAATGTTTTTTTCCTCTTTGTTAATTAAATGAGAGTTTACGTACAACACTATATTTTTTAGCACTACAGGTATACTTAATTGGCTGAAAGGCACTCCTTTGTCTCAGTTGAACGGACTTACTATGAATAGAAATGCTCACTCCGTGACCACTATATATTACATTTTGACAACCTGAATTATAAGATGATTTTTACATTTGTTAATACATGAATTAATTGAAACCTAATAATTCAAGCAGGTCATCGGAGCCTGAACTAATAGATTAATTTAATCTACGATTTAATGTTTATTTTCCTTTTGATTTGTTGTTGATTGCAAGTAAGGGTGTGTAGTTTTCCAAAATGTTATATTTTGGCCATTTTTCTAACGAGATTCTTTTCTACTTTTGTACAATATGTTTTTTCTTACACTTGTGGTCATGTTCCTATTGTTCCTTAAGAGCCATATAAAAAACTAGTGTTACCCAATAAATGTATCTGCCAGCTAAAGCCTGGTTTATGTTATATACTTTTTTCAAGCACAGTGGCTCACTGGGTAAAGAGCCTCCTTGGGAATCAAGAGGCCACAGGTACAAGTACTGTCAACCTAATTTGATATACAAATACAATAGTATATAGGCTACTACTATACTATGTTGTTGAGAACCATGAACTACATTATGTTTTTTCTTGTTTTTTAAATATCGAAAATCATTGGGCCTCAATTTCCCAGAACCCTTTGTATGACATTGCCAGAGCGAAATGTTAATACAATTTACAATTTACAATTTAGGCATTTAGCAGACGCTCTTAATCCAGAGCGACTTACATTAAGCAAGAACAAAAAGCATGGGAATACATTTATCATAAAACAGAAAGTAACAGTGGAATATCTATATTATGAGACTATACATATAAACTATATATATATATATATACTACTATGCTATACATATGTACTATGGCGTGCTATGACTATATACAATGCAATTATAGTGCTGTCTACATAACATGCTATAAGTTTGTATCAGATGCTATCTAAGTCTACAGAAATGCTATCTAAGGGGGGTAGGGTAAGTGCTATGGGCCATGATGGAGTCTGAAAAGGTGGGTTTTCAGACTACGGCGGAAGATTGGGAGTGATGCTGCAGTTCCGACTGCAATGGGAAGTGCATTCCACAGTTTTGGAGCCAGAAGGGAGAAGAGTTTGGGACGTGTGGAGCGTTGTCCCGGCGTTTTTAGTGAGGGTACTTCCAGCTTCCCTGCGTTGGCTGATCTGAGTGCGCGGGAGGGTTTGTAGGGTTCAATCATACTTGCAAGATATGGGGGAGCCATACCTTTGGTTGCTTTGAATGCCAGCATCAGAGTTTTAATAAAAGACACAAAGATATTTTGTGCTGTATATTATTCTGAAGGGCTAGGCCACTGGAAGTCTTATCCTTGCTCCCTTATGCTTTTTCACTAAACACCCAGTAAGGGCCTAAGCACACTATAGATTCCATGCTATAGCACGCCGTTTTTCATCATTTTTGAGGATTTGAAAAAACAAACAAAAAAAACATGGGTTATAGCCCATCGTTTTTTGAAATTTTGAAAAAAAATAAATTAACCTTGTTTTTCTTCATTTTTGAACATGGGCTATAGCCCATACCGTATGGCATACTATAGCACGCCGTTTTTCATCATTTTTGAGGATTTGAAAAAAATGAAAAAAAACAAAACATGGGTTATAGCCCATCGTTTTTTGAAATTTTGAAGAAAAAAAAAAAAAACTCGTTTTTCATCATTTTTGAACATGGGCTATAGCCCATACCATACGGCATACTATAGCACGCCGTTTTTCATCGTTTTTGAGGATTTGAAAACAAAAACAAAAAAAAAACATGGGTTATAGCCCATCGTTTTTTGAAAATTTGAAAAAAAAAATAACCTCGTTTTTCATCATTTTTGAACATGGGCTATATAGCCCATACCGTACGGCATACTATAGCACGCCGTTTTTCATCATTTTTGAGGATTTGAAAAAAATGATAAAAAAAAAAACATGGGTTATAGCCCATCGTTTTTTGAAATTTTGAAAAAAAAAATCCTCCGCAACACTCCGCAATTCCTCCGCAACACTGCTTTGAATGCCAGCATCAGAGTTTTGTATTCTGTGACTACCGGCCGTTAGCAAATTGCGGAGTGTTGCGGAGGAATTGCAATTAACCTCGTTTTTCATCATTTTTGAACATGGGCTATATAGCCCATACCGTATGGCATACTATAGCACGCCGTTTTTCATCCTTTTTGAGGATTTGAAAAAAATGAAGAAAAAAAAACAAAACATGGGTTATAGCCCATCGTTTTTTGATTTCTTTTATTGTATAGCAGTGGCTCACAGCCTCAGCCTGATGACCTCAAAAGTCTCATATCTCCCCTGAGCCATAGGCAGTTGCTTTGGCTTAGTGGTTAAGATGTTGGCCTTCAGTGCAGGTGACCTGTGTTCGATTCCTGCGTGTTACACTCTGATGAACGTGATTCTATGTTCAACTCTTGATTCTTTCAACTTTACTATCTGAAGGCTAACATACAAAAGATCGCTTCAACAGTACAAAGAGGCAGATGTTACTGAGTGATGGTGTAGTAGGGGTTATTCCGCACAGAGAGTTCATTTTCAAATCCCACTCTTCCTAAAGTTTAATGCTAGTTATTGAGCTTCATTTACTGCTATTCTAGCAGTGGCTCACAGCCTCAGCCTGATTACCTCAAAACTCTAATTGTCGTAGTGGTTAAGATGTTGGCTTTCCACGTGGGAGACCAGGGTTCGATTCCCGGCTGTTACACTATCATATAAAAGAAGACCTCAACAGCGCTAAGAAACATCTGATTAATATGATTCTGTGTTATTTAAACTTTACTAACTGAAGGCTAACGAACAAAAGATCACTTCAAAATTACCAGGAGACTTTGCCTGAGAGTGTCTGACTGATGGTGCAATGGTCTAATCATCAGGCTTTCAGTACAGACATTCCATGTTCAAGTCCTGTTCCTCCTACAGCTCAATGCTGCAGTAATTTGAACTTTTCAAGGCTTGAATAAAAAATAAAAACTCAAAAGCACCAGGAGACATCTGCTGTATGCCCAAAGGTGCCTTGGCGTAATGGTGTGGAGCGCTTGACCCGTTGCCTCTGCTACAGGCAGTTGGCAGGTTCAAGTCCCATGTCATGACATCAAGGTGCTGGAGGACCATCGGGAGACGGTGCTCTCTCCCCCTGTTTCCTGAGATGTAACGGTTGGGGCTTATGTCTGAAAGAACCCTGTCCAGCTAACCTTTTACCATGAAAATGTCCAATTTAACATAAATGGTAAATGGTGCATGCACAATCTCTGTAAAGCGCCTTGGATAAAGGCGCTACGCGCCTTTATCCAAGGTGCTTTACAGAGATTGTGCATTACATTCACCCACCGATGGCAGCGGAAACCATGCAAGGCACCAACTAGCACATCGGGAGCAATTAGGGGTTCAGTGTCTTGCTCAAGGACACTTCGACAGTAACTCTGGGGGAGCCCGGGTTTGAACTGGCAACCTTACGGTTACCATCCAGGCACTCTACCCCTGAGCCACTGCCGCCCCACAAGGCACCTTGGGGCATTCAGCAGATGTCCCCTGGTGCTTTTGAGTTTTTATTTTCTATTCTAGCCTTGAAAAATTCAAATTACTGCAGCATTGGCTGAGTATTAGTTTTGAACCAGTAACCTTTGGATTATGAACCTCAGATTTATCTTTTGAGCCACATCGGCATGTAAGGTACAATCGGGAACTTATATTTAACCAGCCGTTTAGAATTTAGATGGACAGTGAAAATGTTCTTCAGGAGAATTGAACCCGGAATGTTCTGCTTATAAACCCCAGGTTTATCTACGGTGCCACAGTGGCATGTGAGGTATAATCGGGAACTTATATTTAACCATCCGTTTAGAATTTAGATGGACAGTTCTGTTTATAAACGTCTAAAACAAGTCTAAAAATAGACGTGTTTTAGACGTCTGTTTTGAGGATATGAAAAAAAAGAACAAAAAACATGGGTTATAGCCCATCGTTTTTTGAAACTTTGAAAAATAAAAATAAACTTGTTTTTCTTCATTTTTGAACATGGGCTATAGCCCATACCGTATGGCATACTATAGCACGCCGTTTTTCATCATTTTTGAGGATTTGAAAAAAATGAAAAAAAAAAAAAAAACATGGGTTATAGCCCATCGTTTTTTGAAATTTTGAAGAAAAAAAAAAGAACTCGTTTTTCATCATTTTTGAACATGGGCTATAGCCCATACCATACGGCATACTATAGCACGCCGTTTTTCATCGTTTTTGAGGATTTGAAAAAAAAAAAAAAAAAAAAAACATGGGTTATAGCCCATCGTTTTTTTAAATTTTGAAAAAAAAAATTACCTCGTTTTTCATCATTTTTGAACATGGGCTATAGCCCATACCGTACGGCATACTATAGCACGCCGTTTTTCATCATTTTTGAGGATTTGAAAAAAATGAAAAAAAAAAAACATGGGTTATAGCCCATCGTTTTTTTAAATTTTGAAAAAAAAAATTAACCTTGTTTTTCTTCATTTTTGAACATGGGCTATAGCCCATACCGTATGGCATACTATAGCACGCCGTTTTTCATCATTTTTGAGGATTTGAAAAAAATGAAAAAAAAAAAAAAAACATGGGTTATAGCCCATCGTTTTTTGATTTTTTTTTTTTTTTTTTTAACCTCGTTTTTCATCATTTTTGATCATGGGCTATAGCCCATACCGTACGGCATACTATAGCACGCCGTTTTTCATCATTTTTGAGTATTAAAAAAAAAAGAAAACATGGGTTATAGCCCATCGTTTTTTTAATTTTTTTATTGTATAGCAGTGGCTCACAGCCTCAGCCTGATGACCTCAAAAGTCTCATATCTCCCCTGAGCCATAGGCAGTTGCTTTGGCTTAGTGGTTAAGATGTTGGCCTTCAGTGCAGGTGACCTGTGTTCGATTCCTGCGTGTTACACTCTGATGAACGTGATTCTATGTTCAACTCTTGATTCTTTCAACTTTACTATCTGAAGGCTAACATACAAAAGATCGCTTCAACAGTACAAAGAGGCAGATGTTACTGAGTGATGGTGTAGTAGGGGTTATTCCGCACAGAGAGTTCATTTTCAAATCCCACTCTTCCTAAAGTTTAATGCTAGTTATTGAGCTTCATTTACTGCTATTCTAGCAGTGGCTCACAGCCTCAGCCTGATTACCTCAAAACTCTAATTGTCGTAGTGGTTAAGATGTTGGCTTTCCACGTGGGAGACCAGGGTTCGATTCCCGGCTGTTACACTATCATATAAAAGAAGACCTCAACAGCGCTAAGAAACATCTGATTAATATGATTCTGTGTTATTTAAACTTTACTAACTGAAGGCTAACGAACAAAAGATCACTTCAAAATTACCAGGAGACTTTGCCTGAGAGTGTCTGACTGATGGTGCAATGGTCTAATCATCAGGCTTTCAGTACAGACATTCCATGTTCAAGTCCTGTTCCTCCTACAGCTCAATGCTGCAGTAATTTGAACTTTTCAAGGCTTGAATAAAAAATAAAAACTCAAAAGCACCAGGAGACATCTGCTGTATGCCCAAAGGTGCCTTGGCGTAATGGTGTGGAGCGCTTGACCCGTTGCCTCTGCTACAGGCAGTTGGCAGGTTCAAGTCCCATGTCATGACATCAAGGTGCTGGAGGACCATCGGGAGACGGTGCTCTCTCCCCCTGTTTCCTGAGATGTAACGGTTGGGGCTTATGTCTGAAAGAACCCTGTCCAGCTAACCTTTTACCATGAAAATGTCCAATTTAACATAAATGGTAAATGGTGCATGCACAATCTCTGTAAAGCGCCTTGGATAAAGGCGCTACGCGCCTTTATCCAAGGTGCTTTACAGAGATTGTGCATTACATTCACCCACCGATGGCAGCGGAAACCATGCAAGGCACCAACTAGCACATCGGGAGCAATTAGGGGTTCAGTGTCTTGCTCAAGGACACTTCGACAGTAACTCTGGGGGAGCCCGGGTTTGAACTGGCAACCTTACGGTTACCATCCAGGCACTCTACCCCTGAGCCACTGCCGCCCCACAAGGCACCTTGGGGCATTCAGCAGATGTCCCCTGGTGCTTTTGAGTTTTTATTTTCTATTCTAGCCTTGAAAAATTCAAATTACTGCAGCATTGGCTGAGTATTAGTTTTGAACCAGTAACCTTTGGATTATGAACCTCAGATTTATCTTTTGAGCCACATCGGCATGTAAGGTACAATCGGGAACTTATATTTAACCAGCCGTTTAGAATTTAGATGGACAGTGAAAATGTTCTTCAGGAGAATTGAACCCGGAATGTTCTGCTTATAAACCCCAGGTTTATCTACGGTGCCACAGTGGCATGTGAGGTACAATCGGGAACTTATATTTAACCATCCGTTTAGAATTTAGATGGACAGTTCTGTTTATAAACGTCTAAAACAAGTCTAAAAATAGACGTGTTTTAGACGTCTGTTTTGAGGATATGAAAAAAAAGAACAAAAAACATGGGTTATAGCCCATCGTTTTTTGAAACTTTGAAAAATAAAAATAAACTTGTTTTTCTTCATTTTTGAACATGGGCTATAGCCCATACCGTATGGCATACTATAGCACGCCGTTTTTCATCATTTTTGAGGATTTGAAAAAAATGAAAAAAAAAAAAAAACATGGGTTATAGCCCATCGTTTTTTGAAATTTTGAAGAAGAAAAAAAAGAACTCGTTTTTCATCATTTTTGAACATGGGCTATAGCCCATACCATACGGCATACTATAGCACGCCGTTTTTCATCGTTTTTGAGGATTTGAAAAAAAAAAAAAACAAAAAAAACATGGGTTATAGCCCATCGTTTTTTTAAATTTTGAAAAAAGAAATTAACCTTGTTTTTCTTCATTTTTGAACATGGGCTATAGCCCATACCGTATGGCATACTATAGCACGCCGTTTTTCATCATTTTTGAGGATTTGAAAAAAATGAAAAAAAAAAAAAAACATGGGTTATAGCCCATCGTTTTTTGAAATTTTGATTTTTTTTTTAACCTCGTTTTTCATCATTTTTGATCATGGGCTATAGCCCATACCGTACGGCATACTATAGCACGCCGTTTTTCATCATTTTTGAGTATTAAAAAAAAAAAAAAACATGGGTTATAGCCCATCGTTTTTTTTATTTTTTTATTGTATAGCAGTGGCTCACAGCCTCAGCCTGATGACCTCAAAAGTCTCATATCTCCCCTGAGCCATAGGCAGTTGCTTTGGATTAGTGGTTAAGATGTTGGCCTTCAGTGCAGGTGACCTGTGTTCGATTCCTGCGTGTTACACTCTGATGAACGTGATTCTATGTTCAACTCTTGATTCTTTCAACTTTACTATCTGAAGGCTAACATACAAAAGATCGCTTCAACAGTACAAAGAGGCAGATGTTACTGAGTGATGGTGTAGTAGGGGTTATTCCGCACAGAGAGTTCATTTTCAAATCCCACTCTTCCTAAAGTTTAATGCTAGTTATTGAGCTTCATTTACTGCTATTCTAGCAGTGGCTCACAGCCTCAGCCTGATTACCTCAAAACTCTAATTGTCGTAGTGGTTAAGATGTTGGCTTTCCACGTGGGAGACCAGGGTTCGATTCCCGGCTGTTACACTATCATATAAAAGAAGACCTCAACAGCGCTAAGAAACATCTGATTAATATGATTCTGTGTTATTTAAACTTTACTAACTGAAGGCTAACGAACAAAAGATCACTTCAAAATTACCAGGAGACTTTGCCTGAGAGTGTCTGACTGATGGTGCAATGGTCTAATCATCAGGCTTTCAGTACAGACATTCCATGTTCAAGTCCTGTTCCTCCTACAGCTCAATGCTGCAGTAATTTGAACTTTTCAAGGCTTGAATAAAAAATAAAAACTCAAAAGCACCAGGAGACATCTGCTGTATGCCCAAAGGTGCCTTGGCGTAATGGTGTGGAGCGCTTGACCCGTTGCCTCTGCTACAGGCAGTTGGCAGGTTCAAGTCCCATGTCATGACATCAAGGTGCTGGAGGACCATCGGGAGACGGTGCTCTCTCCCCCTGTTTCCTGAGATGTAACGGTTGGGGCTTATGTCTGAAAGAACCCTGTCCAGCTAACCTTTTACCATGAAAATGTCCAATTTAACATAAATGGTAAATGGTGCATGCACAATCTCTGTAAAGCACCTTGGATAAAGGCGCTACGCGCCTTTATCCAAGGTGCTTTACAGAGATTGTGCATTACATTCACCCACCGATGGCAGCGGAAACCATGCAAGGCACCAACTAGCACATCGGGAGCAATTAGGGGTTCAGTGTCTTGCTCAAGGACACTTCGACAGTAACTCTGGGGGAGCCCGGGTTTGAACTGGCAACCTTACGGTTACCATCCAGGCACTCTACCCCTGAGCCACTGCCGCCCCACAAGGCACCTTGGGGCATTCAGCAGATGTCCCCTGGTGCTTTTGAGTTTTTATTTTCTATTCTAGCCTTGAAAAATTCAAATTACTGCAGCATTGGCTGAGTATTAGTTTTGAACCAGTAACCTTTGGATTATGAACCTCAGATTTATCTTTTGAGCCACATCAGCATGTAAGGTACAATCGGGAACTTATATTTAACCAGCCGTTTAGAATTTAGATGGACAGTGAAAATGTTCTTCAGGAGAATTGAACCCGGAATGTTCTGCTTATAAACCCCAGGTTTATCTACGGTGCCACAGTGGCATGTGAGGTACAATCGGGAACTTATATTTAACCATCCGTTTAGAATTTAGATGGACAGTTCTGTTTATAAACGTCTAAAACAAGTCTAAAAATAGACGTGTTTTAGACGTCTGTTTTGAGGATATGAAAAAAAAGAACAAAAAACATGGGTTATAGCCCATCGTTTTTTGAAACTTTGAAAAATAAAAATAAACTTGTTTTTCTTCATTTTTGAACATGGGCTATAGCCCATACCGTATGGCATACTATAGCACGCCGTTTTTCATCATTTTTGAGGATTTGAAAAAAATGAAAAAAAAAAAAAAACATGGGTTATAGCCCATCGTTTTTTGAAATTTTGAAGAAAAAAAAAATAACTCGTTTTTCATCATTTTTGAACATGGGCTATAGCCCATACCATACGGCATACTATAGCACGCCGTTTTTCATCGTTTTTGAGGATTTGAAAAAAAGAAAAAAAAAAAAAACATGGGTTATAGCCCATCGTTTTTTGAAATTTTGAAAAAAAAAAATACCTCGTTTTTCATCATTTTTGAACATGGGCTATAGCCCATACCGTACGGCATACTATAGCACACCGTTTTTCATCATTTTTGAGGATTTAAAAAAAAAGAAAAAAAAAAAGACATGGGTTATAGCCCATCGTTTTTTTAAATTTTGAAAAAAAAAATTAACCTTGTTTTTCTTCATTTTTGAACATGGGCTATAGCCCATACCGTATGGCATACTATAGCACGCCGTTTTTCATCATTTTTGAGGATTTGAAAAAAATGAAAAAAAAAAAAAAACATGGGTTATAGCCCATCGTTTTTTGAAATTTTGAAGAAAAAAAAAATAACTCGTTTTTCATCATTTTTGAACATGGGCTATAGCCCATACCATACGGCATACTATAGCACGCCGTTTTTCATCGTTTTTGAGGATTTGAAAAAAAAAAAAAAAAAAAAAACATGGGTTATAGCCCATCGTTTTTTGAAATTTTGAAAAAAAAAATTACCTCGTTTTTCATCATTTTTGAACATGGGCTATAGCCCATACCGTACGGCATACTATAGCACGCCGTTTTTCATCATTTTTGAGGATTTGAAAAAAATGAAAAAAAAAAAACATGGGTTATAGCCCATCGTTTTTTTAAATTTTGAAAAAAAAAATTAACCTTGTTTTTCTTCATTTTTGAACATGGGCTATAGCCCATACCGTATGGCATACTATAGCACGCCGTTTTTCATCATTTTTGAGGATTTGAAAAAAATGAAAAAAAAAAAAAAAACATGGGTTATAGCCCATCGTTTTTTGAAATTTTGATTTTTTTTTTAACCTCGTTTTTCATCATTTTTGATCATGGGCTATAGCCCATACCGTACGGCATACTATAGCACGCCGTTTTTCATCATTTTTGAGTATTAAAAAAAAAAAAAAACATGGGTTATAGCCCATCGTTTTTTTAATTTTTTTATTGTATAGCAGTGGCTCACAGCCTCAGCCTGATGACCTCAAAAGTCTCATATCTCCCCTGAGCCATAGGCAGTTGCTTTGGCTTAGTGGTTAAGATGTTGGCCTTCAGTGCAGGTGACCTGTGTTCGATTCCTGCGTGTTACACTCTGATGAACGTGATTCTATGTTCAACTCTTGATTCTTTCAACTTTACTATCTGAAGGCTAACATACAAAAGATCGCTTCAACAGTACAAAGAGGCAGATGTTACTGAGTGATGGTGTAGTAGGGGTTATTCCGCACAGAGAGTTCATTTTCAAATCCCACTCTTCCTAAAGTTTAATGCTAGTTATTGAGCTTCATTTACTGCTATTCTAGCAGTGGCTCACAGCCTCAGCCTGATTACCTCAAAACTCTAATTGTCGTAGTGGTTAAGATGTTGGCTTTCCACGTGGGAGACCAGGGTTCGATTCCCGGCTGTTACACTATCATATAAAAGAAGACCTCAACAGCGCTAAGAAACATCTGATTAATATGATTCTGTGTTATTTAAACTTTACTAACTGAAGGCTAACGAACAAAAGATCACTTCAAAATTACCAGGAGACTTTGCCTGAGAGTGTCTGACTGATGGTGCAATGGTCTAATCATCAGGCTTTCAGTACAGACATTCCATGTTCAAGTCCTGTTCCTCCTACAGCTCAATGCTGCAGTAATTTGAACTTTTCAAGGCTTGAATAAAAAATAAAAACTCAAAAGCACCAGGAGACATCTGCTGTATGCCCAAAGGTGCCTTGGCGTAATGGTGTGGAGCGCTTGACCCGTTGCCTCTGCTACAGGCAGTTGGCAGGTTCAAGTCCCATGTCATGACATCAAGGTGCTGGAGGACCATCGGGAGACGGTGCTCTCTCCCCCTGTTTCCTGAGATGTAACGGTTGGGGCTTATGTCTGAAAGAACCCTGTCCAACTAACCTTTTACCATGAAAATGTCCAATTTAACATAAATGGTAAATGGTGCATGCACAATCTCTGTAAAGCACCTTGGATAAAGGCGCGAAGGCGCTACGCGCCTTTATCCAAGGTGCTTTACAGAGATTGTGCATTACATTCACCCACCGATGGCAGCGGAAACCATGCAAGGCACCAACTAGCACATCGGGAGCAATTAGGGGTTCAGTGTCTTGCTCAAGGACACTTCGACAGTAACTCTGGGGGAGCCCGGGTTTGAACTGGCAACCTTACGGTTACCATCCAGGCACTCTACCCCTGAGCCACTGCCGCCCCACAAGGCACCTTGGGGCATTCAGCAGATGTCCCCTGGTGCTTTTGAGTTTTTATTTTCTATTCTAGCCTTGAAAAATTCAAATTACTGCAGCATTGGCTGAGTATTAGTTTTGAACCAGTAACCTTTGGATTATGAACCTCAGATTTATCTTTTGAGCCACATCGGCATGTAAGGTACAATCGGGAACTTATATTTAACCAGCCGTTTAGAATTTAGATGGACAGTGAAAATGTTCTTCAGGAGAATTGAACCCGGAATGTTCTGCTTATAAACCCCAGGTTTATCTACGGTGCCACAGTGGCATGTGAGGTACAATCGGGAACTTATATTTAACCATCCGTTTAGAATTTAGATGGACAGTTCTGTTTATAAACGTCTAAAACAAGTCTAAAAATAGACGTGTTTTAGACGTCTGTTTTGAGGATATGAAAAAAAAGAACAAAAAACATGGGTTATAGCCCATCGTTTTTTGAAACTTTGAAAAATAAAAATAAACTTGTTTTTCTTCATTTTTGAACATGGGCTATAGCCCATACCGTATGGCATACTATAGCACGCCGTTTTTCATCATTTTTGAGGATTTGAAAAAAATGAAAAAAAAAAAAAAACATGGGTTATAGCCCATCGTTTTTTGAAATTTTGAAGAAAAAAAAAAGAACTCGTTTTTCATCATTTTTGAACATGGGCTATAGCCCATACCATACGGCATACTATAGCACGCCGTTTTTCATCGTTTTTGAGGATTTGAAAAAAAAAAAAAAAAAAAAAACATGGGTTATAGCCCATCGTTTTTTGAAATTTTGAAAAAAAAAATTACCTCGTTTTTCATCATTTTTGAACATGGGCTATAGCCCATACCGTACGGCATACTATAGCACGCCGTTTTTCATCATTTTTGAGGATTTGAAAAAAATGAAAAAAAAAAAACATGGGTTATAGCCCATCGTTTTTTTAAATTTTGAAAAAAAAAATTAACCTTGTTTTTCTTCATTTTTGAACATGGGCTATAGCCCATACCGTACGGCATACTATAGCACGCCGTTTTTCATCATTTTTGAGTATTAAAAAAAAAAAAAAACATGGGTTATAGCCCATCGTTTTTTGAATTTTTTTATTGTATAGCAGTGGCTCACAGCCTCAGCCTGATGACCTCAAAAGTCTCATATCTCCCCTGAGCCATAGGCAGTTGCTTTGGCTTAGTGGTTAAGATGTTGGCCTTCAGTGCAGGTGACCTGTGTTCGATTCCTGCGTGTTACACTCTGATGAACGTGATTCTATGTTCAACTCTTGATTCTTTCAACTTTACTATCTGAAGGCTAACATACAAAAGATCGCTTCAACAGTACAAAGAGGCAGATGTTACTGAGTGATGGTGTAGTAGGGGTTATTCCGCACAGAGAGTTCATTTTCAAATCCCACTCTTCCTAAAGTTTAATGCTAGTTATTGAGCTTCATTTACTGCTATTCTAGCAGTGGCTCACAGCCTCAGCCTGATTACCTCAAAACTCTAATTGTCGTAGTGGTTAAGATGTTGGCTTTCCACGTGGGAGACCAGGGTTCGATTCCCGGCTGTTACACTATCATATAAAAGAAGACCTCAACAGCGCTAAGAAACATCTGATTAATATGATTCTGTGTTATTTAAACTTTACTAACTGAAGGCTAACGAACAAAAGATCACTTCAAAATTACCAGGAGACTTTGCCTGAGAGTGTCTGACTGATGGTGCAATGGTCTAATCATCAGGCTTTCAGTACAGACATTCCATGTTCAAGTCCTGTTCCTCCTACAGCTCAATGCTGCAGTAATTTGAACTTTTCAAGGCTTGAATAAAAAATAAAAACTCAAAAGCACCAGGAGACATCTGCTGTATGCCCAAAGGTGCCTTGGCGTAATGGTGTGGAGCGCTTGACCCGTTGCCTCTGCTACAGGCAGTTGGCAGGTTCAAGTCCCATGTCATGACATCAAGGTGCTGGAGGACCATCGGGAGACGGTGCTCTCTCCCCCTGTTTCCTGAGATGTAACGGTTGGGGCTTATGTCTGAAAGAACCCTGTCCAACTAACCTTTTACCATGAAAATGTCCAATTTAACATAAATGGTAAATGGTGCATGCACAATCTCTGTAAAGCACCTTGGATAAAGGCGCTACGCGCCTTTATCCAAGGTGCTTTACAGAGATTGTGCATTACATTCACCCACCGATGGCAGCGGAAACCATGCAAGGCACCAACTAGCACATCGGGAGCAATTAGGGGTTCAGTGTCTTGCTCAAGGACACTTCGACAGTAACTCTGGGGGAGCCCGGGTTTGAACTGGCAACCTTACGGTTACCATCCAGGCACTCTACCCCTGAGCCACTGCCGCCCCACAAGGCACCTTGGGGCATTCAGCAGATGTCCCCTGGTGCTTTTGAGTTTTTATTTTCTATTCTAGCCTTGAAAAATTCAAATTACTGCAGCATTGGCTGAGTATTAGTTTTGAACCAGTAACCTTTGGATTATGAACCTCAGATTTATCTTTTGAGCCACATCGGCATGTAAGGTACAATCGGGAACTTATATTTAACCAGCCGTTTAGAATTTAGATGGACAGTGAAAATGTTCTTCAGGAGAATTGAACCCGGAATGTTCTGCTTATAAACCCCAGGTTTATCTACGGTGCCACAGTGGCATGTGAGGTACAATCGGGAACTTATATTTAACCATCCGTTTAGAATTTAGATGGACAGTTCTGTTTATAAACGTCTAAAACAAGTCTAAAAATAGACGTGTTTTAGACGTCTGTTTTGAGGATATGAAAAAAAAGAACAAAAAACATGGGTTATAGCCCATCGTTTTTTGAAACTTTGAAAAATAAAAATAAACTTGTTTTTCTTCATTTTTGAACATGGGCTATAGCCCATACCGTATGGCATACTATAGCACGCCGTTTTTCATCATTTTTGAGGATTTGAAAAAAATGAAAAAAAAAAAAAAACATGGGTTATAGCCCATCGTTTTTTGAAATTTTGAAGAAAAAAAAAAGAACTCGTTTTTCATCATTTTTGAACATGGGCTATAGCCCATACCATACGGCATACTATAGCACGCCGTTTTTCATCGTTTTTGAGGATTTGAAAAAAAAAAAAAAAAAAAAAACATGGGTTATAGCCCATCGTTTTTTGAAATTTTGAAAAAAAAAATTACCTCGTTTTTCATCATTTTTGAACATGGGCTATAGCCCATACCGTACGGCATACTATAGCACGCCGTTTTTCATCATTTTTGAGGATTTGAAAAAAATGAAAAAAAAAAAACATGGGTTATAGCCCATCGTTTTTTTAAATTTTGAAAAAAAAAATTAACCTTGTTTTTCTTCATTTTTGAACATGGGCTATAGCCCATACCGTATGGCATACTATAGCACGCCGTTTTTCATCATTTTTGAGGATTTGAAAAAAATGAAAAAAAAAAAAAAAACATGGGTTATAGCCCATCGTTTTTTGAAATTTTGATTTTTTTTTTAACCTCGTTTTTCATCATTTTTGATCATGGGCTATAGCCCATACCGTACGGCATACTATAGCACGCCGTTTTTCATCATTTTTGAGTATTAAAAAAAAAAAAAAACATGGGTTATAGCCCATCGTTTTTTGAATTTTTTTATTGTATAGCAGTGGCTCACAGCCTCAGCCTGATGACCTCAAAAGTCTCATATCTCCCCTGAGCCATAGGCAGTTGCTTTGGCTTAGTGGTTAAGATGTTGGCCTTCAGTGCAGGTGACCTGTGTTCGATTCCTGCGTGTTACACTCTGATGAACGTGATTCTATGTTCAACTCTTGATTCTTTCAACTTTACTATCTGAAGGCTAACATACAAAAGATCGCTTCAACAGTACAAAGAGGCAGATGTTACTGAGTGATGGTGTAGTAGGGGTTATTCCGCACAGAGAGTTCATTTTCAAATCCCACTCTTCCTAAAGTTTAATGCTAGTTATTGAGCTTCATTTACTGCTATTCTAGCAGTGGCTCACAGCCTCAGCCTGATTACCTCAAAACTCTAATTGTCGTAGTGGTTAAGATGTTGGCTTTCCACGTGGGAGACCAGGGTTCGATTCCCGGCTGTTACACTATCATATAAAAGAAGACCTCAACAGCGCTAAGAAACATCTGATTAATATGATTCTGTGTTATTTAAACTTTACTAACTGAAGGCTAACGAACAAAAGATCACTTCAAAATTACCAGGAGACTTTGCCTGAGAGTGTCTGACTGATGGTGCAATGGTCTAATCATCAGGCTTTCAGTACAGACATTCCATGTTCAAGTCCTGTTCCTCCTACAGCTCAATGCTGCAGTAATTTGAACTTTTCAAGGCTTGAATAAAAAATAAAAACTCAAAAGCACCAGGAGACATCTGCTGTATGCCCAAAGGTGCCTTGGCGTAATGGTGTGGAGCGCTTGACCCGTTGCCTCTGCTACAGGCAGTTGGCAGGTTCAAGTCCCATGTCATGACATCAAGGTGCTGGAGGACCATCGGGAGACGGTGCTCTCTCCCCCTGTTTCCTGAGATGTAACGGTTGGGGCTTATGTCTGAAAGAACCCTGTCCAGCTAACCTTTTACCATGAAAATGTCCAATTTAACATAAATGGTAAATGGTGCATGCACAATCTCTGTAAAGCGCCTTGGATAAAGGCGCTACGCGCCTTTATCCAAGGTGCTTTACAGAGATTGTGCATTACATTCACCCACCGATGGCAGCGGAAACCATGCAAGGCACCAACTAGCACATCGGGAGCAATTAGGGGTTCAGTGTCTTGCTCAAGGACACTTCGACAGTAACTCTGGGGGAGCCCGGGTTTGAACTGGCAACCTTACGGTTACCATCCAGGCACTCTACCCCTGAGCCACTGCCGCCCCACAAGGCACCTTGGGGCATTCAGCAGATGTCCCCTGGTGCTTTTGAGTTTTTATTTTCTATTCTAGCCTTGAAAAATTCAAATTACTGCAGCATTGGCTGAGTATTAGTTTTGAACCAGTAACCTTTGGATTATGAACCTCAGATTTATCTTTTGAGCCACATCGGCATGTAAGGTACAATCGGGAACTTATATTTAACCAGCCGTTTAGAATTTAGATGGACAGTGAAAATGTTCTTCAGGAGAATTGAACCCGGAATGTTCTGCTTATAAACCCCAGGTTTATCTACGGTGCCACAGTGGCATGTGAGGTACAATCGGGAACTTATATTTAACCATCCGTTTAGAATTTAGATGGACAGTTCTGTTTATAAACGTCTAAAACAAGTCTAAAAATAGACGTGTTTTAGACGTCTGTTTTGAGGATATGAAAAAAAAGAACAAAAAACATGGGTTATAGCCCATCGTTTTTTGAAACTTTGAAAAATAAAAATAAACTTGTTTTTCTTCATTTTTGAACATGGGCTATAGCCCATACCGTATGGCATACTATAGCACGCCGTTTTTCATCATTTTTGAGGATTTGAAAAAAATGAAAAAAAAAAAAAAACATGGGTTATAGCCCATCGTTTTTTGAAATTTTGAAGAAGAAAAAAAAGAACTCGTTTTTCATCATTTTTGAACATGGGCTATAGCCCATACCATACGGCATACTATAGCACGCCGTTTTTCATCGTTTTTGAGGATTTGAAAAAAAAAAAAAAAAAAAAAAACATGGGTTATAGCCCATCGTTTTTTTAAATTTTGAAAAAAGAAATTAACCTTGTTTTTCTTCATTTTTGAACATGGGCTATAGCCCATACCGTATGGCATACTATAGCACGCCGTTTTTCATCATTTTTGAGGATTTGAAAAAAATGAAAAAAAAAAAAAAAACATGGGTTATAGCCCATCGTTTTTTGAAATTTTGATTTTTTTTTTAACCTCGTTTTTCATCATTTTTGATCATGGGCTATAGCCCATACCGTACGGCATACTATAGCACGCCGTTTTTCATCATTTTTGAGTATTAAAAAAAAAAAAAAACATGGGTTATAGCCCATCGTTTTTTTAATTTTTTTATTGTATAGCAGTGGCTCACAGCCTCAGCCTGATGACCTCAAAAGTCTCATATCTCCCCTGAGCCATAGGCAGTTGCTTTGGCTTAGTGGTTAAGATGTTGGCCTTCAGTGCAGGTGACCTGTGTTCGATTCCTGCGTGTTACACTCTGATGAACGTGATTCTATGTTCAACTCTTGATTCTTTCAACTTTACTATCTGAAGGCTAACATACAAAAGATCGCTTCAACAGTACAAAGAGGCAGATGTTACTGAGTGATGGTGTAGTAGGGGTTATTCCGCACAGAGAGTTCATTTTCAAATCCCACTCTTCCTAAAGTTTAATGCTAGTTATTGAGCTTCATTTACTGCTATTCTAGCAGTGGCTCACAGCCTCAGCCTGATTACCTCAAAACTCTAATTGTCGTAGTGGTTAAGATGTTGGCTTTCCACGTGGGAGACCAGGGTTCGATTCCCGGCTGTTACACTATCATATAAAAGAAGACCTCAACAGCGCTAAGAAACATCTGATTAATATGATTCTGTGTTATTTAAACTTTACTAACTGAAGGCTAACGAACAAAAGATCACTTCAAAATTACCAGGAGACTTTGCCTGAGAGTGTCTGACTGATGGTGCAATGGTCTAATCATCAGGCTTTCAGTACAGACATTCCATGTTCAAGTCCTGTTCCTCCTACAGCTCAATGCTGCAGTAATTTGAACTTTTCAAGGCTTGAATAAAAAATAAAAACTCAAAAGCACCAGGAGACATCTGCTGTATGCCCAAAGGTGCCTTGGCGTAATGGTGTGGAGCGCTTGACCCGTTGCCTCTGCTACAGGCAGTTGGCAGGTTCAAGTCCCATGTCATGACATCAAGGTGCTGGAGGACCATCGGGAGACGGTGCTCTCTCCCCCTGTTTCCTGAGATGTAACGGTTGGGGCTTATGTCTGAAAGAACCCTGTCCAGCTAACCTTTTACCATGAAAATGTCCAATTTAACATAAATGGTAAATGGTGCATGCACAATCTCTGTAAAGCACCTTGGATAAAGGCGCTACGCGCCTTTATCCAAGGTGCTTTACAGAGATTGTGCATTACATTCACCCACCGATGGCAGCGGAAACCATGCAAGGCACCAACTAGCACATCGGGAGCAATTAGGGGTTCAGTGTCTTGCTCAAGGACACTTCGACAGTAACTCTGGGGGAGCCCGGGTTTGAACTGGCAACCTTACGGTTACCATCCAGGCACTCTACCCCTGAGCCACTGCCGCCCCACAAGGCACCTTGGGGCATTCAGCAGATGTCCCCTGGTGCTTTTGAGTTTTTATTTTCTATTCTAGCCTTGAAAAATTCAAATTACTGCAGCATTGGCTGAGTATTAGTTTTGAACCAGTAACCTTTGGATTATGAACCTCAGATTTATCTTTTGAGCCACATCGGCATGTAAGGTACAATCGGGAACTTATATTTAACCAGCCGTTTAGAATTTAGATGGACAGTGAAAATGTTCTTCAGGAGAATTGAACCCGGAATGTTCTGCTTATAAACCCCAGGTTTATCTACGGTGCCACAGTGGCATGTGAGGTACAATCGGGAACTTATATTTAACCATCCGTTTAGAATTTAGATGGACAGTTCTGTTTATAAACG
Source organism: Protomyctophum parallelum (assembly GCF_964188405.1). Lineage (NCBI taxonomy): Eukaryota > Metazoa > Chordata > Actinopteri > Myctophiformes > Myctophidae > Protomyctophum > Protomyctophum parallelum. The sequence goes on from NC_139713.1 coordinate 21,373,831, forward strand.
TCTAAAACAAGTCTAAAAATAGACGTGTTTTAGACGTCTGTTTTGAGGATATGAAAAAAAAGAACAAAAAACATGGGTTATAGCCCATCGTTTTTTGAAACTTTGAAAAATAAAAATAAACTTGTTTTTCTTCATTTTTGAACATGGGCTATAGCCCATACCGTATGGCATACTATAGCACGCCGTTTTTCATCATTTTTGAGGATTTGAAAAAAATGAAAAAAAAAAAAAAACATGGGTTATAGCCCATCGTTTTTTGAAATTTTGAAGAAAAAAAAAAGAACTCGTTTTTCATCATTTTTGAACATGGGCTATAGCCCATACCATACGGCATACTATAGCACGCCGTTTTTCATCGTTTTTGAGGATTTGAAAAAAAAAAAAAAAAAAAAAAACATGGGTTATAGCCCATCGTTTTTTTAAATTTTGAAAAAAGAAATTAACCTTGTTTTTCTTCATTTTTGAACATGGGCTATAGCCCATACCGTATGGCATACTATAGCACGCCGTTTTTCATCATTTTTGAGGATTTGAAAAAAATGAAAAAAAAAAAAAAAACATGGGTTATAGCCCATCGTTTTTTGAAATTTTGATTTTTTTTTTAACCTCGTTTTTCATCATTTTTGATCATGGGCTATAGCCCATACCGTACGGCATACTATAGCACGCCGTTTTTCATCATTTTTGAGTATTAAAAAAAAAAAAAAAACATGGGTTATAGCCCATCGTTTTTTGAATTTTTTTATTGTATAGCAGTGGCTCACAGCCTCAGCCTGATGACCTCAAAAGTCTCATATCTCCCCTGAGCCATAGGCAGTTGCTTTGGCTTAGTGGTTAAGATGTTGGCCTTCAGTGCAGGTGACCTGTGTTCGATTCCTGCGTGTTACACTCTGATGAACGTGATTCTATGTTCAACTCTTGATTCTTTCAACTTTACTATCTGAAGGCTAACATACAAAAGATCGCTTCAACAGTACAAAGAGGCAGATGTTACTGAGTGATGGTGTAGTAGGGGTTATTCCGCACAGAGAGTTCATTTTCAAATCCCACTCTTCCTAAAGTTTAATGCTAGTTATTGAGCTTCATTTACTGCTATTCTAGCAGTGGCTCACAGCCTCAGCCTGATTACCTCAAAACTCTAATTGTCGTAGTGGTTAAGATGTTGGCTTTCCACGTGGGAGACCAGGGTTCGATTCCCGGCTGTTACACTATCATATAAAAGAAGACCTCAACAGCGCTAAGAAACATCTGATTAATATGATTCTGTGTTATTTAAACTTTACTAACTGAAGGCTAACGAACAAAAGATCACTTCAAAATTACCAGGATACTTTGCCTGAGAGTGTCTGACTGATGGTGCAATGGTCTAATCATCAGGCTTTCAGTACAGACATTCCATGTTCAAGTCCTGTTCCTCCTACAGCTCAATGCTGCAGTAATTTGAACTTTTCAAGGCTTGAATAAAAAATAAAAACTCAAAAGCACCAGGAGACATCTGCTGTATGCCCAAAGGTGCCTTGGCGTAATGGTGTGGAGCGCTTGACCCGTTGCCTCTGCTACAGGCAGTTGGCAGGTTCAAGTCCCATGTCATGACATCAAGGTGCTGGAGGACCATCGGGAGACGGTGCTCTCTCCCCCTGTTTCCTGAGATGTAACGGTTGGGGCTTATGTCTGAAAGAACCCTGTCCAGCTAACCTTTTACCATGAAAATGTCCAATTTAACATAAATGGTAAATGGTGCATGCACAATCTCTGTAAAGCACCTTGGATAAAGGCGCTACGCGCCTTTATCCAAGGTGCTTTACAGAGATTGTGCATTACATTCACCCACCGATGGCAGCGGAAACCATGCAAGGCACCAACTAGCACATCGGGAGCAATTAGGGGTTCAGTGTCTTGCTCAAGGACACTTCGACAGTAACTCTGGGGGAGCCCGGGTTTGAACTGGCAACCTTACGGTTACCATCCAGGCACTCTACCCCTGAGCCACTGCCGCCCCACAAGGCACCTTGGGGCATTCAGCAGATGTCCCCTGGTGCTTTTGAGTTTTTATTTTCTATTCTAGCCTTGAAAAATTCAAATTACTGCAGCATTGGCTGAGTATTAGTTTTGAACCAGTAACCTTTGGATTATGAACCTCAGATTTATCTTTTGAGCCACATCGGCATGTAAGGTACAATCGGGAACTTATATTTAACCAGCCGTTTAGAATTTAGATGGACAGTGAAAATGTTCTTCAGGAGAATTGAACCCGGAATGTTCTGCTTATAAACCCCAGGTTTATCTACGGTGCCACAGTGGCATGTGAGGTACAATCGGGAACTTATATTTAACCATCCGTTTAGAATTTAGATGGACAGTTCTGTTTATAAACGTCTAAAACAAGTCTAAAAATAGACGTGTTTTAGACGTCTGTTTTGAGGATATGAAAAAAAAGAACAAAAAACATGGGTTATAGCCCATCGTTTTTTGAAACTTTGAAAAATAAAAATAAACTTGTTTTTCTTCATTTTTGAACATGGGCTATAGCCCATACCGTATGGCATACTATAGCACGCCGTTTTTCATCATTTTTGAGGATTTGAAAAAAATGAAAAAAAAAAAAAAACATGGGTTATAGCCCATCGTTTTTTGAAATTTTGAAGAAAAAAAAAATAACTCGTTTTTCATCATTTTTGAACATGGGCTATAGCCCATACCATACGGCATACTATAGCACGCCGTTTTTCATCGTTTTTGAGGATTTGAAAAAAAAAAAAAAAAAAAAAACATGGGTTATAGCCCATCGTTTTTTGAAATTTTGAAAAAAAAAAATACCTCGTTTTTCATCATTTTTGAACATGGGCTATAGCCCATACCGTACGGCATACTATAGCACACCGTTTTTCATCATTTTTGAGGATTTAAAAAAAAAGAAAAAAAAAAAGACATGGGTTATAGCCCATCGTTTTTTTAAATTTTGAAAAAAAAAATTAACCTTGTTTTTCTTCATTTTTGAACATGGGCTATAGCCCATACCGTATGGCATACTATAGCACGCCGTTTTTCATCATTTTTGAGGATTTGAAAAAAATGAAAAAAAAAAAAAAACATGGGTTATAGCCCATCGTTTTTTGAAATTTTGAAGAAAAAAAAAAGAACTCGTTTTTCATCATTTTTGAACATGGGCTATAGCCCATACCATACGGCATACTATAGCACGCCGTTTTTCATCGTTTTTGAGGATTTGAAAAAAAAAAAAAAAAAAAAAACATGGGTTATAGCCCATCGTTTTTTGAAATTTTGAAAAAAAAAATTACCTCGTTTTTCATCATTTTTGAACATGGGCTATAGCCCATACCGTACGGCATACTATAGCACGCCGTTTTTCATCATTTTTGAGGATTTGAAAAAAATGAAAAAAAAAAAACATGGGTTATAGCCCATCGTTTTTTTAAATTTTGAAAAAAAAAATTAACCTTGTTTTTCTTCATTTTTGAACATGGGCTATAGCCCATACCGTATGGCATACTATAGCACGCCGTTTTTCATCATTTTTGAGGATTTGAAAAAAATGAAAAAAAAAAAAAAAACATGGGTTATAGCCCATCGTTTTTTGAAATTTTGATTTTTTTTTAACCTCGTTTTTCATCATTTTTGATCATGGGCTATAGCCCATACCGTACGGCATACTATAGCACGCCGTTTTTCATCATTTTTGAGTATTAAAAAAAAAAAAAAACATGGGTTATAGCCCATCGTTTTTTTAATTTTTTTATTGTATAGCAGTGGCTCACAGCCTCAGCCTGATGACCTCAAAAGTCTCATATCTCCCCTGAGCCATAGGCAGTTGCTTTGGCTTAGTGGTTAAGATGTTGGCCTTCAGTGCAGGTGACCTGTGTTCGATTCCTGCGTGTTACACTCTGATGAACGTGATTCTATGTTCAACTCTTGATTCTTTCAACTTTACTATCTGAAGGCTAACATACAAAAGATCGCTTCAACAGTACAAAGAGGCAGATGTTACTGAGTGATGGTGTAGTAGGGGTTATTCCGCACAGAGAGTTCATTTTCAAATCCCACTCTTCCTAAAGTTTAATGCTAGTTATTGAGCTTCATTTACTGCTATTCTAGCAGTGGCTCACAGCCTCAGCCTGATTACCTCAAAACTCTAATTGTCGTAGTGGTTAAGATGTTGGCTTTCCACGTGGGAGACCAGGGTTCGATTCCCGGCTGTTACACTATCATATAAAAGAAGACCTCAACAGCGCTAAGAAACATCTGATTAATATGATTCTGTGTTATTTAAACTTTACTAACTGAAGGCTAACGAACAAAAGATCACTTCAAAATTACCAGGAGACTTTGCCTGAGAGTGTCTGACTGATGGTGCAATGGTCTAATCATCAGGCTTTCAGTACAGACATTCCATGTTCAAGTCCTGTTCCTCCTACAGCTCAATGCTGCAGTAATTTGAACTTTTCAAGGCTTGAATAAAAAATAAAAACTCAAAAGCACCAGGAGACATCTGCTGTATGCCCAAAGGTGCCTTGGCGTAATGGTGTGGAGCGCTTGACCCGTTGCCTCTGCTACAGGCAGTTGGCAGGTTCAAGTCCCATGTCATGACATCAAGGTGCTGGAGGACCATCGGGAGACGGTGCTCTCTCCCCCTGTTTCCTGAGATGTAACGGTTGGGGCTTATGTCTGAAAGAACCCTGTCCAACTAACCTTTTACCATGAAAATGTCCAATTTAACATAAATGGTAAATGGTGCATGCACAATCTCTGTAAAGCACCTTGGATAAAGGCGCTACGCGCCTTTATCCAAGGTGCTTTACAGAGATTGTGCATTACATTCACCCACCGATGGCAGCGGAAACCATGCAAGGCACCAACTAGCACATCGGGAGCAATTAGGGGTTCAGTGTCTTGCTCAAGGACACTTCGACAGTAACTCTGGGGGAGCCCGGGTTTGAACTGGCAACCTTACGGTTACCATCCAGGCACTCTACCCCTGAGCCACTGCCGCCCCACAAGGCACCTTGGGGCATTCAGCAGATGTCCCCTGGTGCTTTTGAGTTTTTATTTTCTATTCTAGCCTTGAAAAATTCAAATTACTGCAGCATTGGCTGAGTATTAGTTTTGAACCAGTAACCTTTGGATTATGAACCTCAGATTTATCTTTTGAGCCACATCGGCATGTAAGGTACAATCGGGAACTTATATTTAACCAGCCGTTTAGAATTTAGATGGACAGTGAAAATGTTCTTCAGGAGAATTGAACCCGGAATGTTCTGCTTATAAACCCCAGGTTTATCTACGGTGCCACAGTGGCATGTGAGGTACAATCGGGAACTTATATTTAACCATCCGTTTAGAATTTAGATGGACAGTTCTGTTTATAAACGTCTAAAACAAGTCTAAAAATAGACGTGTTTTAGACGTCTGTTTTGAGGATATGAAAAAAAAGAACAAAAAACATGGGTTATAGCCCATCGTTTTTTGAAACTTTGAAAAATAAAAATAAACTTGTTTTTCTTCATTTTTGAACATGGGCTATAGCCCATACCGTATGGCATACTATAGCACGCCGTTTTTCATCATTTTTGAGGATTTGAAAAAAATGAAAAAAAAAAAAAAACATGGGTTATAGCCCATCGTTTTTTGAAATTTTGAAGAAAAAAAAAAGAACTCGTTTTTCATCATTTTTGAACATGGGCTATAGCCCATACCATACGGCATACTATAGCACGCCGTTTTTCATCGTTTTTGAGGATTTGAAAAAAAAAAAAACAAAAAAAACATGGGTTATAGCCCATCGTTTTTTGAAATTTTGAAAAAAAAAATTACCTCGTTTTTCATCATTTTTGAACATGGGCTATAGCCCATACCGTACGGCATACTATAGCACGCCGTTTTTCATCATTTTTGAGGATTTGAAAAAAATGAAAAAAAAAAAACATGGGTTATAGCCCATCGTTTTTTTAAATTTTGAAAAAAAAAATTAACCTTGTTTTTCTTCATTTTTGAACATGGGCTATAGCCCATACCGTATGGCATACTATAGCACGCCGTTTTTCATCATTTTTGAGGATTTGAAAAAAATGAAAAAAAAAAAAAAAACATGGGTTATAGCCCATCGTTTTTTGAAATTTTGATTTTTTTTTTAACCTCGTTTTTCATCATTTTTGATCATGGGCTATAGCCCATACCGTACGGCATACTATAGCACGCCGTTTTTCATCATTTTTGAGTATTAAAAAAAAAAAAAAACATGGGTTATAGCCCATCGTTTTTTGAATTTTTTTATTGTATAGCAGTGGCTCACAGCCTCAGCCTGATGACCTCAAAAGTCTCATATCTCCCCTGAGCCATAGGCAGTTGCTTTGGCTTAGTGGTTAGAATTTAGATGGACAGTTCTGTTTATAAACGTCTAAAACAAGTCTAAAAATAGACGTGTTTTAGACGTCTGTTTTGAGGATATGAAAAAAAAGAACAAAAAACATGGGTTATAGCCCATCGTTTTTTGAAACTTTGAAAAATAAAAATAAACTTGTTTTTCTTCATTTTTGAACATGGGCTATAGCCCATACCGTATGGCATACTATAGCACGCCGTTTTTCATCATTTTTGAGGATTTGAAAAAAATGAAAAAAAAAAAAAAACATGGGTTATAGCCCATCGTTTTTTGAAATTTTGAAGAAAAAAAAAAGAACTCGTTTTTCATCATTTTTGAACATGGGCTATAGCCCATACCATACGGCATACTATAGCACGCCGTTTTTCATCGTTTTTGAGGATTTGAAAAAAAAAAAAACAAAAAAAACATGGGTTATAGCCCATCGTTTTTTGAAATTTTGAAAAAAAAAATTACCTCGTTTTTCATCATTTTTGAACATGGGCTATAGCCCATACCGTACGGCATACTATAGCACGCCGTTTTTCATCATTTTTGAGGATTTGAAAAAAATGAAAAAAAAAAAACATGGGTTATAGCCCATCGTTTTTTTAAATTTTGAAAAAAAAAATTAACCTTGTTTTTCTTCATTTTTGAACATGGGCTATAGCCCATACCGTATGGCATACTATAGCACGCCGTTTTTCATCATTTTTGAGGATTTGAAAAAAATGAAAAAAAAAAAAAAAACATGGGTTATAGCCCATCGTTTTTTGAAATTTTGATTTTTTTTTTAACCTCGTTTTTCATCATTTTTGATCATGGGCTATAGCCCATACCGTACGGCATACTATAGCACGCCGTTTTTCATCATTTTTGAGTATTAAAAAAAAAAAAAAACATGGGTTATAGCCCATCGTTTTTTGAATTTTTTTATTGTATAGCAGTGGCTCACAGCCTCAGCCTGATGACCTCAAAAGTCTCATATCTCCCCTGAGCCATAGGCAGTTGCTTTGGCTTAGTGGTTAAGATGTTGGCCTTCAGTGCAGGTGACCTGTGTTCGATTCCTGCGTGTTACACTCTGATGAACGTGATTCTATGTTCAACTCTTGATTCTTTCAACTTTACTATCTGAAGGCTAACATACAAAAGATCGCTTCAACAGTACAAAGAGGCAGATGTTACTGAGTGATGGTGTAGTAGGGGTTATTCCGCACAGAGAGTTCATTTTCAAATCCCACTCTTCCTAAAGTTTAATGCTAGTTATTGAGCTTCATTTACTGCTATTCTAGCAGTGGCTCACAGCCTCAGCCTGATTACCTCAAAACTCTAATTGTCGTAGTGGTTAAGATGTTGGCTTTCCACGTGGGAGACCAGGGTTCGATTCCCGGCTGTTACACTATCATATAAAAGAAGACCTCAACAGCGCTAAGAAACATCTGATTAATATGATTCTGTGTTATTTAAACTTTACTAACTGAAGGCTAACGAACAAAAGATCACTTCAAAATTACCAGGAGACTTTGCCTGAGAGTGTCTGACTGATGGTGCAATGGTCTAATCATCAGGCTTTCAGTACAGACATTCCATGTTCAAGTCCTGTTCCTCCTACAGCTCAATGCTGCAGTAATTTGAACTTTTCAAGGCTTGAATAAAAAATAAAAACTCAAAAGCACCAGGAGACATCTGCTGTATGCCCAAAGGTGCCTTGGCGTAATGGTGTGGAGCGCTTGACCCGTTGCCTCTGCTACAGGCAGTTGGCAGGTTCAAGTCCCATGTCATGACATCAAGGTGCTGGAGGACCATCGGGAGACGGTGCTCTCTCCCCCTGTTTCCTGAGATGTAACGGTTGGGGCTTATGTCTGAAAGAACCCTGTCCAACTAACCTTTTACCATGAAAATGTCCAATTTAACATAAATGGTAAATGGTGCATGCACAATCTCTGTAAAGCGCCTTGGATAAAGGCGCTACGCGCCTTTATCCAAGGTGCTTTACAGAGATTGTGCATTACATTCACCCACCGATGGCAGCGGAAACCATGCAAGGCACCAACTAGCACATCGGGAGCAATTAGGGGTTCAGTGTCTTGCTCAAGGACACTTCGACAGTAACTCTGGGGGAGCCCGGGTTTGAACTGGCAACCTTACGGTTACCATCCAGGCACTCTACCCCTGAGCCACTGCCGCCCCACAAGGCACCTTGGGGCATTCAGCAGATGTCCCCTGGTGCTTTTGAGTTTTTATTTTCTATTCTAGCCTTGAAAAATTCAAATTACTGCAGCATTGGCTGAGTATTAGTTTTGAACCAGTAACCTTTGGATTATGAACCTCAGATTTATCTTTTGAGCCACATCGGCATGTAAGGTACAATCGGGAACTTATATTTAACCAGCCGTTTAGAATTTAGATGGACAGTGAAAATGTTCTTCAGGAGAATTGAACCCGGAATGTTCTGCTTATAAACCCCAGGTTTATCTACGGTGCCACAGTGGCATGTGAGGTACAATCGGGAACTTATATTTAACCATCCGTTTAGAATTTAGATGGACAGTTCTGTTTATAAACGTCTAAAACAAGTCTAAAAATAGACGTGTTTTAGACGTCTGTTTTGAGGATATGAAAAAAAAGAACAAAAAACATGGGTTATAGCCCATCGTTTTTTGAAACTTTGAAAAATAAAAATAAACTTGTTTTTCTTCATTTTTGAACATGGGCTATAGCCCATACCGTATGGCATACTATAGCACGCCGTTTTTCATCATTTTTGAGGATTTGAAAAAAATGAAAAAAAAAAAAAAACATGGGTTATAGCCCATCGTTTTTTGAAATTTTGAAGAAGAAAAAAAAGAACTCGTTTTTCATCATTTTTGAACATGGGCTATAGCCCATACCATACGGCATACTATAGCACGCCGTTTTTCATCGTTTTTGAGGATTTGAAAAAAAAAAAAAAAAAAAAAAAACATGGGTTATAGCCCATCGTTTTTTTAAATTTTGAAAAAAGAAATTAACCTTGTTTTTCTTCATTTTTGAACATGGGCTATAGCCCATACCGTATGGCATACTATAGCACGCCGTTTTTCATCATTTTTGAGGATTTGAAAAAAATGAAAAAAAAAAAAAAAACATGGGTTATAGCCCATCGTTTTTTGAAATTTTGATTTTTTTTTTAACCTCGTTTTTCATCATTTTTGATCATGGGCTATAGCCCATACCGTACGGCATACTATAGCACGCCGTTTTTCATCATTTTTGAGTATTAAAAAAAAAAAAAAACATGGGTTATAGCCCATCGTTTTTTTAATTTTTTTATTGTATAGCAGTGGCTCACAGCCTCAGCCTGATGACCTCAAAAGTCTCATATCTCCCCTGAGCCATAGGCAGTTGCTTTGGCTTAGTGGTTAAGATGTTGGCCTTCAGTGCAGGTGACCTGTGTTCGATTCCTGCGTGTTACACTCTGATGAACGTGATTCTATGTTCAACTCTTGATTCTTTCAACTTTACTATCTGAAGGCTAACATACAAAAGATCGCTTCAACAGTACAAAGAGGCAGATGTTACTGAGTGATGGTGTAGTAGGGGTTATTCCGCACAGAGAGTTCATTTTCAAATCCCACTCTTCCTAAAGTTTAATGCTAGTTATTGAGCTTCATTTACTGCTATTCTAGCAGTGGCTCACAGCCTCAGCCTGATTACCTCAAAACTCTAATTGTCGTAGTGGTTAAGATGTTGGCTTTCCACGTGGGAGACCAGGGTTCGATTCCCGGCTGTTACACTATCATATAAAAGAAGACCTCAACAGCGCTAAGAAACATCTGATTAATATGATTCTGTGTTATTTAAACTTTACTAACTGAAGGCTAACGAACAAAAGATCACTTCAAAATTACCAGGAGACTTTGCCTGAGAGTGTCTGACTGATGGTGCAATGGTCTAATCATCAGGCTTTCAGTACAGACATTCCATGTTCAAGTCCTGTTCCTCCTACAGCTCAATGCTGCAGTAATTTGAACTTTTCAAGGCTTGAATAAAAAATAAAAACTCAAAAGCACCAGGAGACATCTGCTGTATGCCCAAAGGTGCCTTGGCGTAATGGTGTGGAGCGCTTGACCCGTTGCCTCTGCTACAGGCAGTTGGCAGGTTCAAGTCCCATGTCATGACATCAAGGTGCTGGAGGACCATCGGGAGACGGTGCTCTCTCCCCCTGTTTCCTGAGATGTAACGGTTGGGGCTTATGTCTGAAAGAACCCTGTCCAGCTAACCTTTTACCATGAAAATGTCCAATTTAACATAAATGGTAAATGGTGCATGCACAATCTCTGTAAAGCACCTTGGATAAAGGCGCTACGCGCCTTTATCCAAGGTGCTTTACAGAGATTGTGCATTACATTCACCCACCGATGGCAGCGGAAACCATGCAAGGCACCAACTAGCACATCGGGAGCAATTAGGGGTTCAGTGTCTTGCTCAAGGACACTTCGACAGTAACTCTGGGGGAGCCCGGGTTTGAACTGGCAACCTTACGGTTACCATCCAGGCACTCTACCCCTGAGCCACTGCCGCCCCACAAGGCACCTTGGGGCATTCAGCAGATGTCCCCTGGTGCTTTTGAGTTTTTATTTTCTATTCTAGCCTTGAAAAATTCAAATTACTGCAGCATTGGCTGAGTATTAGTTTTGAACCAGTAACCTTTGGATTATGAACCTCAGATTTATCTTTTGAGCCACATCGGCATGTAAGGTACAATCGGGAACTTATATTTAACCAGCCGTTTAGAATTTAGATGGACAGTGAAAATGTTCTTCAGGAGAATTGAACCCGGAATGTTCTGCTTATAAACCCCAGGTTTATCTACGGTGCCACAGTGGCATGTGAGGTACAATCGGGAACTTATATTTAACCATCCGTTTAGAATTTAGATGGACAGTTCTGTTTATAAACGTCTAAAACAAGTCTAAAAATAGACGTGTTTTAGACGTCTGTTTTGAGGATATGAAAAAAAAGAACAAAAAACATGGGTTATAGCCCATCGTTTTTTGAAACTTTGAAAAATAAAAATAAACTTGTTTTTCTTCATTTTTGAACATGGGCTATAGCCCATACCGTATGGCATACTATAGCACGCCGTTTTTCATCATTTTTGAGGATTTGAAAAAAATGAAAAAAAAAAAAAAACATGGGTTATAGCCCATCGTTTTTTGAAATTTTGAAGAAAAAAAAAAGAACTCGTTTTTCATCATTTTTGAACATGGGCTATAGCCCATACCATACGGCATACTATAGCACGCCGTTTTTCATCGTTTTTGAGGATTTGAAAAAAAAAAAAAAAAAAAAAAACATGGGTTATAGCCCATCGTTTTTTTAAATTTTGAAAAAAGAAATTAACCTTGTTTTTCTTCATTTTTGAACATGGGCTATAGCCCATACCGTATGGCATACTATAGCACGCCGTTTTTCATCATTTTTGAGGATTTGAAAAAAATGAAAAAAAAAAAAAAAAACATGGGTTATAGCCCATCGTTTTTTGAAATTTTGATTTTTTTTTTAACCTCGTTTTTCATCATTTTTGATCATGGGCTATAGCCCATACCGTACGGCATACTATAGCACGCCGTTTTTCATCATTTTTGAGTATTAAAAAAAAAAAAAAACATGGGTTATAGCCCATCGTTTTTTGAATTTTTTTATTGTATAGCAGTGGCTCACAGCCTCAGCCTGATGACCTCAAAAGTCTCATATCTCCCCTGAGCCATAGGCAGTTGCTTTGGCTTAGTGGTTAAGATGTTGGCCTTCAGTGCAGGTGACCTGTGTTCGATTCCTGCGTGTTACACTCTGATGAACGTGATTCTATGTTCAACTCTTGATTCTTTCAACTTTACTATCTGAAGGCTAACATACAAAAGATCGCTTCAACAGTACAAAGAGGCAGATGTTACTGAGTGATGGTGTAGTAGGGGTTATTCCGCACAGAGAGTTCATTTTCAAATCCCACTCTTCCTAAAGTTTAATGCTAGTTATTGAGCTTCATTTACTGCTATTCTAGCAGTGGCTCACAGCCTCAGCCTGATTACCTCAAAACTCTAATTGTCGTAGTGGTTAAGATGTTGGCTTTCCACGTGGGAGACCAGGGTTCGATTCCCGGCTGTTACACTATCATATAAAAGAAGACCTCAACAGCGCTAAGAAACATCTGATTAATATGATTCTGTGTTATTTAAACTTTACTAACTGAAGGCTAACGAACAAAAGATCACTTCAAAATTACCAGGATACTTTGCCTGAGAGTGTCTGACTGATGGTGCAATGGTCTAATCATCAGGCTTTCAGTACAGACATTCCATGTTCAAGTCCTGTTCCTCCTACAGCTCAATGCTGCAGTAATTTGAACTTTTCAAGGCTTGAATAAAAAATAAAAACTCAAAAGCACCAGGAGACATCTGCTGTATGCCCAAAGGTGCCTTGGCGTAATGGTGTGGAGCGCTTGACCCGTTGCCTCTGCTACAGGCAGTTGGCAGGTTCAAGTCCCATGTCATGACATCAAGGTGCTGGAGGACCATCGGGAGACGGTGCTCTCTCCCCCTGTTTCCTGAGATGTAACGGTTGGGGCTTATGTCTGAAAGAACCCTGTCCAGCTAACCTTTTACCATGAAAATGTCCAATTTAACATAAATGGTAAATGGTGCATGCACAATCTCTGTAAAGCACCTTGGATAAAGGCGCTACGCGCCTTTATCCAAGGTGCTTTACAGAGATTGTGCATTACATTCACCCACCGATGGCAGCGGAAACCATGCAAGGCACCAACTAGCACATCGGGAGCAATTAGGGGTTCAGTGTCTTGCTCAAGGACACTTCGACAGTAACTCTGGGGGAGCCCGGGTTTGAACTGGCAACCTTACGGTTACCATCCAGGCACTCTACCCCTGAGCCACTGCCGCCCCACAAGGCACCTTGGGGCATTCAGCAGATGTCCCCTGGTGCTTTTGAGTTTTTATTTTCTATTCTAGCCTTGAAAAATTCAAATTACTGCAGCATTGGCTGAGTATTAGTTTTGAACCAGTAACCTTTGGATTATGAACCTCAGATTTATCTTTTGAGCCACATCGGCATGTAAGGTACAATCGGGAACTTATATTTAACCAGCCGTTTAGAATTTAGATGGACAGTGAAAATGTTCTTCAGGAGAATTGAACCCGGAATGTTCTGCTTATAAACCCCAGGTTTATCTACGGTGCCACAGTGGCATGTGAGGTACAATCGGGAACTTATATTTAACCATCCGTTTAGAATTTAGATGGACAGTTCTGTTTATAAACGTCTAAAACAAGTCTAAAAATAGACGTGTTTTAGACGTCTGTTTTGAGGATATGAAAAAAAAGAACAAAAAACATGGGTTATAGCCCATCGTTTTTTGAAACTTTGAAAAATAAAAATAAACTTGTTTTTCTTCATTTTTGAACATGGGCTATAGCCCATACCGTATGGCATACTATAGCACGCCGTTTTTCATCATTTTTGAGGATTTGAAAAAAATGAAAAAAAAAAAAAAACATGGGTTATAGCCCATCGTTTTTTGAAATTTTGAAGAAAAAAAAAATAACTCGTTTTTCATCATTTTTGAACATGGGCTATAGCCCATACCATACGGCATACTATAGCACGCCGTTTTTCATCGTTTTTGAGGATTTGAAAAAAAAAAAAAAAAAAAAACATGGGTTATAGCCCATCGTTTTTTGAAATTTTGAAAAAAAAAAATACCTCGTTTTTCATCATTTTTGAACATGGGCTATAGCCCATACCGTACGACATACTATAGCACACCGTTTTTCATCATTTTTGAGGATTTAAAAAAAAAGAAAAAAAAAAAGACATGGGTTATAGCCCATCGTTTTTTTAAATTTTGAAAAAAAAAATTAACCTTGTTTTTCTTCATTTTTGAACATGGGCTATAGCCCATACCGTATGGCATACTATAGCACGCCGTTTTTCATCATTTTTGAGGATTTGAAAAAAATGAAAAAAAAAAAAAAACATGGGTTATAGCCCATCGTTTTTTGAAATTTTGAAGAAAAAAAAAAGAACTCGTTTTTCATCATTTTTGAACATGGGCTATAGCCCATACCATACGGCATACTATAGCACGCCGTTTTTCATCGTTTTTGAGGATTTGAAAAAAAAAAAAAAAAAAAAAACATGGGTTATAGCCCATCGTTTTTTGAAATTTTGAAAAAAAAAATTACCTCGTTTTTCATCATTTTTGAACATGGGCTATAGCCCATACCGTACGGCATACTATAGCACGCCGTTTTTCATCATTTTTGAGGATTTGAAAAAAATGAAAAAAAAAAAACATGGGTTATAGCCCATCGTTTTTTTAAATTTTGAAAAAAAAAATTAACCTTGTTTTTCTTCATTTTTGAACATGGGCTATAGCCCATACCGTATGGCATACTATAGCACGCCGTTTTTCATCATTTTTGAGGATTTGAAAAAAATGAAAAAAAAAAAAAAAACATGGGTTATAGCCCATCGTTTTTTGAAATTTTGATTTTTTTTTAACCTCGTTTTTCATCATTTTTGATCATGGGCTATAGCCCATACCGTACGGCATACTATAGCACGCCGTTTTTCATCATTTTTGAGTATTAAAAAAAAAAAAAAACATGGGTTATAGCCCATCGTTTTTTTAATTTTTTTATTGTATAGCAGTGGCTCACAGCCTCAGCCTGATGACCTCAAAAGTCTCATATCTCCCCTGAGCCATAGGCAGTTGCTTTGGCTTAGTGGTTAAGATGTTGGCCTTCAGTGCAGGTGACCTGTGTTCGATTCCTGCGTGTTACACTCTGATGAACGTGATTCTATGTTCAACTCTTGATTCTTTCAACTTTACTATCTGAAGGCTAACATACAAAAGATCGCTTCAACAGTACAAAGAGGCAGATGTTACTGAGTGATGGTGTAGTAGGGGTTATTCCGCACAGAGAGTTCATTTTCAAATCCCACTCTTCCTAAAGTTTAATGCTAGTTATTGAGCTTCATTTACTGCTATTCTAGCAGTGGCTCACAGCCTCAGCCTGATTACCTCAAAACTCTAATTGTCGTAGTGGTTAAGATGTTGGCTTTCCACGTGGGAGACCAGGGTTCGATTCCCGGCTGTTACACTATCATATAAAAGAAGACCTCAACAGCGCTAAGAAACATCTGATTAATATGATTCTGTGTTATTTAAACTTTACTAACTGAAGGCTAACGAACAAAAGATCACTTCAAAATTACCAGGAGACTTTGCCTGAGAGTGTCTGACTGATGGTGCAATGGTCTAATCATCAGGCTTTCAGTACAGACATTCCATGTTCAAGTCCTGTTCCTCCTACAGCTCAATGCTGCAGTAATTTGAACTTTTCAAGGCTTGAATAAAAAATAAAAACTCAAAAGCACCAGGAGACATCTGCTGTATGCCCAAAGGTGCCTTGGCGTAATGGTGTGGAGCGCTTGACCCGTTGCCTCTGCTACAGGCAGTTGGCAGGTTCAAGTCCCATGTCATGACATCAAGGTGCTGGAGGACCATCGGGAGACGGTGCTCTCTCCCCCTGTTTCCTGAGATGTAACGGTTGGGGCTTATGTCTGAAAGAACCCTGTCCAACTAACCTTTTACCATGAAAATGTCCAATTTAACATAAATGGTAAATGGTGCATGCACAATCTCTGTAAAGCACCTTGGATAAAGGCGCGTAGCGCCTTTATCCAAGGTGCTTTACAGAGATTGTGCATTACATTCACCCACCGATGGCAGCGGAAACCATGCAAGGCACCAACTAGCACATCGGGAGCAATTAGGGGTTCAGTGTCTTGCTCAAGGACACTTCGACAGTAACTCTGGGGGAGCCCGGGTTTGAACTGGCAACCTTACGGTTACCATCCAGGCACTCTACCCCTGAGCCACTGCCGCCCCACAAGGCACCTTGGGGCATTCAGCAGATGTCCCCTGGTGCTTTTGAGTTTTTATTTTCTATTCTAGCCTTGAAAAATTCAAATTACTGCAGCATTGGCTGAGTATTAGTTTTGAACCAGTAACCTTTGGATTATGAACCTCAGATTTATCTTTTGAGCCACATCGGCATGTAAGGTACAATCGGGAACTTATATTTAACCAGCCGTTTAGAATTTAGATGGACAGTGAAAATGTTCTTCAGGAGAATTGAACCCGGAATGTTCTGCTTATAAACCCCAGGTTTATCTACGGTGCCACAGTGGCATGTGAGGTACAATCGGGAACTTATATTTAACCATCCGTTTAGAATTTAGATGGACAGTTCTGTTTATAAACGTCTAAAACAAGTCTAAAAATAGACGTGTTTTAGACGTCTGTTTTGAGGATATGAAAAAAAAGAACAAAAAACATGGGTTATAGCCCATCGTTTTTTGAAACTTTGAAAAATAAAAATAAACTTGTTTTTCTTCATTTTTGAACATGGGCTATAGCCCATACCGTATGGCATACTATAGCACGCCGTTTTTCATCATTTTTGAGGATTTGAAAAAAATGAAAAAAAAAAACAAACATGGGTTATAGCCCATCGTTTTTTGAAATTTTGAAGAAAAAAAAAAGAACTCGTTTTTCATCATTTTTGAACATGGGCTATAGCCCATACCATACGGCATACTATAGCACGCCGTTTTTCATCGTTTTTGAGGATTTGAAAAAAAAAAACAAAAAAAAAACATGGGTTATAGCCCATCGTTTTTTGAAATTTTGAAAAAAAAAATTACCTCGTTTTTCATCATTTTTGAACATGGGCTATAGCCCATACCGTACGGCATACTATAGCACGCCGTTTTTCATCATTTTTGAGGATTTGAAAAAAAAGAAAAAAAAAAACATGGGTTATAGCCCATCGTTTTTTTAAATTTTGAAAAAAAAAATTAACCTTGTTTTTCTTCATTTTTGAACATGGGCTATAGCCCATACCGTATGGCATACTATAGCACGCCGTTTTTCATCATTTTTGAGGATTTGAAAAAAATGAAAAAAAAAAAAAAAACATGGGTTATAGCCCATCGTTTTTTGAAATTTTGATTTTTTTTTTAACCTCGTTTTTCATCATTTTTGATCATGGGCTATAGCCCATACCGTACGGCATACTATAGCACGCCGTTTTTCATCATTTTTGAGTATTAAAAAAAAAAAAAAACATGGGTTATAGCCCATCGTTTTTTTAATTTTTTTATTGTATAGCAGTGGCTCACAGCCTCAGCCTGATGACCTCAAAAGTCTCATATCTCCCCTGAGCCATAGGCAGTTGCTTTGGCTTAGTGGTTAAGATGTTGGCCTTCAGTGCAGGTGACCTGTGTTCGATTCCTGCGTGTTACACTCTGATGAACGTGATTCTATGTTCAACTCTTGATTCTTTCAACTTTACTATCTGAAGGCTAACATACAAAAGATCGCTTCAACAGTACAAAGAGGCAGATGTTACTGAGTGATGGTGTAGTAGGGGTTATTCCGCACAGAGAGTTCATTTTCAAATCCCACTCTTCCTAAAGTTTAATGCTAGTTATTGAGCTTCATTTACTGCTATTCTAGCAGTGGCTCACAGCCTCAGCCTGATTACCTCAAAACTCTAATTGTCGTAGTGGTTAAGATGTTGGCTTTCCACGTGGGAGACCAGGGTTCGATTCCCGGCTGTTACACTATCATATAAAAGAAGACCTCAACAGCGCTAAGAAACATCTGATTAATATGATTCTGTGTTATTTAAACTTTACTAACTGAAGGCTAACGAACAAAAGATCACTTCAAAATTACCAGGAGACTTTGCCTGAGAGTGTCTGACTGATGGTGCAATGGTCTAATCATCAGGCTTTCAGTACAGACATTCCATGTTCAAGTCCTGTTCCTCCTACAGCTCAATGCTGCAGTAATTTGAACTTTTCAAGGCTTGAATAAAAAATAAAAACTCAAAAGCACCAGGAGACATCTGCTGTATGCCCAAAGGTGCCTTGGCGTAATGGTGTGGAGCGCTTGACCCGTTGCCTCTGCTACAGGCAGTTGGCAGGTTCAAGTCCCATGTCATGACATCAAGGTGCTGGAGGACCATCGGGAGACGGTGCTCTCTCCCCCTGTTTCCTGAGATGTAACGGTTGGGGCTTATGTCTGAAAGAACCCTGTCCAGCTAACCTTTTACCATGAAAATGTCCAATTTAACATAAATGGTAAATGGTGCATGCACAATCTCTGTAAAGCGCCTTGGATAAAGGCGCTACGCGCCTTTATCCAAGGTGCTTTACAGAGATTGTGCATTACATTCACCCACCGATGGCAGCGGAAACCATGCAAGGCACCAACTAGCACATCGGGAGCAATTAGGGGTTCAGTGTCTTGCTCAAGGACACTTCGACAGTAACTCTGGGGGAGCCCGGGTTTGAACTGGCAACCTTACGGTTACCATCCAGGCACTCTACCCCTGAGCCACTGCCGCCCCACAAGGCACCTTGGGGCATTCAGCAGATGTCCCCTGGTGCTTTTGAGTTTTTATTTTCTATTCTAGCCTTGAAAAATTCAAATTACTGCAGCATTGGCTGAGTATTAGTTTTGAACCAGTAACCTTTGGATTATGAACCTCAGATTTATCTTTTGAGCCACATCGGCATGTAAGGTACAATCGGGAACTTATATTTAACCAGCCGTTTAGAATTTAGATGGACAGTGAAAATGTTCTTCAGGAGAATTGAACCCGGAATGTTCTGCTTATAAACCCCAGGTTTATCTACGGTGCCACAGTGGCATGTGAGGTACAATCGGGAACTTATATTTAACCATCCGTTTAGAATTTAGATGGACAGTTCTGTTTATAAACGTCTAAAACAAGTCTAAAAATAGACGTGTTTTAGACGTCTGTTTTGAGGATATGAAAAAAAAGAACAAAAAACATGGGTTATAGCCCATCGTTTTTTGAAACTTTGAAAAATAAAAATAAACTTGTTTTTCTTCATTTTTGAACATGGGCTATAGCCCATACCGTATGGCATACTATAGCACGCCGTTTTTCATCATTTTTGAGGATTTGAAAAAAATGAAAAAAAAAAAAAAACATGGGTTATAGCCCATCGTTTTTTGAAATTTTGAAGAAAAAAAAAAGAACTCGTTTTTCATCATTTTTGAACATGGGCTATAGCCCATACCATACGGCATACTATAGCACGCCGTTTTTCATCGTTTTTGAGGATTTGAAAAAAAAAAAAAAAAAAAAAAACATGGGTTATAGCCCATCGTTTTTTTAAATTTTGAAAAAAGAAATTAACCTTGTTTTTCTTCATTTTTGAACATGGGCTATAGCCCATACCGTATGGCATACTATAGCACGCCGTTTTTCATCATTTTTGAGGATTTGAAAAAAATGAAAAAAAAAAAAAAAACATGGGTTATAGCCCATCGTTTTTTGAAATTTTGATTTTTTTTTTAACCTCGTTTTTCATCATTTTTGATCATGGGCTATAGCCCATACCGTACGGCATACTATAGCACGCCGTTTTTCATCATTTTTGAGTATTAAAAAAAAAAAAAAACATGGGTTATAGCCCATCGTTTTTTGAATTTTTTTATTGTATAGCAGTGGCTCACAGCCTCAGCCTGATGACCTCAAAAGTCTCATATCTCCCCTGAGCCATAGGCAGTTGCTTTGGCTTAGTGGTTAAGATGTTGGCCTTCAGTGCAGGTGACCTGTGTTCGATTCCTGCGTGTTACACTCTGATGAACGTGATTCTATGTTCAACTCTTGATTCTTTCAACTTTACTATCTGAAGGCTAACATACAAAAGATCGCTTCAACAGTACAAAGAGGCAGATGTTACTGAGTGATGGTGTAGTAGGGGTTATTCCGCACAGAGAGTTCATTTTCAAATCCCACTCTTCCTAAAGTTTAATGCTAGTTATTGAGCTTCATTTACTGCTATTCTAGCAGTGGCTCACAGCCTCAGCCTGATTACCTCAAAACTCTAATTGTCGTAGTGGTTAAGATGTTGGCTTTCCACGTGGGAGACCAGGGTTCGATTCCCGGCTGTTACACTATCATATAAAAGAAGACCTCAACAGCGCTAAGAAACATCTGATTAATATGATTCTGTGTTATTTAAACTTTACTAACTGAAGGCTAACGAACAAAAGATCACTTCAAAATTACCAGGAGACTTTGCCTGAGAGTGTCTGACTGATGGTGCAATGGTCTAATCATCAGGCTTTCAGTACAGACATTCCATGTTCAAGTCCTGTTCCTCCTACAGCTCAATGCTGCAGTAATTTGAACTTTTCAAGGCTTGAATAAAAAATAAAAACTCAAAAGCACCAGGAGACATCTGCTGTATGCCCAAAGGTGCCTTGGCGTAATGGTGTGGAGCGCTTGACCCGTTGCCTCTGCTACAGGCAGTTGGCAGGTTCAAGTCCCATGTCATGACATCAAGGTGCTGGAGGACCATCGGGAGACGGTGCTCTCTCCCCCTGTTTCCTGAGATGTAACGGTTGGGGCTTATGTCTGAAAGAACCCTGTCCAGCTAACCTTTTACCATGAAAATGTCCAATTTAACATAAATGGTAAATGGTGCATGCACAATCTCTGTAAAGCACCTTGGATAAAGGCGCTACGCGCCTTTATCCAAGGTGCTTTACAGAGATTGTGCATTACATTCACCCACCGATGGCAGCGGAAACCATGCAAGGCACCAACTAGCACATCGGGAGCAATTAGGGGTTCAGTGTCTTGCTCAAGGACACTTCGACAGTAACTCTGGGGGAGCCCGGGTTTGAACTGGCAACCTTACGGTTACCATCCAGGCACTCTACCCCTGAGCCACTGCCGCCCCACAAGGCACCTTGGGGCATTCAGCAGATGTCCCCTGGTGCTTTTGAGTTTTTATTTTCTATTCTAGCCTTGAAAAATTCAAATTACTGCAGCATTGGCTGAGTATTAGTTTTGAACCAGTAACCTTTGGATTATGAACCTCAGATTTATCTTTTGAGCCACATCGGCATGTAAGGTACAATCGGGAACTTATATTTAACCAGCCGTTTAGAATTTAGATGGACAGTGAAAATGTTCTTCAGGAGAATTGAACCCGGAATGTTCTGCTTATAAACCCCAGGTTTATCTACGGTGCCACAGTGGCATGTGAGGTACAATCGGGAACTTATATTTAACCATCCGTTTAGAATTTAGATGGACAGTTCTGTTTATAAACGTCTAAAACAAGTCTAAAAATAGACGTGTTTTAGACGTCTGTTTTGAGGATATGAAAAAAAAGAACAAAAAACATGGGTTATAGCCCATCGTTTTTTGAAACTTTGAAAAATAAAAATAAACTTGTTTTTCTTCATTTTTGAACATGGGCTATAGCCCATACCGTATGGCATACTATAGCACGCCGTTTTTCATCATTTTTGAGGATTTGAAAAAAATGAAAAAAAAAAAAAAACATGGGTTATAGCCCATCGTTTTTTGAAATTTTGAAGAAAAAAAAAAGAACTCGTTTTTCATCATTTTTGAACATGGGCTATAGCCCATACCATACGGCATACTATAGCACGCCGTTTTTCATCGTTTTTGAGGATTTGAAAAAAAAAAAAAAAAAAAAAACATGGGTTATAGCCCATCGTTTTTTGAAATTTTGAAAAAAAAAAATACCTCGTTTTTCATCATTTTTGAACATGGGCTATAGCCCATACCGTACGGCATACTATAGCACACCGTTTTTCATCATTTTTGAGGATTTAAAAAAAAAGAAAAAAAAAAAGACATGGGTTATAGCCCATCGTTTTTTGAAATTTTGAAAAAAAAAATTACCTCGTTTTTCATCATTTTTGAACATGGGCTATAGCCCATACCGTACGGCATACTATAGCACGCCGTTTTTCATCATTTTTGAGGATTTGAAAAAAATGAAAAAAAAAAAACATGGGTTATAGCCCATCGTTTTTTTAAATTTTGAAAAAAAAAATTAACCTTGTTTTTCTTCATTTTTGAACATGGGCTATAGCCCATACCGTATGGCATACTATAGCACGCCGTTTTTCATCATTTTTGAGGATTTGAAAAAAATGAAAAAAAAAAAAAAAACATGGGTTATAGCCCATCGTTTTTTGAAATTTTGATTTTTTTTTAACCTCGTTTTTCATCATTTTTGATCATGGGCTATAGCCCATACCGTACGGCATACTATAGCACGCCGTTTTTCATCATTTTTGAGTATTAAAAAAAAAAAAAAACATGGGTTATAGCCCATCGTTTTTTTAATTTTTTTATTGTATAGCAGTGGCTCACAGCCTCAGCCTGATGACCTCAAAAGTCTCATATCTCCCCTGAGCCATAGGCAGTTGCTTTGGCTTAGTGGTTAAGATGTTGGCCTTCAGTGCAGGTGACCTGTGTTCGATTCCTGCGTGTTACACTCTGATGAACGTGATTCTATGTTCAACTCTTGATTCTTTCAACTTTACTATCTGAAGGCTAACATACAAAAGATCGCTTCAACAGTACAAAGAGGCAGATGTTACTGAGTGATGGTGTAGTAGGGGTTATTCCGCACAGAGAGTTCATTTTCAAATCCCACTCTTCCTAAAGTTTAATGCTAGTTATTGAGCTTCATTTACTGCTATTCTAGCAGTGGCTCACAGCCTCAGCCTGATTACCTCAAAACTCTAATTGTCGTAGTGGTTAAGATGTTGGCTTTCCACGTGGGAGACCAGGGTTCGATTCCCGGCTGTTACACTATCATATAAAAGAAGACCTCAACAGCGCTAAGAAACATCTGATTAATATGATTCTGTGTTATTTAAACTTTACTAACTGAAGGCTAACGAACAAAAGATCACTTCAAAATTACCAGGAGACTTTGCCTGAGAGTGTCTGACTGATGGTGCAATGGTCTAATCATCAGGCTTTCAGTACAGACATTCCATGTTCAAGTCCTGTTCCTCCTACAGCTCAATGCTGCAGTAATTTGAACTTTTCAAGGCTTGAATAAAAAATAAAAACTCAAAAGCACCAGGAGACATCTGCTGTATGCCCAAAGGTGCCTTGGCGTAATGGTGTGGAGCGCTTGACCCGTTGCCTCTGCTACAGGCAGTTGGCAGGTTCAAGTCCCATGTCATGACATCAAGGTGCTGGAGGACCATCGGGAGACGGTGCTCTCTCCCCCTGTTTCCTGAGATGTAACGGTTGGGGCTTATGTCTGAAAGAACCCTGTCCAACTAACCTTTTACCATGAAAATGTCCAATTTAACATAAATGGTAAATGGTGCATGCACAATCTCTGTAAAGCACCTTGGATAAAGGCGCTACGCGCCTTTATCCAAGGTGCTTTACAGAGATTGTGCATTACATTCACCCACCGATGGCAGCGGAAACCATGCAAGGCACCAACTAGCACATCGGGAGCAATTAGGGGTTCAGTGTCTTGCTCAAGGACACTTCGACAGTAACTCTGGGGGAGCCCGGGTTTGAACTGGCAACCTTACGGTTACCATCCAGGCACTCTACCCCTGAGCCACTGCCGCCCCACAAGGCACCTTGGGGCATTCAGCAGATGTCCCCTGGTGCTTTTGAGTTTTTATTTTCTATTCTAGCCTTGAAAAATTCAAATTACTGCAGCATTGGCTGAGTATTAGTTTTGAACCAGTAACCTTTGGATTATGAACCTCAGATTTATCTTTTGAGCCACATCGGCATGTAAGGTACAATCGGGAACTTATATTTAACCAGCCGTTTAGAATTTAGATGGACAGTGAAAATGTTCTTCAGGAGAATTGAACCCGGAATGTTCTGCTTATAAACCCCAGGTTTATCTACGGTGCCACAGTGGCATGTGAGGTACAATCGGGAACTTATATTTAACCATCCGTTTAGAATTTAGATGGACAGTTCTGTTTATAAACGTCTAAAACAAGTCTAAAAATAGACGTGTTTTAGACGTCTGTTTTGAGGATATGAAAAAAAAGAACAAAAAACATGGGTTATAGCCCATCGTTTTTTGAAACTTTGAAAAATAAAAATAAACTTGTTTTTCTTCATTTTTGAACATGGGCTATAGCCCATACCGTATGGCATACTATAGCACGCCGTTTTTCATCATTTTTGAGGATTTGAAAAAAATGAAAAAAAAAAACAAACATGGGTTATAGCCCATCGTTTTTTGAAATTTTGAAGAAAAAAAAAAGAACTCGTTTTTCATCATTTTTGAACATGGGCTATAGCCCATACCATACGGCATACTATAGCACGCCGTTTTTCATCGTTTTTGAGGATTTGAAAAAAAAAAAAAAAAAAAAAACATGGGTTATAGCCCATCGTTTTTTGAAATTTTGAAAAAAAAAATTACCTCGTTTTTCATCATTTTTGAACATGGGCTATAGCCCATACCGTACGGCATACTATAGCACGCCGTTTTTCATCATTTTTGAGGATTTGAAAAAAATGAAAAAAAAAAAACATGGGTTATAGCCCATCGTTTTTTTAAATTTTGAAAAAAAAAATTAACCTTGTTTTTCTTCATTTTTGAACATGGGCTATAGCCCATACCGTATGGCATACTATAGCACGCCGTTTTTCATCATTTTTGAGGATTTGAAAAAAATGAAAAAAAAAAAAAAAACATGGGTTATAGCCCATCGTTTTTTGAAATTTTGATTTTTTTTTTAACCTCGTTTTTCATCATTTTTGATCATGGGCTATAGCCCATACCGTACGGCATACTATAGCACGCCGTTTTTCATCATTTTTGAGTATTAAAAAAAAAAAAAAACATGGGTTATAGCCCATCGTTTTTTGAATTTTTTTATTGTATAGCAGTGGCTCACAGCCTCAGCCTGATGACCTCAAAAGTCTCATATCTCCCCTGAGCCATAGGCAGTTGCTTTGGCTTAGTGGTTAAGATGTTGGCCTTCAGTGCAGGTGACCTGTGTTCGATTCCTGCGTGTTACACTCTGATGAACGTGATTCTATGTTCAACTCTTGATTCTTTCAACTTTACTATCTGAAGGCTAACATACAAAAGATCGCTTCAACAGTACAAAGAGGCAGATGTTACTGAGTGATGGTGTAGTAGGGGTTATTCCGCACAGAGAGTTCATTTTCAAATCCCACTCTTCCTAAAGTTTAATGCTAGTTATTGAGCTTCATTTACTGCTATTCTAGCAGTGGCTCACAGCCTCAGCCTGATTACCTCAAAACTCTAATTGTCGTAGTGGTTAAGATGTTGGCTTTCCACGTGGGAGACCAGGGTTCGATTCCCGGCTGTTACACTATCATATAAAAGAAGACCTCAACAGCGCTAAGAAACATCTGATTAATATGATTCTGTGTTATTTAAACTTTACTAACTGAAGGCTAACGAACAAAAGATCACTTCAAAATTACCAGGAGACTTTGCCTGAGAGTGTCTGACTGATGGTGCAATGGTCTAATCATCAGGCTTTCAGTACAGACATTCCATGTTCAAGTCCTGTTCCTCCTACAGCTCAATGCTGCAGTAATTTGAACTTTTCAAGGCTTGAATAAAAAATAAAAACTCAAAAGCACCAGGAGACATCTGCTGTATGCCCAAAGGTGCCTTGGCGTAATGGTGTGGAGCGCTTGACCCGTTGCCTCTGCTACAGGCAGTTGGCAGGTTCAAGTCCCATGTCATGACATCAAGGTGCTGGAGGACCATCGGGAGACGGTGCTCTCTCCCCCTGTTTCCTGAGATGTAACGGTTGGGGCTTATGTCTGAAAGAACCCTGTCCAGCTAACCTTTTACCATGAAAATGTCCAATTTAACATAAATGGTAAATGGTGCATGCACAATCTCTGTAAAGCACCTTGGATAAAGGCGCTACGCGCCTTTATCCAAGGTGCTTTACAGAGATTGTGCATTACATTCACCCACCGATGGCAGCGGAAACCATGCAAGGCACCAACTAGCACATCGGGAGCAATTAGGGGTTCAGTGTCTTGCTCAAGGACACTTCGACAGTAACTCTGGGGGAGCCCGGGTTTGAACTGGCAACCTTACGGTTACCATCCAGGCACTCTACCCCTGAGCCACTGCCGCCCCACAAGGCACCTTGGGGCATTCAGCAGATGTCCCCTGGTGCTTTTGAGTTTTTATTTTCTATTCTAGCCTTGAAAATTTCAAATTACTGCAGCATTGGCTGAGTATTAGTTTTGAACCAGTAACCTTTGGATTATGAACCTCAGATTTATCTTTTGAGCCACATCGGCATGTAAGGTACAATCGGGAACTTATATTTAACCAGCCGTTTAGAATTTAGATGGACAGTGAAAATGTTCTTCAGGAGAATTGAACCCGGAATGTTCTGCTTATAAACCCCAGGTTTATCTACGGTGCCACAGTGGCATGTGAGGTACAATCGGGAACTTATATTTAACCATCCGTTTAGAATTTAGATGGACAGTTCTGTTTATAAACGTCTAAAACAAGTCTAAAAATAGACGTGTTTTAGACGTCTGTTTTGAGGATATGAAAAAAAAGAACAAAAAACATGGGTTATAGCCCATCGTTTTTTGAAACTTTGAAAAATAAAAATAAACTTGTTTTTCTTCATTTTTGAACATGGGCTATAGCCCATACCGTATGGCATACTATAGCACGCCGTTTTTCATCATTTTTGAGGATTTGAAAAAAATGAAAAAAAAAAAAAACATGGGTTATAGCCCATCGTTTTTTGAAATTTTGAAGAAAAAAAAAAGAACTCGTTTTTCATCATTTTTGAACATGGGCTATAGCCCATACCATACGGCATACTATAGCACGCCGTTTTTCATCGTTTTTGAGGATTTGAAAAAAAAAAACAAAAAAAAAACATGGGTTATAGCCCATCGTTTTTTGAAATTTTGAAAAAAAAAATTACCTCGTTTTTCATCATTTTTGAACATGGGCTATAGCCCATACCGTACGGCATACTATAGCACGCCGTTTTTCATCATTTTTGAGGATTTGAAAAAAAAGAAAAAAAAAAACATGGGTTATAGCCCATCGTTTTTTTAAATTTTGAAAAAAAAAATTAACCTTGTTTTTCTTCATTTTTGAACATGGGCTATAGCCCATACCGTATGGCATACTATAGCACGCCGTTTTTCATCATTTTTGAGGATTTGAAAAAAATGAAAAAAAAAAAAAAAACATGGGTTATAGCCCATCGTTTTTTGAAATTTTGATTTTTTTTTTAACCTCGTTTTTCATCATTTTTGATCATGGGCTATAGCCCATACCGTACGGCATACTATAGCACGCCGTTTTTCATCATTTTTGAGTATTAAAAAAAAAAAAAAACATGGGTTATAGCCCATCGTTTTTTTAATTTTTTTATTGTATAGCAGTGGCTCACAGCCTCAGCCTGATGACCTCAAAAGTCTCATATCTCCCCTGAGCCATAGGCAGTTGCTTTGGCTTAGTGGTTAAGATGTTGGCCTTCAGTGCAGGTGACCTGTGTTCGATTCCTGCGTGTTACACTCTGATGAACGTGATTCTATGTTCAACTCTTGATTCTTTCAACTTTACTATCTGAAGGCTAACATACAAAAGATCGCTTCAACAGTACAAAGAGGCAGATGTTACTGAGTGATGGTGTAGTAGGGGTTATTCCGCACAGAGAGTTCATTTTCAAATCCCACTCTTCCTAAAGTTTAATGCTAGTTATTGAGCTTCATTTACTGCTATTCTAGCAGTGGCTCACAGCCTCAGCCTGATTACCTCAAAACTCTAATTGTCGTAGTGGTTAAGATGTTGGCTTTCCACGTGGGAGACCAGGGTTCGATTCCCGGCTGTTACACTATCATATAAAAGAAGACCTCAACAGCGCTAAGAAACATCTGATTAATATGATTCTGTGTTATTTAAACTTTACTAACTGAAGGCTAACGAACAAAAGATCACTTCAAAATTACCAGGAGACTTTGCCTGAGAGTGTCTGACTGATGGTGCAATGGTCTAATCATCAGGCTTTCAGTACAGACATTCCATGTTCAAGTCCTGTTCCTCCTACAGCTCAATGCTGCAGTAATTTGAACTTTTCAAGGCTTGAATAAAAAATAAAAACTCAAAAGCACCAGGAGACATCTGCTGTATGCCCAAAGGTGCCTTGGCGTAATGGTGTGGAGCGCTTGACCCGTTGCCTCTGCTACAGGCAGTTGGCAGGTTCAAGTCCCATGTCATGACATCAAGGTGCTGGAGGACCATCGGGAGACGGTGCTCTCTCCCCCTGTTTCCTGAGATGTAACGGTTGGGGCTTATGTCTGAAAGAACCCTGTCCAGCTAACCTTTTACCATGAAAATGTCCAATTTAACATAAATGGTAAATGGTGCATGCACAATCTCTGTAAAGCGCCTTGGATAAAGGCGCTACGCGCCTTTATCCAAGGTGCTTTACAGAGATTGTGCATTACATTCACCCACCGATGGCAGCGGAAACCATGCAAGGCACCAACTAGCACATCGGGAGCAATTAGGGGTTCAGTGTCTTGCTCAAGGACACTTCGACAGTAACTCTGGGGGAGCCCGGGTTTGAACTGGCAACCTTACGGTTACCATCCAGGCACTCTACCCCTGAGCCACTGCCGCCCCACAAGGCACCTTGGGGCATTCAGCAGATGTCCCCTGGTGCTTTTGAGTTTTTATTTTCTATTCTAGCCTTGAAAAATTCAAATTACTGCAGCATTGGCTGAGTATTAGTTTTGAACCAGTAACCTTTGGATTATGAACCTCAGATTTATCTTTTGAGCCACATCGGCATGTAAGGTACAATCGGGAACTTATATTTAACCAGCCGTTTAGAATTTAGATGGACAGTGAAAATGTTCTTCAGGAGAATTGAACCCGGAATGTTCTGCTTATAAACCCCAGGTTTATCTACGGTGCCACAGTGGCATGTGAGGTACAATCGGGAACTTATATTTAACCATCCGTTTAGAATTTAGATGGACAGTTCTGTTTATAAACGTCTAAAACAAGTCTAAAAATAGACGTGTTTTAGACGTCTGTTTTGAGGATATGAAAAAAAAGAACAAAAAACATGGGTTATAGCCCATCGTTTTTTGAAACTTTGAAAAATAAAAATAAACTTGTTTTTCTTCATTTTTGAACATGGGCTATAGCCCATACCGTATGGCATACTATAGCACGCCGTTTTTCATCATTTTTGAGGATTTGAAAAAAATGAAAAAAAAAAAAAAACATGGGTTATAGCCCATCGTTTTTTGAAATTTTGAAGAAAAAAAAAAGAACTCGTTTTTCATCATTTTTGAACATGGGCTATAGCCCATACCATACGGCATACTATAGCACGCCGTTTTTCATCGTTTTTGAGGATTTGAAAAAAAAAAAAAAAAAAAAAAACATGGGTTATAGCCCATCGTTTTTTTAAATTTTGAAAAAAGAAATTAACCTTGTTTTTCTTCATTTTTGAACATGGGCTATAGCCCATACCGTATGGCATACTATAGCACGCCGTTTTTCATCATTTTTGAGGATTTGAAAAAAATGAAAAAAAAAAAAAAAACATGGGTTATAGCCCATCGTTTTTTGAAATTTTGATTTTTTTTTTAACCTCGTTTTTCATCATTTTTGATCATGGGCTATAGCCCATACCGTACGGCATACTATAGCACGCCGTTTTTCATCATTTTTGAGTATTAAAAAAAAAAAAAAACATGGGTTATAGCCCATCGTTTTTTGAATTTTTTTATTGTATAGCAGTGGCTCACAGCCTCAGCCTGATGACCTCAAAAGTCTCATATCTCCCCTGAGCCATAGGCAGTTGCTTTGGCTTAGTGGTTAAGATGTTGGCCTTCAGTGCAGGTGACCTGTGTTCGATTCCTGCGTGTTACACTCTGATGAACGTGATTCTATGTTCAACTCTTGATTCTTTCAACTTTACTATCTGAAGGCTAACATACAAAAGATCGCTTCAACAGTACAAAGAGGCAGATGTTACTGAGTGATGGTGTAGTAGGGGTTATTCCGCACAGAGAGTTCATTTTCAAATCCCACTCTTCCTAAAGTTTAATGCTAGTTATTGAGCTTCATTTACTGCTATTCTAGCAGTGGCTCACAGCCTCAGCCTGATTACCTCAAAACTCTAATTGTCGTAGTGGTTAAGATGTTGGCTTTCCACGTGGGAGACCAGGGTTCGATTCCCGGCTGTTACACTATCATATAAAAGAAGACCTCAACAGCGCTAAGAAACATCTGATTAATATGATTCTGTGTTATTTAAACTTTACTAACTGAAGGCTAACGAACAAAAGATCACTTCAAAATTACCAGGAGACTTTGCCTGAGAGTGTCTGACTGATGGTGCAATGGTCTAATCATCAGGCTTTCAGTACAGACATTCCATGTTCAAGTCCTGTTCCTCCTACAGCTCAATGCTGCAGTAATTTGAACTTTTCAAGGCTTGAATAAAAAATAAAAACTCAAAAGCACCAGGAGACATCTGCTGTATGCCCAAAGGTGCCTTGGCGTAATGGTGTGGAGCGCTTGACCCGTTGCCTCTGCTACAGGCAGTTGGCAGGTTCAAGTCCCATGTCATGACATCAAGGTGCTGGAGGACCATCGGGAGACGGTGCTCTCTCCCCCTGTTTCCTGAGATGTAACGGTTGGGGCTTATGTCTGAAAGAACCCTGTCCAGCTAACCTTTTACCATGAAAATGTCCAATTTAACATAAATGGTAAATGGTGCATGCACAATCTCTGTAAAGCACCTTGGATAAAGGCGCTACGCGCCTTTATCCAAGGTGCTTTACAGAGATTGTGCATTACATTCACCCACCGATGGCAGCGGAAACCATGCAAGGCACCAACTAGCACATCGGGAGCAATTAGGGGTTCAGTGTCTTGCTCAAGGACACTTCGACAGTAACTCTGGGGGAGCCCGGGTTTGAACTGGCAACCTTACGGTTACCATCCAGGCACTCTACCCCTGAGCCACTGCCGCCCCACAAGGCACCTTGGGGCATTCAGCAGATGTCCCCTGGTGCTTTTGAGTTTTTATTTTCTATTCTAGCCTTGAAAAATTCAAATTACTGCAGCATTGGCTGAGTATTAGTTTTGAACCAGTAACCTTTGGATTATGAACCTCAGATTTATCTTTTGAGCCACATCGGCATGTAAGGTACAATCGGGAACTTATATTTAACCAGCCGTTTAGAATTTAGATGGACAGTGAAAATGTTCTTCAGGAGAATTGAACCTGGAATGTTCTGCTTATAAACCCCAGGTTTATCTACGGTGCCACAGTGGCATGTGAGGTACAATCGGGAACTTATATTTAACCATCCGTTTAGAATTTAGATGGACAGTTCTGTTTATAAACGTCTAAAACAAGTCTAAAAATAGACGTGTTTTAGACGTCTGTTTTGAGGATATGAAAAAAAAGAACAAAAAACATGGGTTATAGCCCATCGTTTTTTGAAACTTTGAAAAATAAAAATAAACTTGTTTTTCTTCATTTTTGAACATGGGCTATAGCCCATACCGTATGGCATACTATAGCACGCCGTTTTTCATCATTTTTGAGGATTTGAAAAAAATGAAAAAAAAAAAAAAACATGGGTTATAGCCCATCGTTTTTTGAAATTTTGAAGAAAAAAAAAAGAACTCGTTTTTCATCATTTTTGAACATGGGCTATAGCCCATACCATACGGCATACTATAGCACGCCGTTTTTCATCGTTTTTGAGGATTTGAAAAAAAAAAAAAAAAAAAAAACATGGGTTATAGCCCATCGTTTTTTGAAATTTTGAAAAAAAAAATTACCTCGTTTTTCATCATTTTTGAACATGGGCTATAGCCCATACCGTACGGCATACTATAGCACGCCGTTTTTCATCATTTTTGAGGATTTGAAAAAAATGAAAAAAAAAAAACATGGGTTATAGCCCATCGTTTTTTTAAATTTTGAAAAAAAAAATTAACCTTGTTTTTCTTCATTTTTGAACATGGGCTATAGCCCATACCGTATGGCATACTATAGCACGCCGTTTTTCATCATTTTTGAGGATTTGAAAAAAATGAAAAAAAAAAAAAAAACATGGGTTATAGCCCATCGTTTTTTGAAATTTTGATTTTTTTTTTAACCTCGTTTTTCATCATTTTTGATCATGGGCTATAGCCCATACCGTACGGCATACTATAGCACGCCGTTTTTCATCATTTTTGAGTATTAAAAAAAAAAAAAAACATGGGTTATAGCCCATCGTTTTTTGAATTTTTTTATTGTATAGCAGTGGCTCACAGCCTCAGCCTGATGACCTCAAAAGTCTCATATCTCCCCTGAGCCATAGGCAGTTGCTTTGGCTTAGTGGTTAAGATGTTGGCCTTCAGTGCAGGTGACCTGTGTTCGATTCCTGCGTGTTACACTCTGATGAACGTGATTCTATGTTCAACTCTTGATTCTTTCAACTTTACTATCTGAAGGCTAACATACAAAAGATCGCTTCAACAGTACAAAGAGGCAGATGTTACTGAGTGATGGTGTAGTAGGGGTTATTCCGCACAGAGAGTTCATTTTCAAATCCCACTCTTCCTAAAGTTTAATGCTAGTTATTGAGCTTCATTTACTGCTATTCTAGCAGTGGCTCACAGCCTCAGCCTGATTACCTCAAAACTCTAATTGTCGTAGTGGTTAAGATGTTGGCTTTCCACGTGGGAGACCAGGGTTCGATTCCCGGCTGTTACACTATCATATAAAAGAAGACCTCAACAGCGCTAAGAAACATCTGATTAATATGATTCTGTGTTATTTAAACTTTACTAACTGAAGGCTAACGAACAAAAGATCACTTCAAAATTACCAGGAGACTTTGCCTGAGAGTGTCTGACTGATGGTGCAATGGTCTAATCATCAGGCTTTCAGTACAGACATTCCATGTTCAAGTCCTGTTCCTCCTACAGCTCAATGCTGCAGTAATTTGAACTTTTCAAGGCTTGAATAAAAAATAAAAACTCAAAAGCACCAGGAGACATCTGCTGTATGCCCAAAGGTGCCTTGGCGTAATGGTGTGGAGCGCTTGACCCGTTGCCTCTGCTACAGGCAGTTGGCAGGTTCAAGTCCCATGTCATGACATCAAGGTGCTGGAGGACCATCGGGAGACGGTGCTCTCTCCCCCTGTTTCCTGAGATGTAACGGTTGGGGCTTATGTCTGAAAGAACCCTGTCCAGCTAACCTTTTACCATGAAAATGTCCAATTTAACATAAATGGTAAATGGTGCATGCACAATCTCTGTAAAGCACCTTGGATAAAGGCGCTACGCGCCTTTATCCAAGGTGCTTTACAGAGATTGTGCATTACATTCACCCACCGATGGCAGCGGAAACCATGCAAGGCACCAACTAGCACATCGGGAGCAATTAGGGGTTCAGTGTCTTGCTCAAGGACACTTCGACAGTAACTCTGGGGGAGCCCGGGTTTGAACTGGCAACCTTACGGTTACCATCCAGGCACTCTACCCCTGAGCCACTGCCGCCCCACAAGGCACCTTGGGGCATTCAGCAGATGTCCCCTGGTGCTTTTGAGTTTTTATTTTCTATTCTAGCCTTGAAAAATTCAAATTACTGCAGCATTGGCTGAGTATTAGTTTTGAACCAGTAACCTTTGGATTATGAACCTCAGATTTATCTTTTGAGCCACATCGGCATGTAAGGTACAATCGGGAACTTATATTTAACCAGCCGTTTAGAATTTAGATGGACAGTGAAAATGTTCTTCAGGAGAATTGAACCCGGAATGTTCTGCTTATAAACCCCAGGTTTATCTACGGTGCCACAGTGGCATGTGAGGTACAATCGGGAACTTATATTTAACCATCCGTTTAGAATTTAGATGGACAGTTCTGTTTATAAACGTCTAAAACAAGTCTAAAAATAGACGTGTTTTAGACGTCTGTTTTGAGGATATGAAAAAAAAGAACAAAAAACATGGGTTATAGCCCATCGTTTTTTGAAACTTTGAAAAATAAAAATAAACTTGTTTTTCTTCATTTTTGAACATGGGCTATAGCCCATACCGTATGGCATACTATAGCACGCCGTTTTTCATCATTTTTGAGGATTTGAAAAAAATGAAAAAAAAAAAAAAACATGGGTTATAGCCCATCGTTTTTTGAAATTTTGAAGAAAAAAAAAAGAACTCGTTTTTCATCATTTTTGAACATGGACTATAGCCCATACCATACGGCATACTATAGCACGCCGTTTTTCATCGTTTTTGAGGATTTGAAAAAAAAAAAAAAAAAAAAAACATGGGTTATAGCCCATCGTTTTTTTAAATTTTGAAAAAAAAAATTACCTCGTTTTTCATCATTTTTGAACATGGGCTATAGCCCATACCGTACGGCATACTATAGCACGCCGTTTTTCATCATTTTTGAGGATTTGAAAAAAATGAAAAAAAAAAAACATGGGTTATAGCCCATCGTTTTTTTAAATTTTGAAAAAAAAAATTAACCTTGTTTTTCTTCATTTTTGAACATGGGCTATAGCCCATACCGTATGGCATACTATAGCACGCCGTTTTTCATCATTTTTGAGGATTTGAAAAAAATGAAAAAAAAAAAAAAAACATGGGTTATAGCCCATCGTTTTTTGAAATTTTGATTTTTTTTTTAACCTCGTTTTTCATCATTTTTGATCATGGGCTATAGCCCATACCGTACGGCATACTATAGCACGCCGTTTTTCATCATTTTTGAGTATTAAAAAAAAAAAAAAACATGGGTTATAGCCCATCGTTTTTTGAATTTTTTTATTGTATAGCAGTGGCTCACAGCCTCAGCCTGATGACCTCAAAAGTCTCATATCTCCCCTGAGCCATAGGCAGTTGCTTTGGCTTAGTGGTTAAGATGTTGGCCTTCAGTGCAGGTGACCTGTGTTCGATTCCTGCGTGTTACACTCTGATGAACGTGATTCTATGTTCAACTCTTGATTCTTTCAACTTTACTATCTGAAGGCTAACATACAAAAGATCGCTTCAACAGTACAAAGAGGCAGATGTTACTGAGTGATGGTGTAGTAGGGGTTATTCCGCACAGAGAGTTCATTTTCAAATCCCACTCTTCCTAAAGTTTAATGCTAGTTATTGAGCTTCATTTACTGCTATTCTAGCAGTGGCTCACAGCCTCAGCCTGATTACCTCAAAACTCTAATTGTCGTAGTGGTTAAGATGTTGGCTTTCCACGTGGGAGACCAGGGTTCGATTCCCGGCTGTTACACT
Organism: Protomyctophum parallelum; assembly: GCF_964188405.1. NCBI lineage: Eukaryota > Metazoa > Chordata > Actinopteri > Myctophiformes > Myctophidae > Protomyctophum > Protomyctophum parallelum. The sequence goes on from NC_139713.1 coordinate 21,409,459, forward strand.
ATCATATAAAAGAAGACCTCAACAGCGCTAAGAAACATCTGATTAATATGATTCTGTGTTATTTAAACTTTACTAACTGAAGGCTAACGAACAAAAGATCACTTCAAAATTACCAGGAGACTTTGCCTGAGAGTGTCTGACTGATGGTGCAATGGTCTAATCATCAGGCTTTCAGTACAGACATTCCATGTTCAAGTCCTGTTCCTCCTACAGCTCAATGCTGCAGTAATTTGAACTTTTCAAGGCTTGAATAAAAAATAAAAACTCAAAAGCACCAGGAGACATCTGCTGTATGCCCAAAGGTGCCTTGGCGTAATGGTGTGGAGCGCTTGACCCGTTGCCTCTGCTACAGGCAGTTGGCAGGTTCAAGTCCCATGTCATGACATCAAGGTGCTGGAGGACCATCGGGAGACGGTGCTCTCTCCCCCTGTTTCCTGAGATGTAATGGTTGGGGCTTATGTCTGAAAGAACCCTGTCCAGCTAACCTTTTACCATGAAAATGTCCAATTTAACATAAATGGTAAATGGTGCATGCACAATCTCTGTAAAGCACCTTGGATAAAGGCGCTACGCGCCTTTATCCAAGGTGCTTTACAGAGATTGTGCATTACATTCACCCACCGATGGCAGCGGAAACCATGCAAGGCACCAACTAGCACATCGGGAGCAATTAGGGGTTCAGTGTCTTGCTCAAGGACACTTCGACAGTAACTCTGGGGGAGCCCGGGTTTGAACTGGCAACCTTACGGTTACCATCCAGGCACTCTACCCCTGAGCCACTGCCGCCCCACAAGGCACCTTGGGGCATTCAGCAGATGTCCCCTGGTGCTTTTGAGTTTTTATTTTCTATTCTAGCCTTGAAAAATTCAAATTACTGCAGCATTGGCTGAGTATTAGTTTTGAACCAGTAACCTTTGGATTATGAACCTCAGATTTATCTTTTGAGCCACATCGGCATGTAAGGTACAATCGGGAACTTATATTTAACCAGCCGTTTAGAATTTAGATGGACAGTGAAAATGTTCTTCAGGAGAATTGAACCCGGAATGTTCTGCTTATAAACCCCAGGTTTATCTACGGTGCCACAGTGGCATGTGAGGTACAATCGGGAACTTATATTTAACCATCCGTTTAGAATTTAGATGGACAGTTCTGTTTATAAACGTCTAAAACAAGTCTAAAAATAGACGTGTTTTAGACGTCTGTTTTGAGGATATGAAAAAAAAGAACAAAAAACATGGGTTATAGCCCATCGTTTTTTGAAACTTTGAAAAATAAAAATAAACTTGTTTTTCTTCATTTTTGAACATGGGCTATAGCCCATACCGTATGGCATACTATAGCACGCCGTTTTTCATCATTTTTGAGGATTTGAAAAAAAAGAAAAAAAAAAAAAAACATGGGTTATAGCCCATCGTTTTTTGAAATTTTGAAGAAAAAAAAAAGAACTCGTTTTTCATCATTTTTGAACATGGGCTATAGCCCATACCATACGGCATACTATAGCACGCCGTTTTTCATCGTTTTTGAGGATTTGAAAAAAAAAACAAACAAAAAAAACATGGGTTATAGCCCATCGTTTTTTTAAATTTTGAAAAAAGAAATTAACCTTGTTTTTCTTCATTTTTGAACATGGGCTATAGCCCATACCGTATGGCATACTATAGCACGCCGTTTTTCATCATTTTTGAGGATTTGAAAAAAATGAAAAAAAAAAAAAAAACATGGGTTATAGCCCATCGTTTTTTGAAATTTTGATTTTTTTTTTAACCTCGTTTTTCATCATTTTTGATCATGGGCTATAGCCCATACCGTACGGCATACTATAGCACGCCGTTTTTCATCATTTTTGAGTATTAAAAAAGAAAAAAAAACATGGGTTATAGCCCATCGTTTTTTGAATTTTTTTATTGTATAGCAGTGGCTCACAGCCTCAGCCTGATGACCTCAAAAGTCTCATATCTCCCCTGAGCCATAGGCAGTTGCTTTGGCTTAGTGGTTAAGATGTTGGCCTTCAGTGCAGGTGACCTGTGTTCGATTCCTGCGTGTTACACTCTGATGAACGTGATTCTATGTTCAACTCTTGATTCTTTCAACTTTACTATCTGAAGGCTAACATACAAAAGATCGCTTCAACAGTACAAAGAGGCAGATGTTACTGAGTGATGGTGTAGTAGGGGTTATTCCGCACAGAGAGTTCATTTTCAAATCCCACTCTTCCTAAAGTTTAATGCTAGTTATTGAGCTTCATTTACTGCTATTCTAGCAGTGGCTCACAGCCTCAGCCTGATTACCTCAAAACTCTAATTGTCGTAGTGGTTAAGATGTTGGCTTTCCACGTGGGAGACCAGGGTTCGATTCCCGGCTGTTACACTATCATATAAAAGAAGACCTCAACAGCGCTAAGAAACATCTGATTAATATGATTCTGTGTTATTTAAACTTTACTAACTGAAGGCTAACGAACAAAAGATCACTTCAAAATTACCAGGAGACTTTGCCTGAGAGTGTCTGACTGATGGTGCAATGGTCTAATCATCAGGCTTTCAGTACAGACATTCCATGTTCAAGTCCTGTTCCTCCTACAGCTCAATGCTGCAGTAATTTGAACTTTTCAAGGCTTGAATAAAAAATAAAAACTCAAAAGCACCAGGAGACATCTGCTGTATGCCCAAAGGTGCCTTGGCGTAATGGTGTGGAGCGCTTGACCCGTTGCCTCTGCTACAGGCAGTTGGCAGGTTCAAGTCCCATGTCATGACATCAAGGTGCTGGAGGACCATTGGGAGACGGTGCTCTCTCCCCCTGTTTCCTGAGATGTAACGGTTGGGGCTTATGTCTGAAAGAACCCTGTCCAGCTAACCTTTTACCATGAAAATGTCCAATTTAACATAAATGGTAAATGGTGCATGCACAATCTCTGTAAAGCACCTTGGATAAAGGCGCTACGCGCCTTTATCCAAGGTGCTTTACAGAGATTGTGCATTACATTCACCCACCGATGGCAGCGGAAACCATGCAAGGCACCAACTAGCACATCGGGAGCAATTAGGGGTTCAGTGTCTTGCTCAAGGACACTTCGACAGTAACTCTGGGGGAGCCCGGGTTTGAACTGGCAACCTTACGGTTACCATCCAGGCACTCTACCCCTGAGCCACTGCCGCCCCACAAGGCACCTTGGGGCATTCAGCAGATGTCCCCTGGTGCTTTTGAGTTTTTATTTTCTATTCTAGCCTTGAAAAATTCAAATTACTGCAGCATTGGCTGAGTATTAGTTTTGAACCAGTAACCTTTGGATTATGAACCTCAGATTTATCTTTTGAGCCACATCGGCATGTAAGGTACAATCGGGAACTTATATTTAACCAGCCGTTTAGAATTTAGATGGACAGTGAAAATGTTCTTCAGGAGAATTGAACCCGGAATGTTCTGCTTATAAACCCCAGGTTTATCTACGGTGCCACAGTGGCATGTGAGGTACAATCGGGAACTTATATTTAACCATCCGTTTAGAATTTAGATGGACAGTTCTGTTTATAAACGTCTAAAACAAGTCTAAAAATAGACGTGTTTTAGACGTCTGTTTTGAGGATATGAAAAAAAAGAACAAAAAACATGGGTTATAGCCCATCGTTTTTTGAAACTTTGAAAAATAAAAATAAACTTGTTTTTCTTCATTTTTGAACATGGGCTATAGCCCATACCGTATGGCATACTATAGCACGCCGTTTTTCATCATTTTTGAGGATTTGAAAAAAATGAAAAAAAAAAAAAAACATGGGTTATAGCCCATCGTTTTTTGAAATTTTGAAGAAAAAAAAAATAACTCGTTTTTCATCATTTTTGAACATGGGCTATAGCCCATACCATACGGCATACTATAGCACGCCGTTTTTCATCGTTTTTGAGGATTTGAAAAAAAAAAAAAAAAAAAAACATGGGTTATAGCCCATCGTTTTTTGAAATTTTGAAAAAAAAAAATACCTCGTTTTTCATCATTTTTGAACATGGGCTATAGCCCATACCGTACGGCATACTATAGCACACCGTTTTTCATCATTTTTGAGGATTTAAAAAAAAAGAAAAAAAAAAAGACATGGGTTATAGCCCATCGTTTTTTTAAATTTTGAAAAAAAAAATTAACCTTGTTTTTCTTCATTTTTGAACATGGGCTATAGCCCATACCGTATGGCATACTATAGCACGCCGTTTTTCATCATTTTTGAGGATTTGAAAAAAATGAAAAAAAAAAAACAAACATGGGTTATAGCCATGGGTGCGTCTGGACGTGCAGCAGCGATGGAGATGGTGCCGGGTGCACTCTGCCTGGGGAGGTCTCTGGAGGCACCACTAAGAGGGGAGGTATGGTGGGAGCCTGGAAAGGAGCTGGTGCTGGACAGGGCTTGGGTTGAGCAGGCACTACTTGGAGGGGATCAGGCATAGGGGGCATGTGGATTGGAGCCATGGGAATGCCTGGAGACTAACCGCTGGGTAGAGAGGTGTAAAGGAGGAGGAGACCGGCGGCTGCTGGAAGGCGTAGGAGGAGGAGGCCGGCGGGTTAGGGTTAGGGTTAGGGTGCTGCTGGGAGGTGTAGGAGGAGGAGGAGACCGGCGGCTGCTGGAAGGTGTAGGAGGAGGAGGCCGGCGGGTTAGGGTTAGGGTTAGGGTGCTGCTGGAAGGTGTAGGAGGAGGAGACCGGCGGCTGCTGGAAGGTGTAGGAGGAGGAGGCCGGCGGGTTAGGGTTAGGGTTAGGGTGCTGCTGGGAGGTGTAGGAGGAGGAGGAGACCGGCGGCTGCTGGAAGGTGTAGGAGGAGGAGGCCGGCGGGTTAGGGTTAGGGTTAGGGTGCTGCTGGGAGGTGTAGGAGGAGGAGGAGACCGGCGGCTGCTGGAAGGCGTAGGAGGAGGAGGCCGGCAGGTTAGGGTTAGGGTTAGGGTGCTGCTGGGAGGTGTAGGAGGAGGAGGAGACCGGCGGGTTAGGGTTAGGGTTGCTGGGAGGTGTAGGAGGAGGAGGAGGAGGCCGGCGGCTGCTGGGAGGTGTAGGAGGAGGAGGAAGAGACCGGCGGCTGCTGGGAGGTGTAGGAGGAGGAGGAGGAGGAGGAGACCGGCGGCTGCTGGGAAGCGTAGGAGGAGGAGGCCGGCGGGTTAGGGTTAGGGTTAGGATGCTGCTGGGAGGTGTAGGAGGAGGAGGAGACCGGCGGCTGCTGGAAGGCGTAGGAGGAGGAGGCCGGCGGGTTAGGGTTAGGGTTAGGGTTAGGGTGATGCTGGGAGGTGTAGGAGGAGGAGGAGACCGGCGGCTGCTGGAAGGCGTAGGAGGAGGAGGCCGGCGGGTTAGGGTTAGGGTTGCTGGGAGGTGTAGGAGGAGGAGGAGGAGGCCGGCGGCTGCTGGGAGGTGTAGGAGGAGGAGGAAGAGACCGGCGGCTGCTGGGAAGCGTAGGAGGAGGAGGCCGGCGGGTTAGGGTTAGGGTGCTGCTGGGAGGTGTAGGAGGAGGAGGAGGAAGAGACCGGCGGCTGCTGGAAGGCGTAGGAGGAGGAGGCCGGCGGGTTAGGGTTAGGGTTAGGGTTGCTGGGAGGTGTAGGAGGAGGAGGAGGCCGGCGGCTGCTGGGAGGTGTAGGAGGAGGAGGAAGAGACCGGCGGCTGCTGGGAAGCGTAGGAGGAGGAGGCCGGCGGGTTAGGGTTAGGGTTAGGGTTAGGGTTAGGGTTAGGGTGCTGCTGGGAGGTGTAGGAGGAGGAGGAGACCGGCGGCTGCTGGAAGGCGTAGGAGGAGGAGGCCGGCGGGTTAGGGTTAGGGTTAGGGTGCTGCTGGGAGGTGTAGGAGGAGGAGGAGGAGACCGGCGGCTGCTGAAGCAAAGCGTAGGAGGCCGGCTGCTGGGGTGAGGCATAGGAGGAGGAGACTGGCTGGGGTGAGGTATACTGCTGGGGGGCCAGAGGCTTATAAGCAAAACAAAGGTACAGACTAATTTAGGCATAACAATTCAAACTATAAACAAACTTAAACATGAACAAATCTAATACTAAAAAGGACATTCTGGTAAACAAGGAGCAAACTTAAGAATAATGCATTCATTTTCATTAATCTATCATGTATAAAGTACACTTGTGACTTTGTGAGATGCATAAAACACTGGCCTGTTGCGTTTTAGACGAATGATTCCCAACCCTGGTGCAGTTGGTAATGGTAGCATTGTCGCCTCACAGCTGGACGGTCCCAGGTTCGATTCCCGCCGGGGATGCTGGGGGCACACACACAGGTATGAGGGGTACTGAGGGCACCGTCCCTTAGACCATTATTGATAATGATGTGATATTTTCTTTACCCTAACCCGAGCCATCCCAAACAAGCAAAATATCATATTGACAAGGTTGTCAATCGGCTATTTTCAGCAGAAAAGGCTTTCCGCACAACAGAAAACGAGAAATACACTAGAATAAAGTACTGAGAGGGTTTGCGAAGAAGCACCTGCATGTGTCAGTGATCCGTTCCAGTTAAACTTGGTATATTTTAACATGCATTTTGTAAATGCAGGCAACTTATTTGACACCAACTATTCGGGGCCCCATATTGATGGAAATCATCAGGTACAGGCGGAAAGACATGATTTTAATTTCCACTTTCAACCTGTGTCCTGTAATGATGTTCTTTGTGCACTACAAGCTATTGACACCAAAGAAGCTCTGAGAAGGAAGAGCCAAACTCACACCGGAAGTGCAATTAATACATGGCAGTGAATGGAGCCGACTGGACCAGCTCATAACAAACATTTATGAACAATTGAGACCTTTTGTAAAGTAATCACTTCTGGAAAATAACAGAAGACATATCACAGGTTGTTTTCTAATCACTTACTTTTTGATGTGCACAGAATTCACAGTATATAATTTTATCTGAGGATCTAAACAGCAGCAGGTATCGTTTCTGGCTCCGAAGTATCGCGAGATTTGGCGATACTTGGTGCGTTCAGAAAGGTACTTTGTGCTCTTTAGATGCCATACCTCTATAAGAAATTACAGTGTACACATCGAATAGCAACACAGCAGACAATAATGTGTTACTTGTCTTCTGTTATTTTCCAGAAGTGTCATTAGCACAAAGAGGGTAGTTGAGGCAGTGTTCCTGTCTGTCTTGGATTATGGAGACATAATCTATAGACATGTAGTAGCATCCACTCTTAAATCCCTAGACTCTGTTTACCACTCATCGATTTGATTTATTATGGTCGATAGCTATGGTATACTCACCATTGTGTCTTATATAAGGTCAAGGTAAACTTTGTCCACAAGGGAAATTTGTCTTGGGCTTTCACCCCAGCTACAGCCACACAAAAAACATCAATGACAACAAAAAAATACATTACAGAGGAAGTCACAACATTGCACAACTTGTTAAGCCATGCTTGGAGATTGTCCTAAATACATCTCATCTTTCCTGAAAGGGGTCTCTGAACCCTACCACACCCGGTCAAGTAATTTCCCCAAATTCAAGGTACCAAAAGTTAACTCTGAACTTGGTAGATCTGCTTTTAGCTTCTGTGGCCCTAATAAATGGAATGACCTGCAAACATTAAAATTCACCACATTGGTACCCTTGAGTTGTTTTGAAACCTTGGTGAGCATACAAACCCCAAAAATATGCAACTGTTTTAGATGTAATACACATGTATGCCTTTTTTTTCTTCACAATATTGTATTTCTCGACAACTTATTCTCGAAATGTCACTGATTGGTTATACCTGAATGATTATGTCTGCTTGTTTTTTGTGTGATTTTGATATGTAGAATATAGTGTTAACATATTTTAGAAAAGTCTCCTGTGGACAGGTGCTTACACTGTAAGCAAAACATCTACAAATTGTGCAATATGAGTGTGATATCTGGGGTGCATACATTTGTTAGACATACTATCAGTCCGACAAGCATTAGTCCGACAACACCGTCGCTCCCGACATGCATATACAGTACAGTATGGAGGCGTGGGACGGACGGACGGGAGATGCAGGTTTTCAATATCTCACACTTATAGCGCCTTTCTGACTACCCAAAGATGCTTTACATGAGGCAAGAGGAAGCAACAAAAATAAAAACAACTTTATTATCCCATGCCACCAAAAGCTCAAATGTCTTTTTTTTTAAGATATTTTTTTGCGGCTTACGCCTTTTTTTTTTTTTTTTCTTTTTTGAAGGGACAGACAGTAGGCTGACAGGAAACGGGAGAGAGATGGGGGAAGACATGCAGTAAAGGCCGTGTCGGGCTCGGGAGTCGAACCCGCGGCACACTGCGACTGGATTACCAGTCGGGTGCCCAGACGGTTACGCCACCGCCTGGGCTCAAATATCCTTTTGAACATAGTCCAATCCCCTTACACAATAGTCCACATTTCACATATAAAATCAAAATCTCAGCCACTCCAGCATGGTGGTGTTACGATGAAATTGGTGACATGCTGAAATATGTGAAATTCGTGTAGACAATCACAATGATCAGTGCTGATAAATGAAACGTAACAATTTACATTCAGAGTAAAAAACCTAGTGGTATTTAGGCCTTATTGTATTGAAAGATCTCCATAAAGTTGTGTGTGTGAGTGTGAGTGAGCAAGTGGCCGAGATTTGGGGTATTGGAATTTAGAAGAAACATCAAGCAGAACCCGACTATGTCGGGGGAGAGAAAAATAGAGACAGAGGAAATACAGGCAATAGTAGTAGCAATAGAAATAAACGTAATAGTGTAAGATAATATATAGTATAACAATGTCAGATAATACAGTATATAGTGGAATAAGAATGTTAAAATACAGTGTAGTGGTGTAATATAACATGGTAGCAGTGCATGCTTGTGATCTGTGAGGAGGCAGAGTCCATAGTCACATAGGCTCTGTGAAGAGGGTTACAGCAAAACATCAAATGGAGAGACAGTGATGGTTCTAATTTTACCATTATGATGAGAATGTTTTTATTTTATATTTATAAGTGAATAATGTAAGTCTGAACCAGGACCTTAAATTAAAATATGTCCAGACCACCAGAAAAATGTAATGGAAAAACCCTAAAGAAATTATCCTAATAGTTATAGAAATATAGGAGAGTAAGAAACATTTTCAAAAACCTTAGGCCTAGTTGTCAAATATAGTGAGCTGTCAATTTAAGATAGCGCAATGGATAAACCTTTGAGAGAACGTTGAATGATACCAAATGAATCGGTATACTATAACTATATACATTACCTTTCACAAATGACTGACTAAAGGATTTTATTTAAAGGGTATTTCACATACCCTTTCAATAAAATCCTTTAGTCACCTTAGCCAATCCTAGAAAAACCCTTTGAACACAATCCAGGCAATGGATAAAACACCTTGGTAAAGACGCAGGGATTCAGACCACACTGAATTATAAAGTTTAGGGGAATTTATATAAATTGATTCTCAGTGAAAAGATGTTAAAGATCCAGGCTTGACATAGCGTTATTCCATGACTGACATCACAACATTATTCCACAGTTTTACAACTTCATATAGTAGTAGGGACAGAGACCAGGGGGTTAATCACCCATCTCTTCCAAAACAAGTCAACGAGATACTGCACTTTTCACCCTTCAGCGTGTATACAAGTCTTTTGTGAACAGTTCAAGTGGCATGACTGAGGTACCGATGCATTTCCATTGCTGACACACAGCAAAGGCCAGGTCTGGGTTGGTACCAGTGGGAGTGAGTGAATTCACACACTTCTGCAGATCAGCTTCCACCAACATGGAAGGAGGTGGTGTTAGGAGGTGGTGTTAGGACGTGTTAGAAGGAGGTGGTGTTAGGAGGTGGTGATAGAATGACGTGTTAGAAGGAGGTGGTAAGAAGTTGGTGGAAGCTGATCTGCTGATCTACTTGCACCTGCCATATATACAGGGGACTTCAATTCCCAACACAAGGTTTGGGGTTATACCGTTTGACCCAAAAGAGCCCCCAAGCGTCTTCTCTGCACGATGGAACACCTATACCAACCCAGACCTGGCCTTTTCCGTGGTCACCCACGTGTCCCCACATACATATTGCCTGCTACAAGCAAGGACAGTCACCAACATGTTGCCACAATGATGTCAGATCATATGAAGTAGTATAATAATGTTTAGATAAAATAGTGTTGTGGTGTACTATGATATGGTCCATGGTCATGCTCTGTGATGAGGCCGGGTCCACAGTCACTCTTGATAGGCTCAGTGAAGGCTCTGTGAAGAAGCCTGGTCCACAGTCACACCCTTGATAGGCAGCTGGGGGTCCATAATACAAGTCCATGGAACTGCAGATTGTGAGACAAAAATAAACACCGGGGAGTGGCTCCCCGGATGATGAGTTAGTGGCAGGCCTTACTGGACAGTGAGTCTTAATGTTTATTTATTTGACGGGGACAATGCTCATTAATCAACATGTCAGTTTTCACATCCATGTAAATGGGACAGAGTTAGCCAAAAGATAGTTACTTGCGCAAGCAGAGCGCGCAAGTAATGTGGTCGGCCTGTCTCATTTGTCGTGACAGCTGTTCCGCCATTTGAGGCTTACGCAGAAAAACATCAAATCTGTGCCCGTTTTGCTGGACCAATGATGACGAAATGACCATATTTCTTACGTCATCATTTAGAGCTAGTCATACACGTATTTCTTACGTCATCATTTAGAGCTAGTCATACACGTCTAAATGATGACGTAAGAAATATGGTCATTTCGTCATCATTGGTCCAGCAATACGGGCACAGATTTGATGTTTTTCTGCGTAAGCCTCAAATGGCGGAACAGCTGTCACGGTTTTTGGACCAAAGTGACCACAGAATACCGCTAATCAACTTACAACTACACACTTTATACAGTATAGAGTATATATATATAATATGGTCATTTCGTCATCATTGGTCCAGCAATACGGGCACAGATTTGATGTATGACTAGCTCTAAATGATGACGTAAGAAATACGTGTATGACTAGCTCTAAATGATGACGTAAGAAATATGGTCATTTCGTCATCATTGGTCCAGCAATACGGGCACAGATTTGATGTTTTTCTGCGTAAGCCTCAAATGGCGGAACAGCTGTCACGGTTTTTGGACCAAAGTGACCACAGAATACCGCTAATCAATTTACAACTACACACTTTATACAGTATAGAGTATAGAGTATATATGTATACATATATAGTATATGCCTATATACTATATATATATACTATATATATTTCTTACGTCATCATTTAGAGCTAGTCATACGTATACTATATACATAATCAATAAAAAATAAAATACCAAATTGTGCCTGATCTGCTGGGACCAGAGTACGTGGTGTGTATGTGTATGACTAGCTCTGTCATACATATATATGTTCTACTTTATGTACTTTACTTATGTACAGATCACCTAAAACAGACCTTTCAAAATTAAACACATTTCTCAAAAACATGGTAAAGTATATATCATCTCCGACTTCTGCAATTTTGATAATAGGAGATTTCAATGAAGACCATAATACTGAGATAGAAAGAAGTATAAAGACCTACATGTCAAAATTAGGCTTTAAACAATTAAATACAAATCCAACTACAGATTACGGAAATATTTTAGATCATGTATATTTTAACAAATGTGAAAGTATTAGTATAGAAATTGAAGTTAGACACATATTACTCTGATCATGATTTAGTATTAATATCACTATAGTCCAACATGAAATAGATTTAAAATTAAAATTAAATTTTTAATTCAGTTTATATACTTTTTTTTATAGGTGTTTACATGCATAAAGTAGATAGGTAGTAAATAGTTACACCTAATAATTACACATTTCAAATGTTCCTTCACAGAGATATTGAGATTCCACCGTTTACAGAAAAAGTATACTGTATAACATTTTAATTCAGTTTATATACCTTTTTTTTTCAACACATAAATGATTTATTTGTCTCTGAAAAACAAAAAAGGGATCCAGAATATATCTACAACAATAAAACAGTATTTCTTATATAGATAGAAACTAGAATCATACTTAATACTAAATGTTTACATAGTAGTATAGTAGGTAGCAAATAATTACATCTAAACATTAATCATTTCAAACGTTCGTTCACATAGATACTGAGATTTGACAGTTTACAGCGGGCGAAAACATTACATGCGCGCTCTGCTTGCGCACTAGTTGGCCATTTATGGCCTACTAGTGTGCAACAAGCAAGTATGCACTCGACAGAGTGCAGTTCTAGTTTACATCTGTAGTCCCTGAGCACGTTCTTAAAAATATCCATACAAAAACACATACAATACAAGTGTTGTAACAATCGCACTGAATGGAAATTAACCCACACAACCAAGGGGGGAGGAGACACTTTGACACACAATACCCAGTACAAGACTTTCCTTTAAATTTTATACATATTTTCTAAATTTCACATGTCTTCTGCAGATCAGCTTCCACCACATAATGGAAGGAGGTGGTGTTAGGAGATGGTGTTAGAAGGAGGTGGTGTTAGAAGGAGGTGGTGTTAGAAGGAAATGGTAGAGGAGGTGGTGGAAGATGATCTGCAGAAGACACACGGAAATGTGAATTCACTCACTACCGCTTTTACCTGCATTTGCTATCTATACAAGGGACTATCATTCCCAACACAAGGATTAGGGTTACAGCTAAACATCAAATGGAGAGACACTGATCCAATAAATAAACTTTTTCATGAAAACATTAAACGTTAGTTTCCGTCTCACAGATGAGGCATAACTTGTCCACAGGTCTTTCCAGTGTGCTCGTCTTGGCCTGCACACAAATGACCAGCCCCTTTCCTCAGGTATCATCTGTGTGACTCTAGACATACAGTAGCACTATAGTATCTATATGCATAGTTTCATTACATAGAAATTAGGTTCTTAGCTTACATATGATACTTGACTATTTCCAGGCAGGCACTCTGTTGCTGGCTCCATGAAGAGGCCTGGTCCACGGTCACACACTTGAGGCAGCTGGGGGTACATAATAGAAGTGCATGGACCTGCAGAGTGGGAGACAAAGCTTTTCATAATAAAGTTTATTTGACACTTGTGTAGTAACAGACACGTTCAATTAACCATACATTTAATGCTTGCGACCAGCAGCAATAACTTTGGTTTGATTCATGTTTATGTGTTTCAAGCCTTATGACCTGCTGTAAAACCTTTTGCCCTTCGGGGACACTAATAAACAACCTTGAACCTTGATACATGTCTTTCTTTTCATTTTTTGTACATAGATTTTCTAAATTTCACATGTCTTCTGCAGATCAGCTTCCAACACATCATGGAAGGAGGTGGTGTTTTTCACCCTTCAGTGTGTATACAAGTTTTTTGTGAACAGTTCAATTGGCATGACTGAGGTGCCGATGCATTTCCATTTCTGACACACGGCAAAGGCCAGGTCTGGGTTGGTACCAGTGGGAGTGAGTGAATTCACATCATCATATATCTTCTGCGGATCAGCTTCCACCAACATGGAAGGAGGTGGTGTTAGAAGGACGTGTTAGAAGGAGGTGGTGTTAGAAGAAGGTGGTTTTAGAAGTTGGTGGAAGCTGAGGTCTACTTGCACCTGCCATATACTGTATACAGGGGACTTCAATTCCCAACACAAGGTTTGGGGTTACAGCCAAACATCAAATGAAGAGACACAGAGCACACTACTGTTTGACCCAAAAGAGCCCAGCATGATGGAACACCCATACCTGGCCTTTGCCGTGGGTCAGAAATGGAATTATATCAGCACCTCAGTCTTGCCATTTCAGCTGTTCACAAAATAAGTCTCATACATGCTGAAGGGTGAAAAAGTGCAGTATCTTGTTGACTTGTATTGGAAGAGATGGGCGAGTACCTGTCTCTGCTTCAAGAGCCACAAAAATGCACTCGGATTAAGAAGAACCTGGCAACAGCAGACGTTATGATTATGGACGATTCAGTGCCAGAGAGCTTGTGGGTGTCGAGAAGACTCAAGCAGATGATACCTGATGCAAAGGGAAGAGTCACATACCTAAGCCATTACGAGCAATGACATTCACCCACATGTCCCCACATACATAATGCCTGCTACAAGCGAGGACATTCAACATGTTGCCACAATGATGTCAGATCATATGAAGTGGTATAAATGTTAAGATAAAATACAGTGTTGTGGTGTACTATGATATGGTAGCAGTCCATGGTCATGCTCTGTGAGGAGGCCGGGTCCACAGTCACACTCTTGATAGGCTCAGTGAAGGCTCCGTGAAGAAGCCTGGTCCACAGTCATGGAACTGCAGAGTGAGACTAACTCCGGGAGTGGCTCCCCGGATGATGAATTAGTGGCAGGCCTTACTGGACCGTGAGTCTGTACAGTGTTAATAACAATCGCACTGATGGGAAACGAACCCACGCAACCAAGGGGAGGAGGAGAAAAGGGAGGAGGGGATGGGGAAGGGAAGGGGTAGATGTAGAGTTCTCAATGGGCCTGAAAATTAAGGCCCGGCCCTACCCTACCCAGGCCGGCCCGAGGCTCAGCCCGACCATAACAAGTACCAAAATGTTAGGCCAGTAGATGGTTCAATATACTGAGTGAGTGTGTGAGAGAACGGACGCCAAACAAAGACAACGCCCTGGTAACATCTGTCCCAACAGCCATTTTATACTGACTTATAGCAGTTACATAGACGGTACAATAATTGCATTTTATGTAGTCATAGCACTTTATAGTATATTAGTATAGTATATGGGCCATTCTACCGAATTAGTTCAAATTGCAGTCCCACAATGAAAAACGCATATTAAAAAACAATTTAGTGTTCAGACTTTTCACTGTAGTAATGTCATAGTATAGTCTAATTAATCACAAAACATTAATTGAGATAATGTGAAATTAAATATATAAAAAACATACTTTATATGTTACTTCCTATTGGACGGTGGCTGTCCCAACCTCTAACCCCTAAAGTTCAATTCATGAAAAAGTACTTAAATGATTTGTCACTTTCCTAGATTTATTTTATAAGGAAGTTGAAATAATGAAATTGATTGATTTGTTTTAATTAAAAAAATATATATAAAAAATGCTGTCCCAATGCTGTTTTCATGTCACTACCGGAACAGAAAGAGTTTAAGTCCATAGATGGAGCCTGGTTTAAGCCACACCCCCACACTCTTCACCAAAAAGTGACAGACTTCATGGCCAAATGATGAGTTTTTTGGATTTTCTGCTAAATGTGATGTTTCTATTCATGTACATCAGTTTAAAGCTGTTTTTCTTAGGCATGTTTTGCCTAGCATTGTAGAGTAAAGCTAAAAACTAGATAAAATTGTCACTACCGAAACAATTAGTCACTAATTAGTGACTGCGTCTCTTTTACAAGTGGGAACTGGCCAAGAAGAGGCAGAAATAAAAATTACACTTCAATACCACATCGTCAATGTTACATTTTGAACCAGCAAATACAACATCCATAATACACTTAAAGTACCTATATATGCATAAATACAACAACTCACCTGTCCTACTTTTTAGTAGCAGGGCAAAATACACCATATACACAATCTCCACGATCTGAGCCGATATAATAAATATATAGGCATGAACATAGGCTAGTACATATCCAAACATGTGCAAGTGTTGGATAGTACATCAAAGATGATCCTTTTGAAACTTCTCAAGGGAACATTCAAAGCCAATTTTAGTCTGGACTGTAGATCATTCCACGACCAAGGGCCAAAGAAGGCCAGACATTTTTTACCCCCCTCGGATTTGAATGCTGGTACTACACACCGCAGCCAAGCATTTGACCTGAGGTTTAAGCCGTTTTGGACCAGGTCGAATTTGGATGAAATGTAAGACGGCAGGTCACCCAGAATTACTTTATAAATGAAAATATGCCAATGCTGAAGCCTGCGAGCTGCCAATGAGAACCAACCGACTGCAGCATACAACGTGCAGTGATGTGTTCTGAAAGGTGCATTTGTTATGAATCTCAATGCAGCATGGTACAAGGGATCCAATTTGGTCAAGGTTGAGGAGCAGGCAAACCTATAAATGATATCAGCATAATCCAATTGGGACAGAAAGAGACCAATGACCAGTTTTTTACGAGCTGAACAAGCAAAACAAGCCTTCAATCTGTAGAAGAAACCCAGAGTGAATTTAAGCTTTTTGCACAAGGAATCAATATGAAATTTGAAAATACCAAATTTGAAAATACCAAAACAAAATGTAAAAAGTGTGGCAGAGAGAGACAGAGTGAGAATGGAGGCAAAGGAGATGGTTGGGCTTCCACACGACCTAGCACCGAAGTGATCAGGCAGTAGTAGTTTAGTAGTAGCTTGAGCAAATGTAAAGCATCTTATGAGTTATTATTTAGCAAAATAGTTAAGTGACTATGGCATCGCATTGTAAAGACAATGCTGTGGTCACTAGCGAAACAGTGCAGTCACTACCGAAACACTGGTTTTAGTGAGTTATCAAACAATATATTAAGATCACGATTGGTTAGTTGTATGTGTAATGTCAACTACCAATAATGCAACATTCTTATAGTAAAATGTATAAAGTTGATTATATTGATTTCAATCAATATAATCAACTTTATACATTTTACAAAGAATATTGCGTTAGAATTTTGATTACTCTCAATAATTCAACATACATTTACAGTTTAAATGTATTCAATTGTGGAACCCCATAAATTCTTAAAAATGGTCTACAGGGGGGGAATAAAAAAGATAATAGACTTTTGACAAATCTGGGGAGAGAAAAGATATTCCAATACATTATTAAAATACGATATAATTGACTGTGCCTTTACTAAATATGTGTCCCTTAAATATGGTGCAAAGTTTTTCAACAATTTCCAACTCTGAATTTGAACAAATTCGGTAGAATGGCCCATATATGTATAGTTTCATTATATAGATATATACTGTTAGGTTCTTAGCTTACTCATGTTTCATGATAACTACTTTTTATGTGTGTGATGTATTGCCATGCTTTTCGTTCGTTCTTAATGTAAATCGCTCTGGATTAAGAGTGTCTGCTAAATGCCTAAATTGTAATGAATTGCAAGATACTGCACTTGACTGAGGTACTGATGCATTTACATTGTCGACACATTTCAAAGGCCAGGTCTGGGTTGGTATGGGTGTTCCATTGTGCAGAGTGGAAGCTTCTTTTGGGTCAAACAACGGTAGTGTGTTGGCGTTAGAGGCCCATTGGCTCTGTGTCACTCCATTTGATGATGTTTGGCTGTAACCCCAATCCTTGTATTGGGAATTGAAGTCCCCCTTTATAGAAGGCAGGCACATTTATTTGAGACATGCTTGTGAAGAGTCTGCCTGTGCTATTAACTCATTTTGGATTTTTTTCAGAAGAAGTTGGTGGAAGCTGATCTAGATCTTCTTCTAGGTGGTATTAGAAGAAGGTGGTGGAAGTTCATCTGCAGAAGACATATGATAATGTGAATTCATTCACTCCTGCTGGTATTTGCACCTGCCATATATACAGGGGACTTCAATTCCCAACACAAGGATTGGGGTTACAACCCCACTGTCTTTGATTGTCTAAAGTCAAAGATAGTGAGTTAACAACCAATATATTAAGATCATGATTGGTTCGGTGTATGTGTAATGTCAACTACCAATAATGCAATATTCTTTGTAAAATGTATAAAGTTGATTATATTGATTTCAAATCAATATAATCAACTTTATACATTTTACAAAGAATATTGCGTTTAGATTTCGATTACTCACAATAATTCAACATAAAGTTAAAATTTTAATTTTAATGTATTTAATTGTGGAACCACCTACCTAAACTCTTAAAAATGGTATTAACTCATTTTGGATACAACATAAATCATTTCAGTTTTTCTCCTCTGGTGAAAAGTTGGAGGCTGCGCGATGGCAGTCCCTCAGTCAAATCTGGTCACATCTATACTCTTCTGTAGATCAGCTTCCACCAACATGGAAAGAGGTGGTGTTAGGACGTGTCAGAAAGAGGTGGTATTAGAAGGTGGTGGTATTAGAAGAAGTTGGTGGAAGTTCATCTGCAGAAGACATGATAATGTGAATTCCTTCACCCCTGCTGGTATTTGCAGCTGCCATATATACAGGAGACTTCAATTCCCAACACAAGGATTGGGTTTACAACCAAACATCATCAATTGGAGAGACACAGAGCCAATGGGCCTCTAGCAGCAACACACTACTGTTGTTTGACCCAAAAGAGCCCCCAAGCTTCTTACAGTATAGTATCCATACAGTATAGCAAGCCAAATAAATATCAAACTTTTTTGATAATGATCGGAACGGCCCAGGGTTTCCCGTCTGCTTTAATTGCCAGCCAGCCAGCCGGCCGTAAAACAGCCTTCAGTTTTAGCGCTCCATTTACCTGGAATCAATTACAATAGACTTCAATAATGGACTCCATGATGTCATTGCATGGGGCAATTTATAAACTTGCAAGCTAATCTTGTTTTCATTTGTTACCGTTTAAAATGAGATGACAGTATTGTTTTCACACCGTTCTATGCTTGTTTTTACATTATATAACACATTTCATGCTGCTGTTATTATTTTTAATATTACACTGCTTATGTATTATGCCTTTTGTAATCTTGTAATACGCAGTTCAATGTATTTCCAAGAAAAGAAGGACGTACTCACAGTTTGTACTTAAGTAAAAGTACAGTATCATTATCAAATCGTATACATAGTCTGGTTTGGTATTCAAGAATTACTCGAGTAAAAGTACAAAAGTATTGGCACCAAAATATACTTAAAGTACTAATTGGACACCCCCCCCCCCCCCACCCCTGAATGGGTCAAGTAAATCATCATTGTACTTAATTCTTCCACCACTGAATATAAAATATGATGCTTTGCTGGGTGTTTGTGCACGGTTAGAGAGAGAGCAGGGGGTGCCGAGTGGTACTCACTGTGATGTCCATCCTGTCTGCGCAGTGGGTCCTTGGTGCTCTGTCTGCGCAGTGGGTCCTTGGTGCCCTGTCTGCGCAGTGGGTCCTTGGTGCTCTGTCTGCACAGTGGGTCCTTGGTGCTCTGTCTGCGCAGTGGGTCGTTGCTGTGCAGGAGTAGCGAAGACATTGAGCGAGGTTTCCATAAACTGTGCCCTACACGTAAAAAATTTAAATAAAAGTTTATACTGATGATAACAAAGTAAATAAGTAACCACAGCAAAATCCCAAACAAGCAGTAATGTGTGTGTGTGTGTGTGTGTGTGTGTGTGTGTGTGTGTGTGTGTGTGTGTGTGTGTGTGTGTGTGTGTGTGTGTGTGCGTGCGTGCACAATATAACAAATCTACTTCAATGTGGCTACACAGTATATAAAAAATGGCAGGCAAGATAAGA
Organism: Protomyctophum parallelum; assembly: GCF_964188405.1. Classification (NCBI taxonomy): domain Eukaryota; kingdom Metazoa; phylum Chordata; class Actinopteri; order Myctophiformes; family Myctophidae; genus Protomyctophum; species Protomyctophum parallelum. The sequence continues at coordinate 21,428,822 of NC_139713.1, forward strand.
TAATAAGGTGACAAGTTTATAATTAGCTCTCCTATGAAAGGGCGGGTCGGACCGAGGACACCAACTATTATGCCGAAATTATATTGGGGAAAGAAAAGGGGACAACTCAATGTATTATATCTCCTGTAAACCCTCTAGTGCGTGACTTAAACTTTAAATAGCCTATTTAGGGATTGGCTTCAGGTTTATCCAACAATACAATAGTTATTGTATAGTCAAGGCAGTGGAGGTAAACATACACACCAATAAACACCCCAAGGTCCCAACAACAGAGTAAGTCGTGTGCAGCAGGGCGGACCCTAGCCCCTCTCGGAACCCCCTGGGTCAGCCCAATCCGAACCGAACCGGGCTGACCCGTATTGTCCCTGTGCGGTGATGTGTTTTCGTATGGAAATTCCAGTACACAGATGTAGAAATTCTCTCTAAAATAGGATCTGCGCCAAGTGACGGCATTATTTTCCTTGAGTTATTCTGAATTCGGTAACTTTAAGTAGCTATACATCCCGCTGCGAATATCTCCTGTGGCGCGGAAGCCGTTAAGTATTTTTAATCTTTGTTTGACCGATTTGGTCGCTTTATTTCTTCTTGTTTGTTTACCGTTTATTGTACCGCCTCCCGGTGTGCGGTTGGCTTGTGCCGGCTACGTCCCTGCCTCTGATCTGCTGTGTCATAGCTATAGCGCCACTAGCTAGCCAGATAGGCGGTACAATGAGGTGTCAATAAACAAGGAAGGAAGAGAAGAATCCAAGCTTCCAAATCGGGCAAACATATATTAAAAATACTTAACGGCTTCCGCGCCACAGGAGATATTCGCAGCGGCATGTATGGGTACTTATACTTTACATATTCAGAAAGCCTCACACTGAAAAATATCGTCAAAGCGCGCGGGGAGCCGTTAAACATGTTGTTTATGTTTTAAAATGGGTGCGTCCCAGGTGGCATGGTAGTAGTGCTACAGGACCCAATGCACTGGGTCGAACAAATGTCAGAAACTTCAGTAGCATTTGGGTTCTGCTTGGAGGGCTAGGCGGACCCGGCCGTGAACAAGGTAACAGATTGTTACAGATTAGAGAAAACAATTAAAACGTGCCAGTATAGAAAACAACTCAAATGTCTACAGTAACTGCCTATACAAACTAAATGGATAACTCAAATTAACAACAACATAAAAAGACTGGTCCCCTCAACCCATTTAGACCATGGGGTCGCATCGGTGTCGCCTTATAGCTTTTAACCACTTTAACCATTATTTTAAACTTTAACTGTTGAAAAATAGATCTACAACCTCCGCTCTACGAGCTTGTAGGTCTGCGATTTTTGAAGAATCTTGAAAATGTGTGCAAATCTTATATATATTCTTTCACAGTGAACATTTTTAACTCAAATATATGGTTCTGGGGGGGGGGGGGGGGGGGTCCCTGGAACACCATATATTGAGGTGGGGGTCCACAGCCAAATACAGATAATTCTGGGGGTCCTTGACATGAAATAGTTTGAGCACCACTGACATAGAAACAGTTTTTTCAGAAATGTCATGATTTAGAAGACATTTGTAAAATCTGTTCTCAGGTCTAAATGGGTTAAGGAAACGGAAAAACACATTAGTTGCCAGCCCTGGTATAAGCAAACACTGCATTCAAATCATTATTAAAAGAACAAAAACTACTTTGATTTGCAGTGATACTACAGCACAATTAGCCCCTTTCGGGACCCTACGTAAAACTTTTTTGATATTTTGTTGAGTTTATACGTTGGGTCCCTGCTCGCTAGTGTATTTTCGTATGGAAATTCCTAAATGCGGATGTGGAGATTCTCTCTAAAATAGGACCCGCGGCATGTGACGCCATTATTTTCCTTGAGTTATTCTGAATTCGGTAACTTTAAGTAGCTATACATCCCGGTGCGAATATCTCCTGTGGCGCGGAAGCCGTTAAGTATTTTTAATCTTTGTTTGACCGATTTGGTCGCTTTATTTCTTCTTGTTTGTTTACCGTTTATTGTACCGCCTCCCGGTGTGCGGTTGGCTTGTGAGGCTACGTCCCTGCCTCTGATCTGCTGTGTCATAGCTATAGCGCCACTAGCTAGCCAGATAGGCGGTACAATGAGGTGTCAATAAACAAGAAGAATCCAAGCTTCCAAATCGGGCAAACATATATTAAAAATACTTAACGGCTTCCGCGCCACAGGAGATATTCGCAAAGGTATGTATGTGTACTTATACTTTACATATTCAGAAAGCCTCATACTGAAGAATATCGTCAAAGAGCGCGGGGAGGCGTTTTAACATGTAAACAGAGCCAGTAAATGTTTTAATCAGGTGGCATGGACGACGAGGAACAGGACCCAATGCACTGGGTCGAACAAATGTCAGAAACTTCAGTAGCATTTGGGTTCTGCTTGGAGGGCTACAGCACAATCAATGCGAGGGCAAGGCCGGGGACATCAACAGCACCACAGCTACAAGAAAAGACAGTGATATTACAAAACTAAAAGTGCATTTAAATACACAGATACAGGTAGAATGTAGAACACATGTATGCTTTTTACCGGTATATCCACGTCTCTATAGACACAGCAGCAGAGCACTTCATTTGTGGTCAACTCATTTGAAGACATTAATGTTGACACAGACTAAAGTGCTAAAACAACCAAAAGCCAGTGGCAGCATCAGATGCAACAAACATTTTGGCCTACCATGCTTGGTGAACAGTGAACAGTGAACACCATTCTGTCAAAATGGCTGCTTCTTCTTCTTCTTGTTTTACGGCAGTTGGCATCCAGTTGTTGGTGCATTACCGCCACCTTGTGAGTGTGACCCAAATCTTGGATCAGCCAACAACCAGACATCAGACAACAGCAACATTATGAAAATTACACAAATATAAGGTTAGTGTTCTATAGGGTTAACAAAACTCACTTTTTATTGAAGGATTGGGTTAATAAAGGAATTCTTACATTGGGCCCCTTATGAAAAGAATACTCTCTTAGGTAAATTGGTTGATGATCTACCAGTAGTTACAGAATCCGGCCTTCCCAGATCTACATTCTGGCAATATTTGGAATTGGGGTTTGAACTCACCATCTCCCGATCATGTGGCAGCGTTCTAACACACTGATCCACTGGGTCCAGACAATTCAAACTGCTTTTTTGTTTGTTTTATGTGAGATCAGCCTAAGAGTCATAGGATTTTCTGTACAGCATTTCAACTGCCGAAAGCCTGGATTGAACCAGGGACCTTTAAATATTCAGTCTAATGCTCTACCACAGGGTTCCCCAATAAATTTTCCTCAAGGGCCATATTTTGACTAGCGTACCAGGCTGGGGGCCGAGTCTGCACGTGCGAGGTCGAGGTCTTGCCCTGAAAATTCATTTTCAGGGCAAGACCCCATTTGAAAAGGATGCCCAGTTTGACATGCATAGGCTACTGACCCCCATTTAATGCCATTTATATCTGGGACCCTTAAAAAAAAAAAACAGATTTTTTTTTTTTTTTTTTTATTCTTTCATGGGCCACAAGGGGGCGCTCTGTGGGCCGCAAATGGCCCGCGGGCGGCCTATTGGGGTATCCTGCTCTACCAACTGTGCTATTTCGGCTTGTAAGTGTCACATCCAGAATATATTTTTCAATGTTGATAGATAAAAAGCGTCTTATTTGTTTACAAACTAATGTCCAATGGTCAAGGTCTCATATTCTCCTGAACTTTGACCCAGGCCGGATTCATAATTGTCACCTTATGCTCCAGATCATCATTTTACTCTTAACATACTGCCTGTTGTTCTCCTTATCATCTATAATGTCATGTCATTCATATGTTTATGGTCAAAATATGTTTTCATCGGTCCCATTTAATATCTTGTTGACTCCTTATTCAGTCTCCATGGGGTCTGCCTTCAGCCACAAACTTTCAATACTGTAGGCGCTGTTTTTAATTTGATATGCAGCTGCTGTGTTATCAGTCTAGTTTGACCTTGGCCTAGTAACTTGGTGCAGGGAAAGAAGTTATCTACAGGTTGCCTGGTAACGCCTGCCTAGGCGCTGCCGCTCTCCAGGCTTCAATGGGCATCCCTGTGCGGGACAGAGGACATGAGCGCCATCCTCATCATCTAGGCGTTGGACTAATGAGGGAGCGCCAACACTGGTTTTGTCATCTGACATTGCGGACATGAAACATCTCCAGCCAATGAACTTGATATCAACCAATCTGACGTGATTTGCAGTATTTAGCCTGGAACAATACTGTGAAGAGGAGTTCAGTTCAGTTCAGTTCCGGAGTTCAGCTCAGCTTCTGTGATTCATTTGGAATCAACAATTGATTATTCTAAATTATATTGATGTAAATAATATTCTGAACCTGTAGCACATTCTCTATGTAAATTGACTATATACCTACTAAAATAATTGTTAAACCTTAAGCTCTCTCCGAAACTTATTTCATCCTGCCTCCAAATCATTTTTTAAGGTATGTTTCTATTTTTGGTACAGTGATTGTCATTTAAAGGGCTACTCACTCATTTTTAAGGTAAATACAGCACGGTATTTAATTGGTCTCACTGCTGGGTTATTTGAAGGTATTTATTTACAATAAGTATGTTTTACAAATTATACAGTCCTTGCTTTTATTATAAAATATCCATCAAATGTATTGTTAGTTCTTAAACAAATAAACTCATACAGTTTTCCCCCAGTGAGATCAGCCTGGGAGTCATACGGTTTTCTGTACCTCATTTGACCTGCTGAAAACCGGTTTTGATTGATTGATTGAAATATGTATTAACAGTTTGTAGAATGTACAGTACATTTTAAGCACAAACTCAATACAAAGACTGTTAACTGTGAGTGGACGACCCAATTAAGCATTACACTTGTTTACAACAGGGTCCACATTGTTCAATTAATCCATTTCCATTTGTACACTGTCAATGAAACTAACTTAATACTATCAACATCTATCTATTCTATAGTCCCTCTACAACAATGGTTCCCAAACCTTTTCTTGTCAAGGACCCCCACATTTACACTTTATTAACCCGTGGAACCTGAACCTGAACCTAACCCCAAAAGAGAAGATTGTTACGGATCTAGCAGTGATCTAGAATGATCAATTATATTAATAAAACATCCAAAACTGTGAAAATGAAGAAAATGAAGTTGAAGAATCCAGTTGTAAACAAGGGTGGTGCGGGTTTGATTGGAGGAGACAATGTAAGGAGCCCTAGGATTGGCTGAAGGCGGACCGATCTGATTGGCCAAGGAATCTGTCAATCAGAATGATTGGCAGGTCAAAAACCAGCACCTTCCTACTGAGTGTGTTGGGTTTGAACTAGCACAATTCTACAAGGAACTCTACAGATATCTTGTGATTTATCCACTGGGCCACTTCACAGTAAATAGTTGAGTGGGGTTTGAACCTACAGGGCTCCATTAAGCAATTCATATAATATGACATATAATATTACAGTTTTATGAGCTGGGGGCATGTTGTATCAGTTGTATGTCATATTGCAATTTTGGGCATGTTAAGAAGCGCTTTCGACACCCCGTGGATTGCGCAAAACGGCCTTGAATTAGTCATGGGTGTGGCGGGAACCCCTATTTGTATCTTACCCCCTCAGGCCGGGAACCCATATTTGGGTTCTGTACAGTATGTACAGTATTCAAAAATGTAAAAATTTTGATTCTGCTATATCAATATTTGAAGTTTTTCAGAAACCTTAGGTCAGGATTTAGAGGCGTTTTTAGAATCGGCCTTAGGCCTGAATGGGTTAAGGCGTGTTTGACACGTACCCAATCAACATGTCCATACTATTCTCTTTACCAGTCAGCTGATGTCACATACGGAATGCGCACTTTGGGGATCGTGGTATTACATTTCTTCATGCTGGCACCATAGAAGACATGACATGACTTTGTCACATTTGAGGTTAATTATTCCTATTGCACTGCATGCTGTCACCTTTATGCCTCAAAATAATTTGTTTCTATTGAAAAACACCAGTAAAATAACGTTTATTATATTTTATTTCATTCAAGTCATGATGAAGGAATGAGTTGAATGCTGCTGCTTAATGCTGTGCCTGTGGCCCCGATGGTATATGGTCTTCGCTCGTAGCATTTTATTGAAGAAGACTTGAATCGGGTGTGATACAGCATATGAAAGCAAACTTCCCAAGGATTATGGAGATGTTTTTATTTATTTTTAAGGTTAAGAAATGAAAGAAATATCTTTTCTAATCTCAACATTTTACAAAAAAAATACCAAAAAGAGGCTGTTGCCATGTCTCATAGAAACAAGTAAATAGGTCTATAAAAATAAGCGCATATAACAGGGGGTCTGTAACCTATATTTTAAATGAAGTGCCATGTTTTTATTTTCTAGATAGTGAGTCTTCCATATCCAGATTAATTTTAATGACACCACATTAAAATAAAAAAACATATTTTGATTGTCCACAAATATAAAGTTCTTCCTTCCTTTTAAATATGTTCTCCACGGACCACCTGTTAAAAACCCATGCTCTAGACGGGCCCGCCCCAAAGTTATTAGTAGAGTTTTCAGGCCCAAAAATGAAGTCCCGGCCCTACCTGGGCCCTCATCAAACCCTGTACACTCAAGACACTGCCCCCACTGCCACCCTTATATCTCCATATATGGAGCTGACCTTTTCTGACATTCCATATGTTGATCTGACCTCATCAAACCCTGTACACTCAAGACACGCTCCATGGCCAGTACAGAATTAATTCCATATGTTGATCTGACCCCCCCATGCCAAAGCACCAGCGCTCGCCCAGCAGTCTGCCGTCACCCAGGCAGATGTGTGCATGTGACCTCACTTCTCGCCCTCAGTCTGATTGGCAAGATGGTCTACTGTTATTTATCTTTCTATTTCCACAACAATATAGTCTACAGAAAAATATGGCATATTTTGGACATCATTGATCATGACTAATACATTTTTAAGAAATGTAATGTAATAAAATTCAAATGTAATCGTTTGACAGCCCTAATACCAATTGTGTGTGTGTGTGTGTGTGTGTGTGTGTGTGTGTGTGTGTGTGTGTGTGTGTGTGTATATATATATATATATATATATATATATATATATATATATATATATATATATATATATATATGTATGTATGTACACACACACACACATATATATATATAAAAAATATATATTATATATATATATATATATATATATATTATATATATATATATATACACACACACACACACACACACACACACACACACACACAATTGGTATTATTAGCTGTACCTCGTTGTAAAGGTGACTAATCAACGATTAAAATGATGTAAAACACAATACCAATTGGTATTATTAAAGTGGAGAAATAAGGCACTGTCTAGTGAGCTAATCTAGTGAGCTAATTTAAGACGTCCGGTGGACGATCTCTTCAAAATAAGAGTACCCTAGTCTAGAGTATTGAAAAAAAGTTTAATTTGCACATTAAAACTACAAATTAAGCATTTAAATGATGCTATAAGACACACATTATGTTTCTGTCTAAAAATAAGTAATTAAATAATAATAATAAAGTTATCTAAATGGATAAATGCTATTCACTGGAGCGCATGGACTTTATAAAGTGGACACTGGACAAAAGACGGCTCCGCGAGGCAACTATCTGGACATACCCACGCGTTTGGGGAGATGTCCTCTACCACACCCCACTCTCCGCTAAGCGGGAGAGGTGTAAAATTCACAGCAGCAGACCTTCTACTGGGGTCAATGCTCAAAAAAGTACCGTTTCCGGACCCAGAATGGACACTGGACAAAGAGGCCTCCGCGAGGCAACTATCTGGACATACCCACGTGTTCGGGGAGATGTCCTCTACCACACCCCACTCTCCGCTAAGCGGGAGAGGTGTAAAAGATCAGATAGTTGCCTCGCGGAGGCCTCTTTGTCCAGTGTCCATTCTGGTTCCGGAAACGGTACTTTTTTGAGCATTGACCCCAGTAGAAGGTCTGCTGCTGTGAATTTTACACCTCTCCCGCTTAGCGGAGAGTGGGGTGTGGTAGAGGACATCTCCCTGAACGCGTGGGTATGTCCAGATAGTTGCCTCGCGGAGCCGTCTTTTGTCCAGTGTCCACTTTATAAAGTCCATGCACTCCAGTGATTAACCTAACTAAGACTAAAATCATGATATTTCAAAAAAAGGCCCAGCCGCCAAAACCACCAATTTTTCCTAAATACAACCCCACTAGAACAAACAAAAAACTATACCTACCTTGGCCTAAACATCAGCAGCACAGGGAACTACAACCAAGCTGTAAAGGACCTGAGAGACAAGGCAAGAAGGGCATTCTATGCCATCAAAAGAAACATCAAAATAAACATCCCAATTAAAACCTGGCTTAAAATACTGGATTCTGTGATAGAACCAATTTCCCTCTATGGTTGCGAGATCTGGGGACCTTTAGCAAACCATGACCTTGAAAAATGGGATAAACACCAAACCGAGACCCTACACACAGAACTCTGCAAATCCATTCTCCGTACCCAGCGGAAAACACCAAATAATGCATGCAGGGCAGAATTAGGACGATACCCACTCATAATCAAAATAAAAAAGAGAGCACTTAAGTTCTACAACCACCTAAAAGAAAGTGACCTAGATGCACTCCATAACAAGGCACTCACACACAGTGAAACTCTAGAGAGATGCCCCCTCAGCCACCTGGCCCTGGAACTCCGGGCACAAACACAAACAGAGCCACGAGATAGAAAACCCATTGGACTAAACCAAATTATAAAACAGCAAAAGGAAAACTATCTGACACATTGGAAAGAAGCAACACAAAAGCAGAGTAAACTAGAATGCTATCTGGCCCTAAACAGAGAATACACAGTGGCAGAATACCTGAGCACCGTGACCGACCCAAAACAAAGAAAAATCTTAACTAGGTACAGACTCAGTGAGCACAGTCTCGCGATCGAGAAAGGCCGTCATAGGCAGACGTGTATCCCGAGAGAAGACAGACTATGCACTCACTGCACACAAAATGAAGTGGAAACCGAGCTACACTTCCTAACCATCTGTCTATTGTACCAAGACAGAGCCGAAGAGTTTGATCAATCCTCAAGGGGGCCCGCCCCCCCCCCCCCCCCCGCAGCCCCGCCTCCCCGCACCCCCCCCCCCCCCCCCCCGCCGCAGCGCGGAAAAAAATAAGTTGTTTTCGCTGGTACTTTTAAAGCAGCTTCTATAGGCCAATGTCCAAGCCAAGGTGAGGACTTTCAGGACTATATTATCATTATTATGAGAGAGAGAGAGAGAGAGAGAGAGAGAGAGAGAGAGAGGGAGAGAGAGAGAGGGAGAGAGAGAGAGAGGGAGATATAGAGAGATACGGAGGGAGAGAGAGAGATCATAGGAGGCGGGTGCGTTATACTTTTGGGTAGGCTACAGAATTGCGTTGGGGGGGACTGTCGCGGCCGAGCGAAGCGAGGCCGCCGCCGCGGATTTATTTATTTATTTATTTCCCAAATGGTCTAAAAATGAGTTCTTTAGCATACTTTTACCAATGAATTAGCCTATACACAGACAGCGACTGATCAGCCTATTTTGGACGATATGGGTCTTTTCTCGAGTCAGTGTGTAGGCCTAGTCTCACTAGTCTGTGGTTAGGTCTCTTTGGTGAATTCTTGATCAGTGTTATTGGGCGCGTTCGGAAATAGCGCACTGAGCCCACTGTGCAATGCAAACTAATAGGCGAGTGTGCTCCGGTGTGGTATTTCCGAACGCGCCCTTTATGTCACGCCTCAAGAACAACTACAAAAGAAACCCGATTAGCACTTTTTAACACCTCTTGGACGGCCGGTGTCTCTCAAGACAGACTGTTGCCTGAGGAACAACAGGGGAGGCGCTGTTTTCCCGAATATTTGACGATGGGATTCTCAGATTGCCGGCGGAGAGGTCCAAAATGTTCGGAATTCCCAGAAAATATGTAATGTAAATGTAAAATGTCCACGAAAATCTTCATGGGGGCCGAAAGGGGCCCTAGGATTCTTCATGGGGGCCATGGCCCCGTGGCCCCCACAGACTCTACGTCGCTGTACCAAGACATCAGAGACACATACTTCCCACTGATTACAACCACACACAGAGATTTTGAAAACATGACCAACGACAAAAAAATCCCATATCTGCTGGGCGAAGTACAACAATGTGCAAACACAGCAGCAAGATTTGTGAGTTGCTGTGATAGGAGAAGGATATCAAATGGAACACAACCACCCTAAAGACTAAGCATTGTGTATATTCCTGCACTATACCTGCATCGAGTGACCTGGGTACATAGAATTTGATCTATTGAAGATTCTGATCTTCAAATGTACATAATTTTTGTATTGATTGTATTGCTGTATTGTTGTATTGTTCTTTCTGCTTTGGCAATGTAAACGTATGTTTTCTCATGCCAATAAAGCCCTTTGAATTGAATTGAAATTGAATAGCATTTATCCATTTAGATAACTTTTTTATGTTATTTAATTACTTATTTTTACACAGAAACATAATATGTGTCTTTACAATAACTGTAATGAAATAATAATACTAATAATGTAATGTAATAATTATTTAATTAACGAATTAAATAACCTTATTTTATTCTGAAGGCAACCGGATGTCTTAAATTAGCTAGCTCTCAGACAAATTAGCTCATTAGACGGAGCCGAGAAACAATGGACCAAAGTTAAGTTTCCGGTCGCTCACGGATCACCGCCCTCACGGAGCACGGTCCCCTCACGGAGCACGGCCCAATCACGGAGCACGGCCCGCTCACGGAGCACGTCTCGTCTGCGAGACTGCAGCTGGGTGCTATTGAAAGAGGGCTGTTCCACTCCTAGCTGTGTCCTCAGCTCAAGGCGGATGCGACTTCGGTGACGGTCGCCCTTAGTATTGTGTTTGTAAATCAGTGGACCATGACACAGCTTAACACAACTCTTCTTTACTTTCAAACTCAGAGTAAATATAATAACAACGGCAGAAGCAGCAACATCACATCATCTTGTTGTTGTATATCAGACTGAAGTACTAGATCCCAGATAATCCCCCCAATCATCACAAGGCAACACGGGAATATGCGCAGCACCATCCAACAGCTGTCAGTGAGACATAACACTTAGGCCGAGGTCGCTTCTTGCCTTCAGGACAGAGTCGGACAGACTAAAGTGCATGATCAAAGTATAAATTCAACATTGCACAAAGAAGTTCATATGATGTCTTTTCTCTCTGCATAATTATAGCCACACAACACTCACTCAGCAGTCAACTCACTCTAATTCAATGTAGCCTATTGTGAATATAATGAAATGCAAATGTGTCTTATAAACCCATGGGGGTTGGGCACTTTGTGTGCAGGACACGAAAATAAAATAATCAATCAAAAAATATATCAATCAATCATAGCAAAAAGAGTTTAAAGTGAACAGCGCTGACAACGTTGTCCAGTTGAAAATGAACTACGCCGACACGCCACCCATACGACGTTGATACGCCGACCTCTCTCTGGACGGCGTATCAACGGCGTATCAACGTCCGCTCACGCCGGCGGACTTTTTTGGACTATTTTTGTGTTTTCAGACAGTTGAAAGTGAACTGAAAATGAACTACGCCGACACGCCGTGCACACGACGTTGATACGCCGTCTCTCCCTTGGACAGCGTAGTAACGGCGCATGGACGGCCGCTCACGCCGCCGGTGCAGGAAATGTAAGAGATTTTCTCAGTGACAGAATGAATAAATTACAGCTATATTTCCATAACAGAATGAGCGTAGGGAGAGGGCACAAGACCGCACATATGGGGCTAGTCCGAAACATACTTTTATGAACATTCAGTTTGTGGTTCAATAGGTAAATGAAAGACGTCTACTCTAAATAAACATTTATATTAAATATATTTTATTTGTAAACCTGACAGTGAAATAAATCTGTCTGGTCACTCTGTGAATTTGTTTGATTACACTTAATGTGTAACATTGTTTCTTTCTATGTTATTGCAGTATTGATACTTTTTAATACTAAACTAATTTAAATAAATTTAGTAATTTTTCCACTATACTGCAGTGGAATCAAACCAAGGATCTCTCACACTTAGAGACGAGACACCCAGACCACTGTTAATGATTCTGAACTCAATAGGAAGAACTTTTAATGATTTTGAGAGTTCAAGGTTTAAGTTAAATCTTATCTAAAATCATAATTATTTGATCCCTGAAATCCAACATCATAGAAGAAGAACACGTTTATACACAGTCACAAGGGGGCGCTCTGTAGTAGTCTGTAGTAGCCTACCAAGACGATAAACTGGAAGAAAAGTGAGTGTGTGTTCTGGAGCTGTTGATTGAGCTGAGCAGAAGCCAGGTTTCTAGGTCCTGCTCAATCAAGAGGACCAGAACACACCTGGGCTGGCTGCCACTGCCAGGATCACATCCACCAATGGGGAGGTCAGCTGCATGGATGTATGCAGTGGTGCAAAGTAACTTTACCTAACTGAAGGCTAAAATACAACACTTCACCAACTATGAGAGATGGTGTACTGGTCTGATGATCAGGCTCTCAACACAGAGGTTCCATGTTCAAGTCTCACATCTCCTAATTCAATTCTGGAGAACTTTGAAATATTTGTACTGGTTCTAGGCTAAAATGCCTACTATATAATCTTCTATAATTTTCAACAAAACAAAATCAAGTCCTGCAACATACAAATCCTACCTGTTAGATGAGCAAAAAGCACGAGAGTAAAGTATGAGTTAAGCCAGTGTCTTTGTAATGGAAGCCAATTTATTAGACAGCCTTAGTACATAGGTACACATGAAGTATACTTTTGTTTGTGCTTGAACACTCGCAAACATAGAATCCCAATAAGTTAAACAGCTTTAAGATAGACTAATGTTTTCATTTATTTTTCTCTCCGATAAATAACTTTGATATAAATCACTTTAATTGACAGAGTGACCCTATACAACAGCAAATGATAATAGAAAAAATAAAATAACGTTTGCATCACAGAAAACGCATAGTGCAATATACAACTTGTTTGGCCAGGGAAGAAGAGAGGACACAGAGGAAATAAAAAGTCAAATAGTGGGATTCAATTTCTTTGCAAAGCCATTCACCATTGTTGGATTTTTACATTGCAGAGGAGAAATCTACCAGACAAACAAAATAGAGATATATATATTGTTTTTAGTTTTCTCAAGGTTGATCACTAACAGCTACAGCTAAAACATCACAAACACAGTGACTTCACGTTGGCATTTAAAGGAAAACTACTTCACAGTAAGAAATATCACCAGTCCACAGTGAGACGCTAAAACAGCAACATGTGGCATACACAACACTACTCAGTGCATGGCCCGATTAAACATTGATACTAACCAATGGGAGGACGTAATCTGACAGGATACAATACTGAAATACAATAATGGCCCTTTAAGAATATTCTTTAAATATCTGCAAGCAATGGCCTTTTTGACACTAAAACGTGAAATCTCTCCAAAGAAAGGAAAAGGGTTGTGGTGGTTAAATACTTCCACTCTAGCAGCTGAAGGAGGGATGGTTGTAGCTTGATATCATTTTTTTCCTCTCTCTCTCTCTCTCTTTTGTACAGAGTGGCTTAGCTTCTCTCAGCGCTATAGATCATCATAAAAAGGATTCTCTGATTCCGGAACATCCACAACCAAGTACACACAGGAACAGTCCACACAAGGTCCAAGCATGCTACTGATAACAAACATTTCAAATGGGGTTCTCCTCTATAGTCCTTTGATGAGATATATTGCATGTTAAAGTGATATATTTTCTACATCAAACTATACATCCCTCCTCCACCCAATGCCAATACACATCAATGATATAAAACAAAAGACACATTCTAGCAGGTGTCATAGCATACAATATTACATTTGGTACTTTCAGTTTTAAATGGCATTTTGCTGATATTTAAACCTTTTTAAATATGTTTTAGTTGCATCCATTGTAAAACATGAGAATACTTGCAAGGATTTTATTCTTTGTTACAACATATATTTCTTTTTGTCAAGAGTTTTTAGTTTTTTCCCTCAAGCAAGATGCATAAACAATTAATGCAGGGTTTTTGGTAATGGTGGGGGGGGGTCATCAGGGCTGGAGATGAACATAGGGGGGGAGGTTTTATAAGAGGAGAAAAGAGAGAACGCGATTGGACAGATTTTTAGCTCGCCACTTCCTCGTCTGGTTTGTTCATGGCCTTAAGCTGTTCCAGAAGACTGTTGGGGGTGAAGACGTGGGTCGATCCTGGAGACATTGACAAGCACCCAGAGGAACGCATGCACGCACACGCGCACACACACACACACACACACACACACACACACACACACACACACACACACACACACACACACACACACACACACACACACACACACACACACACACACACACACACACACACACACACACACACACACACACACAGTATTAGATTGGCCCAAAAACATTCGTTTATAGCCTACATTTGATCTAAGCAAAATGTGTTTTCAGCTCTTACTATGAATGCCTGGATCACAGTAACATCTATAATCGGATGAGAGCTGTCATGTAATGTTGAACGTAAAGGAAAAAACAGAGCAACCAAAGTTTGGCCATAGATTATTTAATAGACTATTTCCGGTATGCAACATTGATCCGTGACACCGGTGTGCAAAAACCACTGCACCGAGACTCCTGCACGAAATTTAAATCAGGCTTTGCATTACATGCAACTGAAACTTTTTGAGACATGGATCAGTCACGACATCATCAGGATTCTGGAACCTTTTAGAACAACATTCCACATTACATCATCAGTTACCAGGTGACATTGAAGATGCTAAATCAGAATGCATCCTAACAGCTGATAAATATCACTTCAAACAATGAATCGACAATGCAAAAACAAAAAAGGATATATTCCCTACTTGACTATGTTTTTGAGCATTCCCTCAAATCTATAACCATATCATGTACTGTATGTGAACGAAAAATTACAAATTGAATTTAAAAAATAATCCTGAGGACACTCAGGCTGTTTGGACAGCTGAAGACACATTTCGGACACATTGTAAAGGCCTTACAAGGAGTAAACCAAACATTTGTCAAACTGGTTTGTCACCAGGCTGTGTCACTGAGTTAACGGATGGCTTACCCCCATCTTAAACATACCAGGACCTTTGTTAGTAAGGAGGGCAAACAGACCGATCAAAGTTTTGATTTACTCCCCACACCTCATTAACAGTAGTATTCAACTTCATTTGTTTGTTTGTTTCTGTGGCAAAGCTGCGTGTTTCTTGCTCACCAAAACACTCTTTCATTGCTCCTTAAGAAACATTTAACCACTTTCAACCCTGTCGTCCCTATTTCGGGATGTCATTATAGGAGAAAGAAAACATTGCAAATACAAAGCAGCGGAAATAGCCGATGTACTAGCAAACAATGCAACACATTATAGCTTGCAAATCGGCTAATTCTGCTATTTGTCGTACGATAAGGTACAGTATACAGGGCTTAAGTGGTTCGAGCTAATACTATATCCTATGGCAAAATGGGCAGGTAGTTGACAGTACAGGCACAGAAGAGAAAGAGGCAAGTCCATCTCAAGTTGGGTTACTATGGTGATGCAGGCATTGTGGGGTGAGTGGGGTCTGGTGTGAGTGAGAACACTAGTCACAGAGGTCAACTTCGGACTGGCCCCACCTAGTTCTCTCCTGTCCCCTTGTTAAGTTCCAAACACACAGCTTTGTGGGGGCCTCGGGGGGCCAGAAACACAACACAGTGGCGTTGCTCGTACATGAGGAGGTTTCAGATCAAAATAGCGAAAACAAAAACAAAACACTCGTTTTAGTAAGTGATGGTCATTTTGTTCAGGTAGTGTTGGATGCGGCAGTATGTTTTTTTTTGTTGTTTTTTTTTGGGAGGGGGGAAGGGTGGCGGGAGGGCGGCATCCATACTGCTCATGGTGAGAATCGCTGTTAAAAATAATAATAGAACAAACGTAAAAAGAAAAATAATGTTGGTTTGTAAACAATATAGCTTTAGCAAGATTAGTGGAAAATGAGATGGATGCCCTTGACTGTGATGCTGTGGAAGATCCGTTGTTGCTGGGTAAAAGAAAAAATAATCCAACTTTCAAATGACAGTCTGTGTGCTCGACCGTGACCCGGAAGATAAATATGGTTATTATTGATTATTAATATCATTTTTTATTTTGTTTACCATTTATTGTTTTTCCTTTTTTCTTTTTTTTTTGTAATTTGTTTGTTAAATATAGGAAACATAAAAAAGGGGAAATTCTGTAGCTTTGTCTAATTGAGGATGAGCTGAGGTAGATGTTGCTTCTCCAACATGAGGGGACACAGAGTGAGGATTAGGCTACTGACAACTGTTTTAGATATGTGACATCTTTGGTTTCTCTTGGTGCTGCTAAGGCATATCAGGTGGAGCACTGCAACATTGACAATATTCACAGTGGCTGCACTAGTTCAGAGTCAGGCCCAAGAACCACGACAAGACAAAACCATTTAAAGTCAGATTTCGCTGTACACCAAAAATATGCTGAGAATAGCAGATGTGCAAGCTCTCGACACTTCACACCCACAATGCATTGCAAGCTTGTAAATCGGCTATTGTTGCCTCACGACACCGCAGTATGACAGAGCATAAATGAATCACTATCAATTACCCCTGACATCAAACATACATTAAACGCTCTGAGTATGACATAAGAGCAAGTTGGCCACCATGTGAATATGGTCAATTGCCAGAGTCAAGAAGTGACACACAGAGTAACCTTTTGGACAAGTCAGAACAATGTGTTGTCTGAGCTTTGTTGGCTTGAATGCATTAGAATTTCCCAGTGGATGGATGGATGGCCAATGAGCCATGTGAGCATAATGATGCTGAGCTTAGTGTATGGTGTATAGAGGACACATGCAAGTGCGTGCGTGCGTGTGTATGTGAATTGGGGGGGGGGGGGGGGGGTAGGGTGTCAAGAGCATTGGGAGCAAAACAAGAAGGTGAAGAAGAAACAAAGTCCTTCTTTGAAATCCAACATCAACTCAAGGACCTGCCCTGAAAGAAACGACTGAAAAAAACAAAACAGCAACGTGATTGTCTTTTGGAAAAGGAATTAGAAAAGAAAAAAAAACACAATGAAGACAGCAAGACAGCGAGGAAGATGGATCTTGCGGGTAGATTAAATCTGCACCGATCAGGAGTTCTGGCAGCAGGAGAGGAGTGTGCAACAAGCTGAAATAAGGGCTCAGGCACTGAAGGGCGATTTAATCCACCCAGCTGAGATGAGGAGGCAGCAGGGACGAGGCCACATGGACACATACTCTGAACAGGCTTCACTTCCTACAGGCTCCGTACACCTGCTGTAGGCCCGTCAGTGCAGTGGTTCCCAAACACTTTCAGCTCAAGGACCCCCAGTTTGGTATATATTAGGCCAAGGACCCCCATAACCCTGAGAGATGTACAAACCGAACCAGAAAGGATTTACGGGTCCGCTTGGTTCCCTTTTGAACACTCTCCAAGTTACAGACCAATAAGGGTCATTATTATCAATCATTTAGCTGAGGACCCTTTCAAGGACCTCTGGGGGTCCCTGGACCCCATCTTTGAGAACCACTGCTTTACTGTACAACTAAATGGCACAGCACATGAGTTATTGTCTGATGTGGAACGCAATTCCAACTCTTGACTTGGCCAATGGATGGCGTGTAGGGAGCCAAGCCTGAAAGAGGGGTCCATTGCAGTGAGGCAGAGGTGGGGACCCCCATCCCTGAAGCAAGGAGGAGGAAAGGGGGTGGGGGGATGGGGGTGGTGGAGGAAGGAAAACGAGAAGAAAGCCCTTGTTCTGTGACGTTTCAGAAAGGGCTTCTTTGCGCGGCCGCCTTTACTTTTTTTCAGTGTGATTTCTCTCTCTCTCCCTCCCTCCCACTCTGTCTTTGCCTCACTCGTCTGAGGGTTCAGGCCCAGGTGTGTCCTCAAAGGACACCCTGGTTGACTCTCGGAAGTCGGGGTGCTGCAGGTCCGTTAAGAATTTGGTGGGGGTGAGCGTGTGGGTGGAACCTGTGGAGGAACAGAGGCGTCTTCACCACTCCATTTCTCACGCAGATGCCACGCCCCATTCCCCCCAGACACACACACACACACACACACACACAATCTCTCTCTCTCTCTCTCCCTCTCTCTCTCTCTTCCTCCGCCTCTCTGGCATTGTGCAAAAGAAGGGTTAAGACAGGCCACCCACAGCTCCCCATCGTGCATACACTCACACTCACTCTCAGTGTCACACAAACACAACCTGGGGCGTACACACAACAAAGACATACAGAAAAAGACATGGCGTAGCAGCAATTGAAAGACAACATTTTTCAACAGGTTTGAAGCGGAAGCAAGATCTCAACAAAAAAATGACACAACACGCTTCTTCCCTTCTAAAACACAACGACTGACTATGCTTTAAACACAAACACGAGGACAAACCAAAAAGGGCTATTTTGGACAAACAGACACAATAGGTACAGTATGTAACATAAATAATCGGCTACAATACAGGTTCATGTACTGTAGATTAAATTGTATTTTGTGTTCAATGTTTTGGTCTGATAGATAGATGGTAAATAGAGAGCAAATAATAGTAATGAATCTTTCCTGAGCCGTTTCTGTTCTGAACTTGCAAGTCAAATCAGCTAATCGCAATTCCATAAGAAAATCGGTGCAGGGAGTTTGATCGGCATCTATTTTTGGTCAAGGGTCTTCGTCTCAAAAGCTCGATTTGTGGTTCTTTAGTCAGGCTCGTCAACACAGAGGGGGAAAAGTGAGGAGGTATTGGTGCTGAGATGTGCAGTGTTGTCCTAACGTGTACTTTCATACTGTATCTTTGCATGCTGACCTAAACCAATGACAAGTGTTTGTAGCCAGTGTTTGAATCAGTCAGCCTCAGAGTTGCCCAAAGGGAAAACCTTTGAAATTTTCAGGTGATCTCAAACCCCACAGCAAAGATATGACTTTCTTTTTGTTTTCTTCTTCTTACAGTTGTATTATTCTATCATTTCATAATTTTAGTCAACCTTCAAGAATTCACTCATTTCAATACAACGTCACTTGATCGAAGAAATGAAATAAGACACATATTTTAAAAGCAAAACTATCTCAATCCAAATACCTTATTTTCTCACCTTCTTTATAAAGAAAAACAAGATTGTTGCACAAAATACATGTTGTCTTTGACACACATTTCTTGCGCTGTGCCTCTCCACATACTGTACGCCAGAGTGTCCCGTCAGGTAAACACTTCCTGTAACCCCCCTCCCCGACATGCGCGCAGTGGCGCCCCCTGTTCCCACACTCACCAATGATGGCCTCCCACTTGCCATTGGCCTGTGTGACCTCGTAAGCGCAGCGCATTTCGCTGAAGGACACACCACCGATGATGAAGACCATGACGCGCGGTCCAGTGCGGTACTCCCCAGGTGTCTTGTTCTTGTGCCAGTGGCCATATCGGGCACTGTCAGGGCAGAGAAAGACAGTCACAGTCGTTATTTGATGATAACACAGTGTACGTTGATTTTTTGAGTGGTGCAACCACTCCAAGGAACAGCAATGTCCGTGTGTTGTTCACCTATGTGACGTTAATGAGCACCAGTGTATGACTATGAGTACCAGTAGGGTATGGGCACTGATTACGCAGAGGAGAGAGCATGCCCCCAGCGCCCACAGCGTCCCCAGCGGGAATCGAACTCAGGACCTTCTAGCTGTGAGGCAACAGCACTACCGACTTAGCCTCGGAAACCCAGACGTTTTTATTTCCAGGGAGAAAGAAAAAGTCTGGGACTGAGACCACTTCAATTCGGCATAGAGTAGCGCAAACTGGCACATTTGTCATGTAACAGAAGTAGGATTTGGTGTCCATTTTGGGTCTGAATTTAAGTAGGATATATGATTCGGGATTCCAAACGATAAAGTGCGGGTTATGCATTTTGTGGCAATAAAAGAAGACATATATTTAGAGTCGTATCTTGATAATTCAGTCCCCTATACAGTATGTGTGTGAACAGTGTGACATGTGTAGTGTATACCTTTACTGTATGTGTCATATTTCCATATGTAGTGAGTGGATTAGTAACACTGGGGGATGTGAGGACTGGTGCCGCTAGCTCAATTTCCAACAGAAGGCACATTGGGTGTCAAATCAATACACACACACACACACACACACACACACACACTCTGACAAGAATTAGTAGAGGTCAGTCAGTGTGTCAGCATTCTCACACCACTCCTCAGTGTCCAAATCAATGCCTGTGCCCACTGCCTTCCTCAATGTCCTTCATGCAAGTCACTTTAAAGAAAATATGTAGATGTAGTGTTTTCGCCTCAGCAGTCACAGGGTAGACATTAATATAAATGTTTTTATTGCATGCTTTTTTAGTGATGTATAATGATGTTTCCTCTTTGTGTGGATGTACTTTATTGCTGTGTTCATATGATACATTTACATAAGGCAATGCTATTAAAATATTTTCCCTTGACCAACCAGTAGGGGTCAGCAGTGATAATAACGTGTGTGTGTGGGGAAATAGTGGGATTGAGATGATCACAGATATTAAAAAGCTAGATACCTCATTGGCCGCTGCAATTCATTGGAGTGACGGGTATCGCACTATTAGGTACTAGTACAGTACAGTACAGTACAGCACAGTACAGTACAGTACAGTACAGTACAGTACAGTACAGTACAGTACAGTACAGTACAGTACAGTACAGTACAGTACAGTACAGTACAGTACAGTACAGTACAGTACAGTACAGTACAGTACAGTACAGTACAGTACAGTACAGTACAGTACAGTACAGTACAGTGCTGTTGCACCACTCAGTTCACACAGGTGTGATTATTTTATTTTCTCTATGCTTTGTGTTCGGCTCTCGCGGCTGTCCGTCAATAGCAGTTCCGCCCCTCTCCCTTAATCCTCACTCAGGATATTGATCTGACCAACCAATCACCTTCCTCACTGAGCACAAATGACTATTGATCTGTGACCCATCCTTTCTTGCCTTTGTAATCTAGATAGGCCTAATACAATGCAATAAAATACCACAATGGGAACAGGGGGTTCCACTAGTGTATACAATGTCCAGCTGTGTCAAACAAAAGTAGCCACAGCCTGTCGAATGTGTGTGTGTGTGTGTGTGTGTGTGTGTGTGTGTGTGTGTGTGTGTGTGTGTGTGTGTGTGTGTGTGTGTGTGTGTGTGTGTGTGTGTGTGTGAGTGCGTGCAAGTACCTGACAGCAGTAGTGCTGAAGGAGGCAGAGGAGCGAGTGGAGATGTAAGGGTAGTGCTTGGTGTCCAACTTATCTTCAATAGCATCCTGTGGTGGATGAGAGAGAAAAATGATAAAACAATGATAAAACAATTAACTATAAACAGCAAGCTAACCGCATGTCAGCCCTCTCTCTACGCTCAGTGTTATTGCTGCCACTCCCAGCTCTACTGTAAGCTACCCTCACCACCACCATCGCCACGTTGAAAACCGCAGTGGCTCAGGGGTAGAGTGGCCGGTAGAGCAGCTACCGGTAGAAACCGTGAGGTTCACAGTTCGATCCCGGGCTCCCCCAGAGTTAGTGTCGAAGTGTCCTTTAGCAAGACACTGAACCCCTAATTGCTTCCGATGTGCAGGTTGGTGCCTTACATGGTTTCCACCGCCATCGGTAGGTATGTGAATGGGTGTAACAATCTACTGTATGTGAAGCGCCTTGGATAAAGGTGATATAAAAATGCAACCATAAAATGTCAGACTCGCATTTCCTACCAAAACCAACCCTTCTATCTTTTCGTCATTTTTGTGGTCTTAGTTTTTCCTAATAAAGTTGTTCTGTTTTCTGTAAAACGACTTTGAGCATCTATAAAAGCTTCTATATAAATGGTATGTATTATTCTGTCAACACACCTCCATGATGTCCTTCACCAGGGGCGTCCAGCGAGACAGCTGGTAGGTCTGCTCACTGACACGCTCCTTTCGGTCTAGCTTCTTTCCTCTGCGAAGAGTCGACTATGGAAGAAAGGAATTATGATTAGAAGACAGCAGAAGGTAAACAAAATAAAACAAAATTTACAGTCCCCATATTTAAAAATAATAATATTTAAATTATATAATATTCCATCTATAGTCAAGATTAAACTGATGCCAGAAGAGGCTGACGTTATTTGTAATCTGCATGAAGGTGACAGCATACTGTAAATGCAAAAGAGGGAGACAGGATTATGAAACTGAACAAAACAAAAAAGATTCAAATAAACAGAGTTACTGAAACAGAATGAGACGTGGTATGGATGGAAATCACACAGTAAAATCCTGAGTATCTATTTAACTCAGAGAGCATAACGTGGAAGAAAACGAACCCGTAAGGGTCTCTCTGAGTTAACCCATTCTGAACGGGAACCCATTTTGGTGTTAGCGTCATGTTATGCTTTAGCTATTGAAAAATAGCAGATCTACAAGCATCGAAGAACTACTGACATTTTTAGAATCTGATCTCAGGTCAGAATGGGTTAATCAGACCAGTGTGTGTCCAGTGGAAACCTTGTATGAATCTGATCTCAGGTCAGAATGGGTTAAATGGAACGCTCTGGAGTTCACGGCGTAGGTCAGAGTAAACAGGAGGCGGGGAAATCCTTCGACCAATCTCAGCGTCGACTAAAACTAT